>NC_067236.1:24459159-24786659 GCF_019924925.1 Ctenopharyngodon idella
AACACAAGCCTCATCTGAAAGGCAAAGGGGAAAGTGTTGCTGTAATTTATAGTAATATCTTCAGTATTAGTCAAGTCAAGTCAAGTCACCTTTATTTATATAGCGCTTTTTACAATGTAGATTGTGTCAAAGCAGCTTTACATTGATAACTGGTACATTGTTTGGCTGCACAGCAGCTCTTAAAGAATAGTGTCAATGCAGGCAGATCAAAGCACTGTTGAAATCAAATGTCAAGTCAAGTGTCCCCAACTAAGCAAGCCAGAGGCGACAGCGGCAAGGAACCCAAACTCCATCAGGTGACATTAGGTGGCAGACAAGTGGCAAATTGGTGTTAAAATGGAGAAAAAAACCTTGGGAGAAACCAGGCTTAGTCGGGGTGCCAGTTCTCCTCTGGCCAACAGTGCTTTGTTACAATTCAGGTTGCTATCATAAGTCCAATAGGATCGCAACATTAAAAGTATTTATTTCAGTTCCATCCAATTGAGGATCGTATTCATCACGCCGGTATGGACGGTTGTTGAGGAACTGTGTCGTGGCTGTCGTGTCGATGAGGCCCTCACAGTGGATGATCTAGTTGACTCAATCTCTGCTGATCCGTCAGGGCTGCGTTGTGGTCGTGTCAAGGTGCAGGTCCTTGGTCTCACCTGGATACGGCCCAGATCCGGTTGACTACGGTGAACCTCGGGATAAACAGAAAGACTAATATTAGCGTAGATGCCATTCTTCTTCTGATGTAACGAGTACATCAGGTGTTATAGGAAGTGTTCCCGGTTCCGGCTGACCTAATTTATGCAGCGTAATAATCCTTTAACGGATTTGAAAAAATAAATTGGTAATGTTAATTATGGTAATGGTAATGTAACATGGTATGCCAGGTTAAAGAGATGCGTTTTTAGTCTAGATTTAAACTGACAGAGTGTGTCTGCTTCCTGAACAATGCTAGGAAGATTGTTCCAGAGTTTAGGTGCCAAATAGGAGAAGGATCTACAGCCTGCGGTTGATTTTGATATTCTAGGTATTATCAGCTGGCCTGAATTCTGAGATCGCAATAGACGTGAAGGACTATAATGAATTAGGAGCTCGCTCAGGTACTGGGGAGCTAAACCATTTAGTGCTTTGTAAGTAATTAGCAAGATTTTAAAATCTATATGATGTTTAACCGGAAGCCAATGCAGTGATGACAGAACCGGGCGAATATGGTCATACTTCCTGGTTCTAGTAAGAACTCTAGCTGCTGCATTTTGTACGAGCTGTAGTTTATTTATCAGGCGAGCAGAACAACCACCCAGTAGAGCATTACAGTAATCTAGCCTTGAGGTCATGAATGCATGAACTAACTGTTCTGCATTTTTCAGTGATAGCATATGTCGTAGTTTAGATATATTTTTAAGATGGAAGAATGCGGTTTTACAGATGCTAGTAACATGGCCTTCAAATGAAAGATTGGTATCAAAGAGCACACCCAGGTTCCTAAGTGACGACGAAGACTTAACAGAGCAGCCATGAAGTGTTAGACAATATTCTAGGTTATTACGTGAAGAAGTTTTTGGTCCAAAAATTAGAATCTCTGTTTTTTCTGAATTTAGTAGTAGGAAATTACTGGTCATCCAATTTTTTATATCAGCTATGCATTCCGTTAATTTTGTGAATTGGTAAGTTTCGTCAGGGCGCGAAGAAATATAGAGCTGAGTATCATCAGCGTAACAGTGAAAACTAACGCCATGCTTCCTAATGATATCTCCCAAGGGTAGCATGTACAGAGTGAACAGCAACGGTCCTAGTACTGAGCCTTGTGGTACTCCATATTGAACTTGTGATCGATATGACATGTCTTCGTTTACTACTACAAACTGATAACGGTCAGATAAGTATGATTTGAACCATGACAATGCAATTCCACTAATGCCAACATAATTTTCGAGTCTATTTAAAAGAATATTGTGATCAATAGTGTCAAATTCTGCACTAAGATCCAGTAACACTAATAGAGAGATACAACCACGATCTGATGATAAGAGCAAATCATTAGTAACTCTAATGAGAGCAGTCTCAGTACTATGGTACGGTCTAAATCCTGACTGGAAATCCTCACAGATACCATTTCTTTCTAAAAAGGAACATAGCTGTGATGATACTGCCTTTTCTAGTATTTTTGACAGAAAAGTGAGATTTGAGATCGGCCTGTAATTGACTAATTCTCTAGGATCAAGTTGTGGTTTTTTAATAAGAGGTTTAATAATAGCCAGCTTAAAAGTTTTTGGTACGTATCCTAATGATAAAGATGAATTGACGATATTGAGAAGAGGGTCTATGACCTCTGGAAGCATTTCTTTCAATAGCTTAGTCGGTATAGGGTCTAACATACATGTTGTTGATTTTGATGATTTAACAAGTTTAGACAATTCTTCCTCTCCTAAAGCAGTAAATGAATTGAATTTTTCCTCAGGGACACTACAATGCACTATCTGACACGATACTGTAGTAGACGGTTGCATGGTTATTATTTTTTCTCTAATATTATCAATCTTGCAAGTAAAGAAGTTCATAAAGTCATTACTGCTGTGCTCTTTGGAAACATCAGAAGTTGAAGCTTTATTTCTTGTTAATTTAGCCACTGTATCAAATAAATACCTAGGGTTGTGTTTATTTTCTTCTAAGAGTTTTGAAAAATAGGCAGATCTAGCAGATTTTAAGGCCTTTCTGTACTCAATCATTCTCTCTCTCCACGAAAAATGAAATACTTCTAGTTTTGATTTCTTCCAGCTGCGCTCCATTTTTCTGGCTGCTAACTTTAGGGCCCGAGTGTGCTCATTGTACCATGGCATTGGATTAATTTCCTTAATCTTTTTTAAACGCAAAGGAGCAACTGAGTCTAATGTGCTGGAAAAGACAGAGGCAATAGTTTCTGTTGCAACATCGAGGTCTTCTAAGCTGTCTGGTATGCTAAGGCGATGAAAATGATCAGGAAGATTATTTATAAAGCAATCTTTAGTGGTAGAAGTGATGGTTCTACCATATTTATGGCATGGAGGTAGTTTAGCCGCCTTGACTAAATGTAGTATACACGAGACTAGATAATGATCTGAGATGTCGTCACTCTGCTGCAGAATTTCAACAGCATCAATATCGATTCCATGTGACAATATTAGATCTAAAGTATGATTACGACAATGAGTGGGTCCTGACACATGTTGTCTAACACCAATAGAGTTTAGAATATCTGCAAATGCCAATCCTAATGCGTCTTTTTTATTATCTACATGAATATTAAAATCACCAACAACAAGGACTTTATCTGCAGCTAGTACTAACTCTGATAGAAAGTCAGCAAATTCTTTGATAAGGTCTGTATTGTGTCCTGGTGGCCTGTATACAGTAGCCAGCACAAATGTCAGCTTACATAATGTTACATAAAGTACCATAGTTTCGAAGGAATTATATTTGAAAGACTTCTGACTAATACTGTAAATATTACTATAGATTACAGCAACATCTCCCCCTTTGCCTTTCTGACGGGCATTGTGTCGATAATCATAACCTTGAGGACTAGACTCATTTAAAGTAATGTAATCGTCCGGTTTTAGCCAAGTTTCTGTCAAACACAGCACATCTAGATTATTATCTTTGATAATATCATTAACAATAAGTGATTTTGAAGAAAGGGATCTAATATTTAACAACCCGAGTTTTATCATTTGTTTAGCATTATTATCTCTATTTTTTATTTGTTGAACATCAATTAAATTTTTACCATTAAATGTGTTTGGAAGTTTTTTGTTTTTACTAATTCGGGGTACAGACACAGTCTCTATTTGAAAATATCTAGGTGTAAGAGTTTCTATGTGTTGAGAGTTATCTGAATTTTCTGACTTCTGTAACGTGAGGCAGCTAGCAGACGGTCGGTTTAGCCAGTCTGTCTGCTTTCTGACCTGGGCCCCAGTTTGTCATGTTTCAGTTCTAAGACTATGTGCCCTATTACTAGAGAGAAGAGCAGCACCATCCCGGGAGGGATGAATACCATCTCTTTTTAACAGGTCAGGTCTGCCCCAAAAACTTTTCCAATTGTCTATGAAACCTATATTATTTTGCGGACACCACTTAGACAGCCAGCCATTGAGTGATGATAATCTGCTAACTATCTCATCACTCCGACGAACAGGAAGGGGGCCAGAGCAAATTACTTCTCCTGACATTGTACTTGCGAGTTCACACACCTCTTTAATGTTAATTTTAGTGATCTCCGACTGGCGAAGTCGAACATCATTAGTGCAGACGTGAATAATAATCTTAGAGTATTTACGATTAGCATTAGCCAGCACTTTTAAATTTGCTTTGATGTCAGGTGCTCTGGCTCCCGGCAAACATGTGACTATGGTGGCTGGTGTCTCTATTTTCACGTTCCGTGTAATAGAATCGCCAATAACTAGGGCACTTTCAACAGGATTCTCAGTGGGTGTATCACTGAGTGGGGAGAACCTGTTTGATGTTCTTATTGGAACGGAAGAGTGGTGTTTTCCGCGGCTAGGCCGCCTCACCGTTACCCAAGTGCCCTGCTGCGCGGGCTCTATAGCCGGAACCGAACAATGTACAGAGTTCACTAAGCTAGTCGCATCCAAAACAGTATCTGAAGCCCTTGCATTCTTACTATCCTCGATTAAAGTTTGGATGCGTGTCTCTAATTCTGAGATTCTCTCTGTCAGCCTGACTATTTCCCTACATTTATGACATGTAAATCCTTCGTCGCTGACAGAGAGAGCTATGGTAAACATGTGGCAAATGGAACAGGTAGCAATGCTGGGAGAGGATGACATGACTCACCGTGTTTGTAGACTGATCCGACTTACCACAGCTGTTTGAAGAACGCGTTGAAAAAGGAGCGCGCGAGAGACTGTTAACAAGTTAACAAGCTAGCGCTGCAAATGCAAATGCGTTGTAACAGCGATTTAGATTCAAATATTACAAGCTAGCGACGTCAGATTAGTGTGGTAGGCAATATTACATATAAGGTAATAAAAAAATAAGCAACAATGAATAAAAGTAAGAGATTCAAAACAAAGCTATACGGAGTTACAGACGCAAACCAATCTGAGCAGCGAGTCAAACCAATCTATTACTCAGAAGTCAAATATAATTCCTTCAAAGTGATGGTGCTTTATGTAACATTATTGTCACATCCACGCCTTCCCGGACTCCGTGCAGCCCGAGTCTCCTGAGTTGTCTGTCACCGTGCAGCCCAAGATGCCAGTCCTGGACACGGAAGACTGGTTAATAGACTTTTGGGCTGAACCAGCTCCCAGGCGCCTCGACCTTGTTTCAGCCTTCCATGTTCCAGCCGCCGCCGCCGCCGCCGAGCCAGCCGCTCCAGCCGCCGCCGAGCCCACCCCAACTGCCGCTGAACCCACTCCAGTAGCCCACGAGCCCTTTGAACCCCTGAGTCTCCCAAAATATTTTTTTTGGGGGGGGGAGGGTATCTGTGGGTGGGAAAGATGGGGGTGGGCTAGGAGACCCGCCAGGGCCTGCCAAGGCTCCTGACCCTCCGTGGCCTGCCAAGGCTCCTGACCTGCCCTGGAGACCTCCGCACCCGCCTGCACCCCCCGCACCTGCCTGTAGGTCTCCAGGGTGCCCACCCCCCCTCCCCGCTGTTTTCATCTGAGGCGTGAAGACACGCCTTCCGGGGAGGGGGAGGTAATGTCACATCCACGCCTTCCCGGACTCCGTTTCCCAGAATCCTCCTGTTCCGCACTCCTGTTTGCACTTCCCTCATCAGTCTTCCCGCCATCTCCCCGGATTCCCAGCACCTGTTGTCCTCGTCAGCACTCCCTTTAAGTTGGACTCACTCCCTGCACTCCTTGTCCGTTATATTGTTAGCCTTCTGTGTGTTAGTGTTGTTTCTGCTCCTACGTTCATTAAAGACCCTTACTTTGTGGATTTCCGTGTATTGCCTGATCCCTGCAGCACCACACGTAACAATTATGTAGTGTATGTGATAAATTCCGTTTGACATTTGTGCTGGCTACTGTATACAGGCCACCAGGGCACCATACAGACTTCAAAGAATTTGCTGATTTTCTATCAGAGTTAGTACTGGCTGCATATAAAGTCTAATTGTTGGTGATTTTAATATCCATATGGATAATGAAAAAGACACATTGGGATTGGCATTTACAGATATTCTAAACTCTATTAAATATAGACAACACGTGTCAAGACCCACTCATTGTCGTAACCATACTTTAAATCTAATATTGTCACATGGAATCGATATTGATGCTGTTGAAATTCTGTAGCAGAGCAATGACATCTCAGATCATTATTTCAATTTTTCAATTTCAATTTTATTTGTATTGCACATTTATAACAGCCCCCAGGCTGACCAAAGTGCTTTACAGAAGAGCAAGAATATTACACATACACGGAAAATAGATCAAAGAAAAATTTAAAACCACCCATTTAAAAATTTAACATATCACAGTAGTCAATACACTAAAGAAAATAAAAAAGTTTTTAGCAAGGACTTAAAGGTAGACAAGGAAGGGGCCAGTCTAATCTCTGAGGGCAGGGTATTCCAGAGTCGAGGCCCTGCCACCGCAAATGCACGCTCCCCTCTACGCTTTAGTCTAGCGTGAGGAACCACCAACAAGGCCAAGTCACAGGATCGTAGGCTTCTAGATGGAGTATAAGGATGAAGAAGTTCAGATAAATAGACAGGAGCTTTGTTATGTAGGGATTTATAAACGAAGAGGAGAATTTTAAAGTCTATTCTCTGACAAATCGGCAAACAGTGAAGGGATCTAAGAATTGGAGTGATGTGTTCATGTTTACGACACTTTAAAAGAAGTCTGGCTGCAGCATTTTGGACAAGCTGAAGTCGCGCAATTTGAGATTTAGATATACCGCAATATAAAGAATTGCAGTAATCTAGACGCGACGTAACAAACGCATGAACAACCATTTGTAAAGTTTTTGGAGTGAGAAAGTTTTTAATTTTAGACAGTTAATGAAGCTGATAAAAACTGGATCCAATAACAGAGGAGATATGTCTATCAAATTTTAAATGCTGGTCAATAATAATACCTAGGTTCTGC
Source organism: Ctenopharyngodon idella (assembly GCF_019924925.1). NCBI lineage: Eukaryota > Metazoa > Chordata > Actinopteri > Cypriniformes > Xenocyprididae > Ctenopharyngodon > Ctenopharyngodon idella. The sequence goes on from NC_067236.1 coordinate 24,466,245, forward strand.
ACCTGTGAGGATATAAAAATGGATAAACGTTCTAGCTCAGGGCTTATACACTGAGAGTTCTCATTAGGACCGAAAACAATTACCTCGGTCTTGTCCTCATTTAAGAAGAGGAAATTTTGGGCTAGCCATAATTTAACCTCCTCCAAACACTGGAGAAGAGAAGTGATCGCAGTGGAGTTGTTTTTCTTGACTGGAAGATAGATTTGAGTGTCATCTGCATAGAAATGAAAAGACACACCATGTCTTCGTAGAATAGAGCCCAGAGGCAGCATGTACAGAGAGAAAAGAGAGGGAGCTAAAATAGAGCCTTGTGGAAGGCCACAGGTCAGAGGAGCAGGGGAAGAGGAAAAATTTCCCAGCTTCACTAAAAACTTTCTGTCAGATAAGTATGACTGAAACCATTTCAGAGTGTTTGCTTTTAGACCTACCCAAGACTCTAATCTAGATAATAGTACAGAGTGGTCTATGGTATCAAAAGCAGCCGAGAAATCTAAAAGAATAAGAACCACAGAGTCCCCGGAATTAGTGGAGAGGTAAATATCATTTAACACTCTCAAAAGGGCGGACTCAGTGCTGTGAGCAGACTCAAAACCAGATTGGAAAACCTCATAAATAGAATTACTAGTCATAAAGTGTTGAAGTTGATTCAGCACAGTTTTCTCTAAAACTTTTGAAATGAAAGGTAAAACAGAAATTGGACGAAAATCTTTTAGAAGAGTGGGGTCCAGTGAAGGCTTCTTGAGCAGAGGAGTGACTGTAGCGACTTTAAGGTCAGCAGGAACAGAGCCAGTTTGGAGACACTTATTAATAAGAGACAACAGACCTGGCCCAATCGAATCAATAATTAATTTTAAAAATTTGGGGTGAATGATATCGCTAGAACAGAATGAGGGTTTAAGATTGTTGATCACCTCCTTCAATTCCTGGAGATTGATGGGTTCAAAAGCATCCAAAAATGCAGAGGCAGATGACATGATTGGAGAGATGGCTAAAGTTAAGGTGGAGCAGACATCACGTCTTAAGTTAGTAATTTCTAGTCTTGTGTATACTACATTTAGCCAAGGCTGCAAAACCACCTCGCTGTTACAAATATGGTAGAACTATCACTTCTACCACTAAAGACTGCTTTATAAATAATCTTCCTGATTAGTTTCACCTCCTTAGCATACCAGATAACTTAGAAGAACTCGATGCTGCAACAGAAACTATTGACTCTTTTTTTTCCAGCACATTAGACACAGTTGCTCCTTTGCGCTTAAAGAAGATTAAGGAAAATAGTCCAACGCTGTGGTACAACGAGCACATCAGACAGTGCACTGAAGTGTCCCTGAGGAAAAATTCCATTAATTTGTTGCTATAGGAGAGGAAGAACTGTTTAATCTCATTAAATCAGCAAAATCAACAACATGTATGTTAGACCCTATACCGAGCTATTAAAAGAGATGCTTCCAGAGGTCATAGATCCTCTTCTTAATATCAGTTCGTCTTTGTCACTAGGATACTGAAAACTTTTAAGCTGGCTATTATTAAACCTCTTATTAAAAAACCACAACTCGATCCTAGAGAATTTGTCAATTACAGGCCAATCTTGAATCTACATTTTCAAAAATACTAGAAAAGGCAGTATCATCACAACTATGTTCCCATTTATAAAGAAATGGTATCTGCAAGGATTTCCAGTCAGGACTGTACATTAGACTGTACAATAGTACTGAGACTGCTCTTATTAGAGTTACAAATTATTTGCTCTTATCATCAGATTGTGGTTGTCTCTTGTCTTTAGACACTATCGACCACAACATTCTTTTTAATAGACTCTAAAATGATGTTGGCATTAGTGGAATTGCACTGGCATGGTTAAAATTATACTTATCTGACCGTAATCTGAATAGTAGTTATCTGAGTAGTAGTTAATGAAGAGATGTCACAAGTTCAGAGTGGAGTACAGAAAGGCTCAATACTAGGACCGTTGTTTTTCACCCTGTACATGCTGCCCTTGGGAGATATCATTAGGAAGCATGGCGTTTGTTTTCACTGTTACCCTGATAATACTTAGCTCTATTTTTCTTCGCACTCTGACAAAACTTACCAATTCACAAAATTAACAGAATGCATAGCTCATTGAATGACTAGTAATTTGGATGACTAGTAATTTCCTACTACTAAATTCAGAAAAACATAGATTCTAATTATTGGACCAAAAACCTCTGCACGAAATAACCTAGAATACTGTCTAACACTTGACGTCTGCTCTGTTAAGTCTTCGCTGCTGGAGTTCTTACTAGAACCAGGAAGTATGACCATATTAGCCCTGTTCTGTCAACACTGAATTGGCTCCCTATTACACATCATATAGATTTTAAAATCTTGCTAATTACTTACAGAGCACTAAATAGTTTAGCTCCACAGTACTTGAGAGAGCTCTTAATTATAGTCCTACATGTCTTGCGGTCTCAAAATTCTGGCCAGTTAGTAATACCTAGAACATCAAAATCAACCGCAGACAGTAAATCCTTTTCCTATTTAGCAACTAAACTTTGGAACAGTCTTCCTAGCATTGTTTGGGAAGCAGACACACTCTGTCAGTTTAAATCTAGACTAAAAACGCATCTCTTTAACCTGGCATACACATAACACATTATCAATTTATATTTTCACATCCGTTAAAGGATTGTTAGGCTGCATAAATTAGGTCAGCCGGAATCGGGAACACTTCCTATAACACCCAATGTACTCGTTACGTCATAAGAATAATGGCATCTTTGCTAATATTAGTCTTTCTGTTTATCCCGAGGTTTACCGTAGTCAGCCTGACCTAGGCCGTATCCAGATCAGATGGAGGACCTGCGCCTGAGGCTAGAAGAGAACCCCTGATTGAGCCTGGTTTCTCCCAAGGTATTTTTTTCTCCATTTTTGTCACCTGATGGAGTTTGGGTTCTTTGCCGCTGTCGCCTCTGGCTTGCTTAGTTGGGGACACTTGATATTCAACAGTGTTTTTGATCTGCCTGTGTTGACACCATTGTATGCAAACTGAACTGAGCTGGACGATGACATCACTGTTTTCTCCAGAGCTGCTGTATAGATAAATGAACTAAACTAATAACTTATAATTTTTACAATGGAATGAATCAGTACTGAACTTATTTAAACTGGACAATGACACCATTTTCTTTTAGAGCTGCTGTGCAGCCAAAATTATTTTCCTGTTATCACTGTAAAGCTGGTTTGACAATCTGCACTGTAAAAAGTGTAAATAAAGGTGACTTGACTTGACTTAAAAGTGTAAAGTTGCCAAGATGAAGTGGGTGGGTCAACTTACCCCACTCTCCCCTGCTTATTTTGAATAAGGAATTACTTAAAAAAAAGTTGGACATTTGACCTGTGAACTCGGGGTACATTGATTAACCCCAACCTCAGTGAGACACGTCATTTGAAAAGCGTCAAGTCCTGCTTCCAGAGCATAAACGTAACAACATTAGACATTAAGTTTATATAATAATACTATAAAAATAATGAAAATGATAACAATAAACTATAACTGTGTTAAAAAAAGTCAGCTTAAGCTGCAAGTATTAAATCCGGTTAAATGTCAAAATAACACGAATAGTTTTATTTTACAAAAGCCAGTTGTGTGGGGTGGGAGTAAATTAAGCGCAATCTGCTGTGACGTCACAATCATGGTGCATTGTGGTCTATGGATCTTTCTGAAGTGTAGACTGGCTCCCTCGGTCAAAATCAAGGAAAAAAAAAAATATAGGCCAAAAGAATTTTATACTTTAAGTATATTTTCTTACACCTTGTATGTTTCTTGTTTTAAGCATGACCCTCAAAATTTTATCAGATTTATTAAAAAAAAAAAAAAAATGCCACTTCATGGCATTAAAATGAAAACAAAATAAAAAAAGAATATACATATAGCCTACTATAGAATTCTATGTGAATTAAATATGTAATGTTGTGAGTTTAGTAACTTTAAAGGTGTGACTAACATTTGTTGAAACGGTTGTTTGTGTGTTAAAATAACGTTTGTGAGGGATGAAGTTACCGCGGGTGGAACAATGATCAGCGGGGTGGAAGGACAACGGGTCATGTGACCCATCAGTACTAATTGACAGTCACTTCTCTCATTGCTGTCACTGCTCGCGCACTGCGGCCGCGAGACTGGAAAACAACACGAACGAAATAGAGAGAGACACCCGAGATACTGAAGAGTCCAGTTCCATCAAAAGCTCAAGCTCAGAAGCCGAATATCACAAGTTACCCATCAAATAAGAGAGAATAACGGATAAATGATGAATCAGATTGAGCTTTCAGTGCCATATGATAATGGATATGAACCGGACGAGTACATGATGCAGGAGGATGAATGGGACCGGGATTTACTGCTGGACCCAGCCTGGGAAAAACAGCAACGAAAGGTAAGAGAAAGTTGAGTCCCAAAAACACACCACAGAATAAAGCATTGTTTGCACTTTCCTTGTATTATTATTATGATTATTATTATATAATGCTTCACAGATAATTAGTTAAACTAATTCTATATTGAAGCTTTCAAACATCAAAACTTTGATGCTTTGATGATTATTAGCCTATTATTTAATAATTTAATTAATATATTTTATTTATTTATTTATCATTTAAAACGGCGAGTTAAAGTTGTCTGCAAAGGAATCCCGTCCCGCTATGGGCTCTGTGGTCTGTCAGTGTCACGGAGGGGTCTGGCTTGGCTCCGGCCGTCGGGAGCGCGCGCAGAGGATGGATGCAGCGTGTACCGATTACGGGACTAACAATAGCGCAGCAGCGCGCGGCTGTCTGTGTGTGTTGCTGATACGATTGGAATGCGGACTGTCAACAGATGCTTCCAACACAGGATGACGTCCTTGGGATTAGAATGGATGCAGGGGCTAATTTTAACTCCACGATCAAAAGGCATTATAGTAGCTTAATCCGGTGTCCTTGGCGGGGAATTCTTATAACAGTTTATTTTTCCATAATGTAGTCTATAATAGTGTTTTTCAGTATTTCAGTATTTAATGTGCAATATGTTTTATTTTGAAGTTCCCTACATGTTTGGTGATTGAAAAATGATTACAATTCTCCAAAATATCAGACCACATAATAGGCCTATTTATTTTCTATATTTTTTACACAATGTAGCCCATTCAGATTCAGTTAATAAATAGTTAAACCTGGCTGGCATAGTTGGGTGATGATAAAATTCATTTACGCCTTAAACTGAAACTCATTCACTGTATTTATACAGATTCTTTACTGCCAAATCAACTTTCAGGATATTTATTAATTCTGAAGTTATGGCTCAAATGTTAGATGGAGACTTGTTTTGCTTGTTGATATGTGATGTTAGGGTCTAATCACTCTTTCTTATTCTTCCAGAGACCATCACCCCACACAGGCATGTTACTGTGGACACACCCTACAGTTTTACAAAATGAATGAAATTCTTTCCTCTCCGATTAGACGAAGCGGCAATGTGATAAACAAATGTGTTATATGCAACACATTCTCACTCTTATCTCTCATCTCAATGTGAGCCTACTTCATCAGGTCCCTAATCAGAAATGGTCTCTGTAGAGAAAGCTAAATTTACACTCTTACCTCGCAGGAATGCACTGTGGAGTCCATAGTAAAGCTTTCATCTGCCCAACAATGACTGTGGCAGGACTGAGCATGCTTTCAGGGATTAAAAAGACTACTTTTGAGTCCAAAAAATGGTCAAAGGGTAGCCATTGATTTGGGAGTGGGCAGCAGTTCAGCCACATTTTGTTCTATGAAACTCTTTCCAGCATTACTGGCTCATTTTGGCATAATAGCATTGAGTGTCACAACATTAGTCATTTGGATGTACATTTGCCCATAATTCAAATGCAGTATGTGGAATCCAAAATTAACTTTTTGTTGATTTGAAATGAGAAAATGTGTCTAAATATTTCACCCCTATGACAGTGGCATTATATAGCTACATCTTTATATATTTGTGGCAAGCATCACAGGTTGTGTTGTGTAACTAGTCTCCATCTCTTTATGAAACTACACCTGTCACAAATATGTAAAGACCCATTTTAAGTGTTCCTCATATTTTTGTCTTTATTTTTATTTTAATTCCCAATTTTAACACTCATATGATGCTTGATGAGTGTTAATTTTGTACCCTGGCAGTATAGGGTTGAGTATAGAGTTATAATTTGCATCTTTACCTGTGGCACTACACAAAGTAGTAAAGGTCCTGAAGCATTGATTCTTAAAGGGATAGTTCATCTAAAAATGAAAATTTTCCCATGATTTACTCACCCTCAAGCCATCCTAAATGTATATGACTATCTTCTTTCAGATGAACACAATCAGAGATATATTTAAAAATATCCTTAGTCCTCCAAGGTTTATAATGGTTGTGAAAGGGGGGCCACATTTTGAAACCAAAAATAATGCATCCATCCATAAAAAAAAGTAATCCATATGACTCCAGGGGGTTAATAAAGGCCTTCTCAAGCAGAGCGCTGCGTTTTTGTAAGAAAAATATCCATATTTACAACTCTATAAATTCAAATAACTAGCTTCCGGCCGACGACCGTATGCAGAATGCGCAAGTTGACTTGCGCCATATGAGTAATCCTCTGACGTGATGTATGACACAGGATTTTGGAGTATTGTAAGCTTAGACACTTCTCGTGGTTCAAACAAATAGGGCTGTGCAACAAATTTAAGCTCCTCTTCTCTTATATCGAAATCCTCAGGCATTTCTCTATTAAAAAAATATTGTATTAGACTTATAATCCATGACCGTTGACTTGTTTTGCTCTATCCTCTGTGCCTTCGCGTTCGTCATTACGTCGTGCATCAGGTCAAAGGATACTCTTCCGCCACACATCGACTTCCGTCATCCACTGGAAGCTAGTTATTTGAATTTATAACGTTTTAAATATGGATATTTTTCTTACAAAAAGCATCACTTGAGAAGTCAAGTCAAGTCAAGTCACCTTTATTTATATAGCGCTTTTTACAATGTAGATTGTGTCAAAGCAGCTTTACATTGATAACTGGTACATTGTTTGGCTGCACAGCAGCTCTTAAAGAATAGTGTCAATGCAGGCAGATCAAAGCACTGTTGAATATCAAATGTCAAGTCAAGTGTCCCCAACTAAGCAAGCCAGAGGCGACAGCGGCAAGGAACCCAAACTCCATCAGGTGACATTAGAGAAGGCCTTTATTAACCGCCTGGAGTCGTATGGATTACTTTTTCTAATGGATGGATGCATTATTTTTGGCTTCAAAATGTGCCCCCCCATTCACAACCATTATAAAACTTGGAGGACTAAGGATATTTTTAAATATATCTTCGATTGTGTTCATCCGAAAGAAGATATATACATATACACCTAGGATGGCTTGAGGGTAAGTAAATCATGGGATAATTTTCATTTTTGGGTGAACTATCCCTCACTGTGCTCAATAGTAAATTGCGCTTATTAGAGTCTGTAGGTCCAAAAACAATCTAAAAGCATTAACTTGAGTAGACAAAGGCCTTGTTCACACCTGGTATTAAGATGCATTTTGGTCGATCAGATCACAAGTGGACGATGCTAAATACAGGTGTAAACGGGGTCAAAATCATTTTAAGCTTGTCCACTTTGAGAGGTAGTCGAAAACGCATTCGACCGGATTGCTTTTAAAGTGTAGGTGCTCATGTGGTCAAACAGCCACAAAAGACCGTCTACTCTCCACATACTGACTTAATGCATAAACATTATGGGAAGCGCACTAGTCAGACGGATTAAAATACCAAGTGTAAAAGGGAATGCGTTTCCCTTGTCTACTTGTGATCCAATCGATCTTAATACAAGGTGTAAAGTAAACAGGGCCAAAGTGTTATTCACTCTGGAGTTTAGATGCCGATGTGATGTCTTGAATTTTAAGCACCCAAATCCTTTAAAAGTGGTTCTGGAGCGCAGTCATATGATGATGCAGAGGATACTGGTGCTGGTTATTTCTGGAGGATGAACTCATCAGTACAACTCAAGTGTAGATGCTCATGTGTGCAATTCAAGTGTGTGCTGGGGATTTTTATAATGCCAGTGTTGTTCTGTTGTCTTGTTGTTTGGTCTGAGTACACTTCCTATTCATAATTAGTGTCTTTTAAAGGGATAGTTCACCCAAAAATGAAAATTCTGTTATTAATTACTCACCCTCATGTCATTCCAAACCTGTAAGACTTTTGTTCTTCTTCGGAACACAAATGAAGATCTTTTTGATGGAATCTGAGAGCTTTCTGTCCCTCCATTGACAGCTATGCAACTGACACTTAAAAAGTTAATAAAGAGATTGTAAAACTATATACTATTGATGTTCATATTTCTGAAGAGACATGATTGCTTTATATGATGAACAGATTGAATTTAGGCTTTTATTCACATATAAACATTCATCTACTTACACATCAGTTGTGGTAAACGTAAGCTCAAGCATGTTCACTTGCTACTACCTCTTTTCTTGGGATAGACAAGTAGTTTCTTTGGCACTGTCCTCTGTAGTCACCCATGCAGTGAGGTTTTGACCTGAAAGTGGTGTCAAAAGCTTTCATGGTATCACAACAAACCTGTTAAGACTTAACAGTCTTATGATAAAATCTGGTCTGCTGCCACAAATTTGGCTTAGTGAGACTATTCACCCTGTGGTTTTGTGCAAGGATTCTGTTAGGTAGCATTTAAACGCATGAATGTTGAGTGTAGAATACATATGCTATGCCAATAACTGAGAGGATGTGTGTGCGAGTCTGCATGGAGGATTGCATGTTAAACTACATTGTACTTGTTTCCTAGACGTTCACGGCCTGGTGTAACTCTCACCTGAGAAAAGCTGGGACACAAATTGAGAACATAGAGGAAGACTTCAGGAATGGCCTCAAACTAATGTTGCTGCTTGAAGTCATCTCAGGTAAATTTAATTCAATTCAAGTTAATTTTTATAGCGTTTTTACATATTTTTTTTAAAGCAGCTTCACAGAAATTGCTATTAGTCAGAGATGGGTATATCAAAGTAATGAAATCAGTTAAGCAGACAGACACAATGAACATGTTAAACAATGAATACTGCATGTGAAGTACAATATAATATTTTACAGTTTTGTATATATTGATATGCTGTAATTCTTCAACAAATAGTGATATCCACTATATATACCAAGATTTTTTTTTTATACCAAGCTGTATTTTGGCAGGTGAGAGGTTACCCAAACCTGACAGAGGAAAGATGCGTTTTCACAAGATAGCCAATGTCAACAAAGCCCTTGATTTCATCACCAGTAAAGGTGTGAAACTGGTCTCCATTGGAGCTGAAGGTATGCTTTATTTTTAACTGTAGTGTAAATCTGGATTGCTGATATTTTTTGTAATAAAGTTATTAGGAGATGCAGGTTATTAATTCTACATGTCAAATACATACGTCCTATATTTTTAAAAATACAAAATGTTATGTTAAACTTACTCAGCCCTTTATATATTTGAGCAGTCATTTTTCTGTCACATTTTTTTGCAGAAATTGTGGATGGGAATGTGAAAATGACTCTTGGAATGATTTGGACGATCATCCTTCGCTTCGCCATTCAGGACATATCTGTTGAAGGTAAAGAAAACAAGTCACAATCATGAAATGACACACCACATCTGCACAAAGAACAGCAAAACATTATTATTATTATTATTATTATTATTATTATTAATTCTTATTATTTATAGCACATTTCACAAACTCATGTTTAAATCAGTTTATAACAAAGAACAATAATTTGATTTATTACAAAAGGTGCAAACAGATTTCAATCTCACGTCTCTTAAAAAAATTGTAAATTCCAAATTAACATTTTATGGAAAACATTGTTTAAAAAAAAGCATTGTATTTTTTAATTTAATAAATTAATCCCTTTAGAATTGGTTGGAGGAATTCATGACAGGTTAGAAATACACTTTAACTGTATTTCGTTTAAAAATATAAATTTAAAAATTGAATTAGCAAAAACAGAAACCTTAATGTTCAGTCATATGTGTATGATATAATGATTCCCTAATAATCTTTCAGAAACTTCGGCCAAAGAAGGACTTCTTCTGTGGTGCCAGAGGAAGACTGCCCCCTACAGGAATGTCAATGTTCAAAACTTTCATGTCAGGTAAGGCACTTTTTTGCACCCAAAAAAGTTGTAAGGCCATATTAGTGTTTTGTATTTTCATACGATTGTCTGGTTTGTTCTATTAGAGGAAAAAAACAGACACTCTGTTATTTTTGGTTATATATTACAATTTGTATGTTAATTCTATCATGACCCTGATTCTCTTTCTGGTAAAGCTGGAAGGATGGATTGGCGCTGTGCGCTCTCATCCACAGGCACAGGCCTGACCTCATTGACTACGCCAAGCTCAACAAGGTCTCAAGTGTGTCCCCAGATTAACATTTGTCCCTCTGGGACATTTAGTCTAACAGTCCAATCACAGTAGTAAAATAACATGTCTACCACAATATCCTGATGTTCCCTGTCAATGATATTACTGCACAAATGTGTCTAACATGTTTTTTGGAGGATGTGTGTGTGTGATGGCTAACTTAATTTCTAAAAATTAAGTAGTGGACTTTTTGTCTGTTCTTCATTCACACCTAATTTATGGCATGGGTGATCAGAAATCCACTGTTTTTTGCTTTTGTGGCTTCAATAGCTGGAAGGATGGACTGGCCTTCTGTGCTCTTATTCACAGACACAGACCAGAACTGATTGACTTTCAGAACTTGAAGGTAGCATACATGGTTTATGGTATTGTTGGATGTGTTTTTTTCCTGTAACAATATAAATGTAATAGATTAGGCATGCTCAATCCTGCTGGACATCTAAATTCCTGCAGAGTTTAGTTCCAACCAAGGCTGTAACGCACCTGGACAAAGCTATGTTAGCATTTCCATTCATTTCAGTGGTAGTTTCTCTGACTGTGTCTAGAACAGTGCTCTATACAAAGTTTGGAGAAATGTTGATAACATACACAAAGTATTGTTCTATCTTTTTAAATATTTTCTGTTTCACCTAGTAGTATCCTAATTGTCAATTTGTGTAGGCCTATGCTACAGGCTACTTTTTGTGCTTGTTAGAGTATCAAGTTGTTAGCTTAGCAACATGCTAACTCTATTAGAATCAACTGTGCCATCTGTGTGCTTTGTGTGATTCCTTAAAAGTTACTGTCTTTCTAGAGTGTTTCTAATCATTCACTTAGGATGGCTATGAGGATTGGGACAGTTTTTGATTAGCTGGTTCAGGTATGTTTTATGGTTGGAATTAAACTGCCGGAATGTTGTAGGAGCAGAATTGAGATTCTGAGATTGAAGGATGGAGATGTTTTGTTGATAGTAAGAGCAAATGTCTGTAGTCTGTAGTTTTTTTTTTTTTTTTTTTAGCTGTAATTATCAAGTAGCTTTTGTTAGCTTAGTTTACTGATGTAGTTAGACATAACCTACTGTTCAAAAGTTTGGGGTCAGTAAGATTTTTTTAAAATATTTTTGAAAGTCTCTTATGCTCAGAAAGGCTGCATTTATTTGATCAAAAACAGTAATACTGTAAAATACTATTACAATTTCAAATAAGAAAAATTATATATTATAAAATGTAATTTATTCTTGTGACTCAAGAAACATTTCTTATTATTATTGATGATGAAAAGAGTTGTGCTGCTTAATATATTGAAAAAAACCGTAATACATTTTTTTCTAAGGTTCTTTGATTAATTTAATGCACCCTTTCTGAATAAGAGTATTGATTTCTTTAAAAAAATCTTACTGACCTCAATCTTTTGTATGGTAGTGTGTGTTTTGTATGGTTTTGTATGGTAATCTTTTGTAATCTTTTTGTATGATAGTGTGCATACAACTCTTCAGTTGTTATGGTACTCAGTCAGAGGCAATCAGATAAAGCCAGTTGATAAAACTTTTCTCAGAGGCCTGTTTGGATTTACAATAATCCTGACCCAGAATAGAACTTGGGAAAGTGATCCACATACCACGAGCACCAGAGCTGTTCTAAAAAAACATATTAGAACTAACTCTGGCTTTGGACCCTTTGGATTTTAAGCAGTTTTAGTAGCATGTTAGTACTCCAGTGATAGGCTAGGTTTGATTTCTTCACTCTCAACTTAGAACAGGGTGTGAGGTTTGAGCAGGATGTAACATGTTTTCAGACATGTTCTAAGTCTGTGTTAATGAGTGGTTGTGTACTATGGTTTTAATTAGTTGGTTGGATCGGACCACTTAAGATTAAGGATTTATTTAGCTTGTCAGGGTCAGTGAGTTCAACAGTGAGTGACTAAAAACCCCTCACACACGCAGACATGCCTATCCCTTTCAGCTGTCACTGACGGCTCCAGGTGAGCTTGAATGGGGTAATCCAGTGTTTAGCATGGACCCCATGGTCCCAGTTTTGACACAAGCATCAGGAGAGTCCAGGATCCCCTGCAGCTGCTGATGTCCTGCAATGTAGCTTTTTATTGACACAGAGAACAAAAGCTTGATCTCCAGACCCTGCTTACACACACATCCACAAATACATGCCACCATAAACATGCACATTTAGGGTGCATAATGCAAAAATTGGTTACTTGCGTGAACAGGAGTCCGTTACTCAGAAAATATGACCCTTTCTCTTTGCACAGATATTTTAGTTTGGTCTAACTACTATTGATGTTCATAAGTTTCTTATGTTCACCAAGGCATTTATTTGTTCAAAAATATAGTAAAAACAGTAATATTGTTATGATTTAAATTTGAATTGTTTTCTATTTTAATATATTTTATGTAATTTATTTCTGTCATGGCAAAACTGAATTTTAAGCAGCCATTACTCTGATCTTCAGTGTTACATGATCCTTCAGAAATCAGATTATTTGATGAATAGAAAGTCCAAAAGAACAGCATTTATTTGAAACATGAGTCTTTTGTAACATAAATGTTTTTAATGTCACTTTTGATCAACTGAATGCATCCTTGCTAAATACAAGAATGAATTGTTCTTACTGACTCCAAATGTTTGAATTATAGTGTAGTTTTAGTATAGTGTATATAGCAGTAGTATAGTGTAGTTAGGCATTTGTATTTAAAGGGCAACCAATCTTTCAGTATTGTCTATCTTTGCTTAATTATTAATTACTTTTCAGATACATTTGAACTAATTTATCATTTGAAATATTTTGAATGTCTTCCCTCTCCTCTGGTGGCACTTGAATACTGACACTCACTTTTGCATGGAAAAGGATTTTGATTTATTTATTTTTTGGTCAAGAATTATGCCTTTTCTCTCCTTTCTCTCTCTTTCTGTAGGATGATCCACTCGGTAATCTGAATCTGGCATTTGACATTGCTGAAAAACATCTGGACATCCCGAAAATGCTGGATGCAGAGGGTACACGAATATTCATCAGTACTCCATATTAATGTTGCATGAATAATCATTAAAAGATCGCAATCTCAATTCAAACACCTACGCGATCTCATTCCTAAATGACAACGATTCGTCTGTGTCTGTTAAACGAAGTCACAGCTGAACATTCAAATCTGGGTTTGTGCTGCCGCCTGACCCAGATAAAGTAGTTATCATGCATACAGGTATTAAACAGCTTTACAAACAGTCTTTTCAACCACACATTATTTCTGTGTTACAGATATTCATATTAATCACAGAAGTACTGGGATAAAAGTTTATAGTTCGGATATAAACACTGATGTCTATGGAAACGATCAAAATAGAGCAAATCACTTTTTGAAAGTAACGTGACACTTCAAATAACGATTGTATCGATTAAATCTTTACACCAGGTAAGGTGAAGTGACTGTTAAAAATATTTTTGTCATTCAATTATTTATTCAAACCCTTTTTTTTTTAAAGAATTAATTCAGATTAATTAAACATTTTAAATAGACTGCAGAAATTAACATTTTGTCTGAACCTTATTCGTCACAGTTGACTGTGGCAAGGAAAAACTACCTCAAATGTATTTCGGTAGGAAACCTTGGGTGCAAATTCTAAATATTTCAAGAAACAAGTTGCCGATTTTTAACTTTAAAATATTACAAAATTTGGCTTTTGCTTCACAGTCCTAGTTAGCAGTGACAGGCCAGATGAGAGGACAGTCATGACGTATATCTCCAGTTACTATCACACCTTTGCAGAGGCTCAGAAGGTATATCTGATCTCTGCGCTTATTATTCTAGAAATTAACCTGAGTGTATGGCCCCTTTAGTCCATTTAGGCCTATCCTCATTTTCTATTTTACCAGATGAACACGACGTGTGTTTCCTTGTAGTATTTACTGTATATTTTCTTCCGTCGCACACTACTGGCACCTTCACTTCATGTAGTTGTTCCTTAGCTCCTGTCCTCTACCTGCAGATATCCTGAACACCCCTAAACCTGATGAGAGAGCTATTATGACATATGTGTCCTGCTTTTACCATGCATTTGCTGGAGCTGAACAGGTATTGAGATTTGCGTGTGCTAGAATGAAAGAATGAAAGAATCATCTTTACATCCATCTCTCCCTCCATTCTTACTGTTATTCTCTCCCTCAGGCTGAAACTGCTGCTAACAGGATCTGTAAGGTCCTGGGAGTGAATCAGGAAAATGAGAAGTTGATGGAGGACTATGAAAGACTGGCTAGTGAGGTCAGGAGACATATCAGATACAGTACACTCCACACACACTCTGCACACAGACACACATTTCTCTCTTCTCCTAAATATTCCTCTGCTCTCCAGCTGTTGGAGTGGATCAGACGAACTATTCCCTGGCTGGAGAATCGTACGGCGGAGAAGACCATGGTAGAGATGCAGCGGAAGCTGGAGGATTTCCGAGATTACCGCAGGATGCACAAACCTCCCAAAGTACAGGAGAAGTGTCAGCTGGAGATCAGCTTCAACACCCTGCAGACTAAACTCCGCATCAGCAACCGGCCTGCGTTTATGCCCTCTGAGGGCAAGATGGTGTCGGTGAGAGTTTGACCCCCCACACACACAGACACGCATGTTATGTTTTTGTGTTTTATGAGGACTTTCCATAGACATAATGATTTTTATAGTGTACAAACTTCACATTCTATCCCCTAACCCTAATTCTACCCTTAAAGGGTTAGTTCACCCAAAAATGAAAATTCTGTCATAATTTACTCACCCTCATGCACCCTCATTTTTCAGCAAATAATACAAACACATACACATACTAACACTGTGTGTTTGTCTGTGTAGGACATAGCGAGTGCGTGGCAGGGACTGGAACAGGCAGAGAAGGGCTATGAGGAATGGTTGCTTACTGAGATCAGGAGACTGGAAAGATTGGACCATCTAGCAGAGAAATTTAGACAGAAAGCTACAAACCATGAGACCTGGGCTACAGGTGAGTCCTAGACATGAAGTGGTCTCATCAATATTAGGGATGCACCGATACCATTTTTTAAGGACCGAGTATGAGTACTGATACTTTTTTCTAGTACTCGCCGATACCGATACCTATACATTTATTAATTTCTCTCTCTCTCTCTTTTTTTTGATGTTGCAGTTTTCCAAGCACAACGTAGTGAGACTAATGAATGTAGGACAGCTTCTTTATTATTACTCTAATGAAAAAAGTAATTATTTTTATGTGCTTGTCACAAACTTAAAGAACAAAAATTTCACAGTGTCCAATAACCTTCAAAGGGCATAATTACCATATATACAATTGTTGTTATATAAAAAGAAATTTACAAACAAATTACAAACAATACAACAAATACTATAGAGATACAAATTAAATAAACTTGTTTTTCAGATACAGTAGGTTTATTTACCATGTATACATTTATTTAACATATTTTGTTGTTTTATTAACATTAATGACAAAAATATAGGCTACGGTCCCTTTAAGACCGAATCCATGGATATTGACACATATCCTGTTTTCACCCAAATGTTTACGTCCACTTAAGCCATAACCGACTGTACTTACGTGAGATAATCCACACGATGGACATTTTGACAACTATGTGTGCATGACCATTCAGGCGCGAGGAGAACCGATCGCGCGCTGTCTGAGAGAACTGGGATCGCGCGCATGAAAGAGAGAGAGCGCGCTTCTGGTCTGTCATTCAGCGCGATTCCGCCTATCCCGCCTTCACTAATCGATAACGAATTGTGATTGAAAGCATGCAGTTCGCAGTGTGTGTGTTGTCATCATTAATTTTGAAGTATTTCCACACCTGTGAGGCTGACATTGTTTCTGCTGCTGCCGTCGGTGTCTCTGTGCACGGTTACGTCAGTTACGTCAGCTGAGGTATCGGTCTTTGGTATCGGGGGTATTTTTACGAGTACGAGCCCGATACCAAGCTCATGTACTTGTGTACATGAGCTTGGTATCGGGCCCGATGCATCCCTAATCAATATATTACCATTACCAATATTACCATTACCATTACCAATATTACCATTCTGCACTTAAGTAAAAATGTACTGTAAACCACTTTAGATAAAAAAGTGTCCACTAAATGATGCTTGATAAATGTTTTATGTGTGGTTTTTTTTTTACAATAGGTAAGGAGGAGATGTTGAGCCGGAAGGACTACGAGTCAGCATCTTTAATGGAAGTTCGAGCTTTGCTGCGAAAACACGAGGCATTTGAGAGTGACCTTTCCGCCCACCAAGACAGAGTCGAGCAGATCGCTGCTATTGCTCAGGAGCTCAAGTATGACCTTTTAGACATTTATCCTCTTCAAAAATACTTGCCTTTTTTTTGCTGAACTAATTTGTACACTACTGTTCATAGGTTTGGGGGTCAGTATTTATTTATTTTTAACAAATTAATACTTTTATTCAGCAAGATGTTATTCTTTTGAATTTTCTATTGATCAAAGAATCGTAAAATTATGCTTTTCTCAAAAATATTAAACTGTTTTCAGTATTGATAATAATAAGAAATATTTCTTGA
The DNA here is from genome assembly GCF_019924925.1 of Ctenopharyngodon idella. Classification (NCBI taxonomy): domain Eukaryota; kingdom Metazoa; phylum Chordata; class Actinopteri; order Cypriniformes; family Xenocyprididae; genus Ctenopharyngodon; species Ctenopharyngodon idella. The sequence goes on from NC_067236.1 coordinate 24,483,235, forward strand.
GCAGCAAATCAGCATATTAGAATGATTTCTGAAGAATCATGTGACACTAAAGACTGGAATAATGGTGCTGAAAATTCAGCTTTGCCATCACAGGAATAAAGTACATTTTAAAAAATATTTCAAATTGTAATAATATATCACATTATTACTGTTTTTACTGAATTTATTGATTGAATGAATGCAGCCTTGGTGAGCATAAGAGACAAATCTTACCGACCTCAAACTTTCGAACAGTATGGTACAAGTACTTTGTTCTTGTAACTAACCTGTCACATTCAGTTTCTCATCACTTTACTGAGTCTGGATAGCTTCATGTCTCTTACACTGCTTATCCATAGCTAGATACATTTACATGCACCACGCTTTCAGCATACTTTAAGGTCTAAATCACTGGCTTTCTATTTTAGCATTCATTATCTCCCTACAGGCCTGGTTAATGAGTGTGTGTGTGTGTGTGTGTGTGCATGCATGTATTTAGTAAGTGACTGACAGCTTCTGACATTTATGTTGTCTCAGTAAGTACAGGGTGATATTACTGATAAAATATGGAGCATACTTATGATGATTAGCATATTAACATTCTTTTGGACACAAAAAGCAAAAAGAAAAGAAGCTGTTTGAAATGTAATTAGCCAATCATAACAGCAGTTTTAGAGGTTCAGTACCAAAAACAGCTAGAAATAGATAGAGGTTGGAATGGTCATGAAAAATGTAAGAAACCTTACCTAGGGAAAGAAAATCTTACTAAAGTTTAGAATATTCTGCATCAATCCAAAGTTAGTGAGCACTACATCTGTTAACCACTAGAGGGGGACATACCAAATGGCAAATGCAATATTGTGGCTTGAAGTTTCTCTCTATCTGTTTTATATTAAAGTGAGCTGGACTATCATGATGTTGCATCAGTGAATCAAAGGTGTCAAAGTATTTGTGACCTCTGGGACCAGTTGGGCACACTCACCCAGAAACGCAGAGAGGCTTTGGAGGTAATGCTGTGTGTGTTTCAACCTGTTTTGTATATTTTAGATTAATCAAAATATTTAAAAAAAAAAAAAGCAAAAAGGTTTGAATTGATGTTTCATTTCTGCAGAGGACAGAGAAACTTTTGGAGACGGTGGAGCAGTTGTTTCTGGAATACGCAAAGAGATCTGCACCCTTTAATAACTGGATGGAGGGAGCCATGGAAGACTTACAGGATATGTTCATAGTGCACACCATTGAAGAGGTCCAGGTACACACACTTAAAGAAAAGCTTGAGCTCTTCAACATAAAGTCTAGGCATTGACTTTTAAAGTATTTTGTAGTCATATATACTCTACCATTCATAAGGTTGTTTTTTTTTGCTCACCACTTATGCTTTTTTGGTTCAAAATACAGTTAAAACAGCAATATTATGAAATAGTATTACATTTAAAATAACAGTTTTCTATTTTAATCTATTTCAAAATGTAATTTATTTTTGTGATGGCAAAGCCGAATTGGTAACACTTTACAATAAGGTCTCATTTGTTAACATTAGTTAATGCATTAACTAGCATGAACTAACAATGAGTAGTGTATTTTTACAGCATGAATTAACCTTTGTTAATGTCAGTTAATAAAAATGTTCTTGTTCATGTTAGTTCACAGTGTATTAACTAATGTTAACAGACACATCTTTTGATCGTAAGAATGTATTAGTAAATGTTACCATTAACTAAGATTAACAAATGCTGTAGAAATATTGCTCATTGTTTGTTCATGATGTTAACTAATGTAGTTAACTAATGTTAACAAATTACACCTTATTGTAAAGTGTTACAGCTAAATTTTCAGCATCTTTTCTCCAGTCTTCAGTGTCACATAATCCTTCAGAAATCATTCTAATTTTTGTGGTAACTGTGTTACATTATTTGTGCAGGATTCTTTGATGAATAGAAAGCTCAAAAGCATTTATTTGAAATAGACTTTTTACCACACTTTTGGTAAATTTAATGCATCCTTAATAAGAAGTACTACTTTCTCTCAGAAAAATCTTTCTGACCCCAAACTTTTGAAAGGCAGTGAAAAAAAAAGTGATTAATTGTGTGTAGACTCTGATAACTGCTCACGAGCAGTTTAAGGCCACGCTTCCTGAGGCGGATGCAGAGAGGCAGGCGATCCTTGGCATTCAGCAGGAAGTCCTGAAGATCTCCCAGAATTATGGCATCCGTGGAGACCTTACCAACCCCTACAGCACCATAACTACAGAAGAGATTGCCATCAAATGGGACAAGGTTAAACACACACCCCTTAGACCTTGGTTCTGTTCCATTACTGCACAAAAAAGAAATCACATTTATTATCTAATTCTAAGCCATTCTAATCACTTTCTGTAATCTTCAAAGCACAATAATGATGTGTGTTTGTGTATTCAGGTGAAGAGGCTGGTTCCCCAGCGTGACAGTGCACTGCAGGAGGAGTTAGCGCGGCAGCATGCTAATGAAAGGCTCAGACGCCAGTTTGCTGCCCAAGCCAACCTCATAGGACCATGGATACAGACCAGGATGGAGGTGGGTGGCTTAGCTATTACTTGTGCCAGTGTGATGTCCACAAATAAGACATGTTTTTTGATGAACATCTGTTTGTCTATCTATCTAACTATCTATCTATCTATCTATCTGACAGGAAATTGGTCGTTGTTCTATGGAGATTGGGGGGACTTTGGAAGATCAGATGACCCAGCTGAAACAGTATGAGCATGTGATCGTCAGCTACAAACCCAACATAGACAGATTGGAGGGAGACCACCAACTCATCCAGGAGTCACTCATCTTTGACAACAAACATACTAACTACACTATGGAGGTATACATACACACATAATACACATTCATGCATATAATCATAAACACATGAATGTACAGTACTGAACACTACTGTTAAATGCTTGTGGTCAGTAAGATTTTTTGTTCAAAAGAAATGCTTAATTTTTATTCAGCAAGGACACATTCAATTGATCAAAAATTACAGTAAAGTTACAAAGGATTTCTATTTCAAGTAAATGCTGTTTAAAAAAAAAAATACAGCTTTGCCATCAGAGGAATAAATAACATTTAAAGGGATACTTCACCCAAAAATGAAAATTCTGTCATGATTTACTCATTCTTATGTTGTTTCAAACCTGTATGAATTTCTTTCTTCTGCTGAACACAAGAGAAGATATTTTGAAGAACGTTGGTAACCAGACAGTTGACCGTAGCCGTTGACTTCCATAGTATTTTTTACCTACTATGGAAGTCAATGGCTACTGTATTTTTGGGTGAACTGTCCCTTTAAAATGTTTTAAAACAGAAAACAGTCATTTCAAACAGTAATAATATTTCACAATATTACTATTTTACTGTATGTTTGATCAAATAAATGGAGACTTGTTGAGCATAAGAGACTTTTTTTAAAAAAAATATAAAACAATCTTACTAACCACAAACTTTTGAATGTAGTGTATATCTATATAGAAATCTGTATCTGACATATCACATTTGATTTGTCACTTGATACTGGTTTTTACAGCAGTATTTCTCTTTCCTCTGCAGCATATTCGTGTTGGCTGGGAGCTCCTTTTGACTACGATCGCTCGCACTATGAACGAAATCGAGACTCAAATTCTGACACGTGATGCAAAAGGCATCAGCCAGGAGCAGATGCATGAATTCCGATCCTCTTTCAATCACTTTGATCGGGTGCTGTACTCAGCCTTTTCATACACTAGCTAGTCTAAACATGTGTCTTGTTGAACGGATGCTATACTAATCATTATTAAATCATCCTAACTAAACTAAACACTTCTTCTCTTAGACTGAGCATTATATAAAGATCTGTAAATCTCTCATTTCAACTGAGACACGTTAATTTCATATTTGCTTTATTTTACGCATTCACTTCTTCAGAGGCTTCACAAGGCAAGAGTGGTAATTATCTTTCCATTCACTTTAGGTTGCCCAATAATTGGAACAAACTTAGTTTGAAACGGAAGATCATTTGCAGCATTTAGTATTTCTAAAATCAGATTTCAAGATGTAAAGTAGATATGACTACAGATGCAATTTAGCCTAAAATCCACTTAAAATGAAAATAAAGCTAACAAAATAAAATTTTGAATATAGCACTGCCTCTCGTACCTTATGAAGAAATGTTGTGGCATTTTATCTTTTTATCAATCACCTTTTACATTTCTTTATTTCTTCTCATGCCCTGTGTATTTTTTTATGTGTTGTGGGTACCTGCTCTCAGGAAGAGATGGGTAAACTCAGGCCTGATGAGTTTAAAGCATGTCTGATCAGTCTTGGGCATTTAGGAAATGACAAACAGGTACTAACCAACATGACCCCTAACTCTTGACCCCAATATATATATATATATATATATATATATATATATATATGCATTCCCTAGGCAGCAGAATATAGTTCTGATGTACCTCTCTTGTGTTTCTGTCTATGGTTGTGTGCTGTCTCTTTGTGTGTACATCTGTGTGTTTCTGTGTTAGGTGCTGTCTCCTTTCCTACTCTACTTTGCTTTATTATTCCTACCATGTCGCTGCATCACCCATGCACCCTCGACCTTTGCCCTTTAACCTTTCCCATGCAGAAGAAGAATGGGGCGATGGATTCTGATGACTTTAGGGCCTGTCTGATCTCAATGGGTTATGATCTGGTAGGGCCTTAAATAAGGTTCACTGCTTACGAGCTAATAAACAATCTTCTCAACAAGTATTTTTTGTTTTGTTTTCCAGTAAAAAATGCGGTTACATTTTATTTTAAGGTGACGTAGTTACATTGTATTTATTCAAATAAGTACAGAGTAATATTAATTAACTACATGTACTTACTATAGAGTTACATTAGGGTTAGGGTTTGGTTTAGGTTAGTTACTTGTAATTATGCATATTTTACTGTTATTACTATAATAAGTAATGTACTAACATGTAACTATGTCACCTTAGATAAAGTGTTACCGAAATGTCTAATAATAATAAATTTATTTTACGGTTATTTATAATTATTATTTTTTATTTTGCTAACCAGGTAAAATGTAATAAGGTAAAATGTAATACAGTTTTGTGAGGTTCATGCTTAAAACAAGAAACAACTATTTTGCCAGTGGTGCACATAAAATGAATAGAGTATAAAATTATATAATATAAAATATTGTATTTAAAATAAAATATGTTCTCTTTATTTTAGGATTTTTAACTTTTACAAGTTTTTAACTTCTAGAACTATATGTACGTGTGTGTTTTTCAGGGTGAGGTGGAGTTTGCTCGGATCATGATGCTGGTTGATCCAAACGCTTCAGGCGTTGTGTCGTTCCAGTCCTTCATTGACTTCATGACCAGAGAGACAGCAGATACAGACACAGCTGAACAGGTCATCGCTTCCTTCAGGATCCTTGCTGCAGACAAGGTGTGTGTGTTATATTGTTTACTTAAAGGAATGTTTCACCCAAAAATGAAAATTATCCCATAATTTACTCACCCTCCAGCCATCCTAGGTGTATATGACTTTCTTTCTTTCTTCTACCAAACACAATCTGAGTTATATTAAATAATATTCTGTCTCTTCCCAGCTTTGTAATGGCATTAAATAATGCCAGAGTTTTTGAAGCTCCAAAAAGTACATCCATCCATCATAAAAGTAATCCATACGACTCTAGTGGGTTAATAAATGCCTTCTGAAGTGAAGCAATGGGTTTTTGAAGGAAAATATCCATATTTAAAACTATAATCACTGGCTTCCAGCAATGTCATGTATGCATGTTCACGAGAGAGTTCTGGTGACCTCTGACCTGACGTATGACAGAGGATGTAGCTCCTCTGCTCTTATATCGAAATCCTCTAATAGTTTTTATTGGTTTTAGACTTCAAATTAATGACCGGTGTTTTGTTTTGCTCTTACAAAAACCCGTCGCTTTGCTTTAGAAGGCATTTATTAACCCACTTAAGTCATATGGATTACTTTTATGATGGATGGATACACTTTTTGGAGCTTCAAAAACTTGGCCACTATTCAATGCCATTACAAAGCTGGGAAGAGCCAGGCTATTATTTAATATAACTCTGATTGTGTTTGGCTGAAAGAATAAAATCATATACACCTAGGATGGTTGGAGGGTGAGTAAATTATTGGATAATTTTTGGATGAACTAACCCTTTAACTCCAAAGTTTATCAGAACTGCCTTTTGTATCTGAAAAAGCTCACATATTCTTTCCATATGCGTTATCTGTTGTATATTGTGTCTTGTACAGCCGTATATTCTGGCAGATGAGTTGAGGAGAGAACTCCCTCCAGACCAGGCAGAGTACTGCATCAGCAGGATGCCCCCATACTCTGGCCCTGGTGCCCTGCCCGGAGCCTTGGACTACACTGCCTTCTCCACTGCCCTCTACGGAGAGAGTGACCTTTAACTCCATCAACACCTATGACATTTACAATCCCATCTCACTTGTTAACCAAGTAAATTCTTTAAAGATACACAGTCCCATTAAATGAAAACATGGCAAATAAACAAAATGAGCACAATTTCAATTTTTAATCTCAGTTGATGTATTTGCTAGACAGTTGATATAAAATGTCAATGCAGAATGTTGAAAGTCAATGCATATGGAATGCAGTCTGAATCCCATAATTCATTGAATCTAAGGCCTAGAAAAAACTATTTTACTCTTTTTCATGTAATCTATTATAATACAGAGAACATTCACATGCATGTCACTTATATTGCAGCAAAAACAGTTGATACACTGAAATTAAATAAGATTAATGTTGTTTAAATACATTTTAGGTTTTATGCATTTCTCTCTGATTTCTTTTAATTCCCTCTTTTCTCCCAGAATGAAATCTATTTTGTGTGGTAGTGTTATACCTACAGTATGAAAGATTTTGCACATTTGAATTTCCTCTGGTAGTATTTGAAAAAAAGCAACATGAATAGTGGCTCATCTTAATTTGTCCACAATGTAATTATCACTTGAAACTTTTTGCTGACAGTGCCTAATTTCATACATATGGTATGGTAATAGTTTAGAAGTATGAAGTAATAGGAGGTTACCTTTGCAGTGAGTCAGATAGATAACAGCATCAGCTACTGATTTGGTTTTACATGAAATTTCGAATATTGCAAATCCTTGAACATTTTTATCAATTTGGATGATTGCATAAAGTGTAAAGGGTCAATTTACTACAGGGCTTGTCAAATAAGGATAGCAAAACCAGAAATTATGATAAAATACTGAATTTACAGGAAAAAAGTTTGTGAACTCTTAGGAACAATAGACAAACACAGTCTGCTTAATACATAAACAATTGTTGTTGTTTTTGGTTTTTTTTTTTTTTTTTGTCTATATTGAACACAGCATTTAAACATTCACAGCTAAGATTGGAAAAGTAGGTGAATCCCTAGGCTTTTTCCTGCAACTATAATTAGGAAAAGTAATCTGGGATGGATTGTCATTTCAAAATGTTTTATTTTATTTCCATGGTTCATGAATGCAGCAAATTCCTAAAGGTCACACTAGTTCAATGTATGGTGACTGTGTACTTGATTGATTTGTGTTCAGTTTGCTAACTGTCAAATCAGTTTTAACAATGAAAGTGATTTGTGAATGTTTGGTGTTGAATTATATGTTCAAGAAAGCCAAATATGTGTGTTTTACAGTAACATAAATGAAATAAACCTTACTTATGAAAAGACCAAGTCTCTGCTTTTGTTACATACTGAATGTTTTGAATAAAGCATAATTCATATAGGCCTAAAATACGTAAATATTTATATATGCATAATATCTTGCACAATTTAGTTTGTTTTTAATTATATATTTTGACAAATATTTATATAAAATATTTATATTTATAAAAATTTTATATTAATTGATAAATCACATTAAATACATGTTTTTTTTGTTTGTTTTTTTTTAAATATGCTTTTGCTTTCTTTCTTCTTTTATTTATGTCTTGCTTGCTGGCTTTCTCCATTGTAACTTACCAAATATGGAGAAGCCCTTTCTTTCCCACTTTAACTTTATCAGATCTCAGCAGCATTATCTCATGATGGGTGGTATTATGGTCTCCCTGTCCTGGGATGAGTTCAGCACCTGCAGCTGGCTGGGTGAGTGGAGTTCTTCAGTCTTCTGGTTCTTACACAGATCCCCGACTAGATCTATAGTCCGGCTACATAGTCACTGAACATGGATATTGTAGAAGTGGAAGATGAAATCCAGTTTCTGCGAACTGTAAGTAAAATGGACTGTATTATAATGCATATTTATGAATGAGATTAATATTGTGTTGACTATTTCTTTATGCTGAACTACATGTAACTTCTGACAGAAAAAGGGCTAATTACTAAATTGCAATTGGATTTGTTATTAGATTGATGTAACGGGAACTCAATTAGCTTACTGGACATAAATATTAGATGTTAGCAGATGGTTTACAAAAGAATATATCTTAGACATTCTTTGGCCATATGGATACACAGACTTGCTCCACAGCCATTATCAATGTTATTTCATACAATGTCATACTGATGATAAGTTTACACTTGAGCAATCACTCATAACTTGGTGTATTTATCATTAATTGTTGTGTCTGTTGTTATATACAGTTATGAAATACAATGATGTGATTTACAGTGTTTGAATTCACATTTGAGAGAGTTTGACCCATATCACTGGTGTCTATTTTTACTTTGTGTTATCATTAACAGAGGAACTGGAGAGTCTGTTGGATGTGTGAGCTATCCACTCTCAGCTCCATATCTCTGAAACAGAGATAAACATTCTCTCTCTTTCTTACACAGATACAGTACATGCTTCCACTGATTCACTGTATTTAGTGCATGCATTTGTAACAGTAATGTGCAGAAAAATATTTTTTATAATGTGTTAATTAGAGCTTTTAAAGTGATATGAATGTCCAAATGTGTGTGTTTGTGTTTCTATGTGGCCCATTTCTGGTCACTGGAATGCAAATGACAAGCTAGAGGTGTTGGAATTCTCCATTCACTGAATGATACGGCATTATTCAGTCCTTATAAGGCTGCACTGCACTAGTGCCACATAAAACACTGCTGTTCTACACACTGTAAGATGAGCAATGACATTTGATCTAGCATATGGGGCTTTTTATTTGTTTAGAATCGATTTATAATCTTTATTTAACCAGGAAAATGGGTCTTTCTAAAAAATGTTAATTACTTGCATAAAAACACGGTAGACCAACAATATTTAGTAACACTTTATTTTAAAGTGACAAAGTCACACACATTACATGTACTTACTATGATAATGATAGTATATTATGCATAATTTACAAGTAACTAACCCTAACCAAGTCCTAACCCTAACTTTAACCCAACTGAGTACATGTAGTTAATTGATATTATTCAGTACTTATTTGTGTAATACTCAGTAATTATTTGTGTAATTACACTGTAACAACATCATAATATAAAGTGTAACCCAAAATGTATCAAACAATATCACATTGAACATTGCTGATTGTTATTTTTACTTAATGTTTGTTGATCGTCACCATTATTGAGGTTTGTGTATTTAGTGTTGGGGCGTATGTGCATTTATACAAAACTTTTGGATATTATTCCTTTACTTTGCAACATATTCACCTTTTCAGAAGTTAAAATTGAATAATTACAAAGTTAAAGGATATTTTCTAGAAATCTATAGTTGTCTTGACAAAGATTTATTGTGAATGAGCAAAAATGAGCAAAGTTGTGCTATTAATCAACAATTAATAGCACAACTTTAAGGACAATTAATCAAATCTCAATGTATCTCAAATGTCAATGTCTCAATGTTGCCTTCATTTTTTTTTTCTTCTCATTTCTATTTCACAGTTTATGCCGCATTTATCCAAGTGTAATTTACATTACAAATGTAAAATAAAAGACAGTGGTAGAGCTGCAAACATCATTTGAGTCGTTGCGACTTCATTTGTTCCTGCAAACATTTGAATGTGTCATAATATGCCATTTTAAGCATTATTCCATCAAAAACCTATGTTTTGAGTTTAATTTAGTGTGGTCAGTAGTGTGAATGTGTTTTTCAGAGAGATGAGCTGGTGTTGAGGTGTTGCTCATCAGGCCCTCATCAGAAAAAACTTTGTTTAGCTGCAGAAGCTTTCGGCGACCAGTTGTGTTACCTTGAGTCCACCTCCAACTCAAAGGTGAGATGCTCATTTAGTTAATATATTTAAACTAAGTCACTTCTATGTGTAAGAACAGTCAATGCATGATCATACTCGAAAACATCTCCCTGCAGTTTCGTATCATCTTTTCTCTTGTTAACAGAATGTTCCAGCAGACCTTTCTGTGTGCGTGTTAGTTCTTGACCAGTGTCTGTCTGTCCGAGCGCTGCAGGAGATGCTGGCCAACCATGAAGATCAGTGTGCAGGGGTGGGTAATGTTGTGAAAGGGGCTTCAGACCATTCAGAATTCAGCAAACTATAAACACTGTTATCAGTTCAGTGGATGAATGTTCAGTCAAATACACTGCCCGGCCAAAAAAAAAAGTCGCTGTTTGGATTTTAATAGGCAAATACTTAAGAATCTATGAATGGATCACTATTACAGTGATTATTATGTTTCTAGCATGTTTTATGTTTGGCAACGGTTCTTTTAACCCTTAAGAAATGAAAAGCTACACACTCCATCTTTAAACAAGCATGTAGGAAGACACATCATGGCCACATTCCAGGATGACAATGTCAACATATAAAAACAGTGAAACTGTTTTCAGCATACAGTAGATAATAAGAAATGTTTCTTGAGCACCACATTAGCATATTTAATGATTTCTGAAGTATCATGTGACACTGAAGACTGGAGTGATGATGCTGAAAAATCACTGGAATAAATTACACTTTAAAATATATTAAAATAGTAAACAGTTGTTAAATTGTAGTAAAATTTCACAATATAACCGTTTTATTGTATTTGAGACATAAGAGCATAAGAGACTTCTTTCATAAAGATTAAAAAAACTAACCCAAATGTTTGAACGATAAAATACCTCAGATCAATATACAGTTGACATTTCTTACTCATGCTGTAACTTGTAAACAAATGTTAAAGTTGCGCCAAACAATAGACTGTAAACTGTAAAATCTCACAGAGTGTTTTGTTTCAGTCACATGAGGCAACTGGGCGTCGTACTCTGCTCTATGGCCAGGCAGTGTTGTTTCGACATGCCTTCAGTGACATGGTAAGACCAGTCTTTATCTTCCGTGGTTATTAATTAGTGGCTTCCATACTGGTACTATGAAGTTTACATTTTGAATATGATGTCCCTTCTGTCTTGTTTTAGTATCTTTGCTGTCTGTCCACGTCAGGCCTCTCCTCTGACAAACTGGCTTTTGATGTTGGTTTGCTGGAGGAAACAAAGGGTAAGTTCATATTCACTTTCTGTATACTGTGAAATGTGTGGGAATGTATTGATAAAGACTACCCAGATAGCATAGGTACATACATCTCTAAGATTTGCTAAAGAGCACTTAATCTGGAAAACATCTGTTGTGTACAAACATCTGATAAATGTCTTAGAAATCAAACTCTGAATCAAACACCTTTCTTGAGACATTTTCTAAATGTCTATTTAAAATCTGACAGGAAACGTCTTATGCCGGGTTCACACTGTACGATTTTGGCCATGATTTGGTCGTCTGAGAATCCTAAAAGATTCCTCGGATCCTAGGCCAAAATCTCAAGTTTTTGATCGCTAGTTTGACATGTTTGCTGACAGCTGATTATTGATGATTGTTGTGATCAGTAAGTAATAGTGCTCAGTTGAAGGTGGTAGTTCACTATTAGCTAATCAGTAACTACTGTTTTTTCATACCTCCCAGAGAACTACTAAGAACTACTATATACAGGTTCATAATTAACATGAATGATGCATAATGTATAATTAATTCTAAAGTAAAGGTCATGGTAACCCACTCGTAATGACTGAAGTATTACCAAATCCTTCAGAAGGAATTACTAATTATTTAAATCAGTATTCTAAAGTGAAAAACATGATAACTCTCTAGTAAACTTTTGAGGTTTTTGTACATTTTTCTACAGTTTTGGATAGTAATTCCTTCTGATATATTTGGTAACACTTAAGTAATTACTAGTGGGTTACCATGATCTTCAATTTAGAATACTGATCCAAATAATTAGTAATTTCTTCTGAAGGATTTGGTAATACCTCAGTCATTACTAGTGGGTAACCATGATCTTCACTTTAGAATTAATTATACATTATGCATTATTCACATTAATTATGAACCTGTATATAGTAGTTCTTAGTAAAATAGTAGTTACTGATTAGCTAATAGTGACCTACCACATTCAACTAAGCGCTATTACTTAATAATTCATTAATCAGAGTTTCTTGTTAGTTAATAGTAGTTACTAGAGTGTTGATAATGCATTACTCATTTGTTCCTGTGTAGTTATACATTAATGAAGGATCAGTATTCTAAAGTGTTTGTTTGGTGTGGTTTGCTTTCACACTGCCCTTTTTGTAAGTGAACCAAAATTTGTAAACAAAACAACACGTTTGCTAAGGTCATCCATTAATTGTACAGAAATGTAACCATACCAGAGTTCGTTTGGAACAGGACCGAGACCACCTCCTCAGCTGGGTCTCGGTATGGTTGTTTGGTCCGCACCCCAGTGTGATTGCTGTCCAAAAAGATCCACACCAAGGGGGGAAATGAACTTGAGTTCGATTCAGTCGAACCAAACAAGACGGGTGTGAATACACCCTTAGCTTTTTTGGGGAGGATAACACATGCATACTAGGCTCAAGACTAAACCCAACTGAAAGAAAGAGGCTTGCTTAAATAGGCCAACACAAACAAGCTAATGAACTACAGGTGGGAGAAATCAAATCCTAATGAGTAGCAACACAATGAATTCTATAGAAGCTGGTGCCACCAAGTAGCTGTGAGAGTCATTACATGGCATAAGTGTCAATGGCAACTAGTGGTTGGGAGAGTCTTTACAAATCAGCACCATCTAGAGGCTGGGAGAATCATTAAAAGCTGGAGTCTTACACAGTGTCAAGTTTTGATGCACAGTCCTGCAGTGTGAGTTTTCTTTTCAAGATGATCAAAATTAATGCTAGAGATTGTTTTTGTTTGCTAGCCACTATTTCTATCCCGCATGTAAATGCAGCTCACGTCACTGAATGTGTCATGGATTGATGATGTAAAACTCTGGACTTCTTGCATGTGTTCGTTTTTAACGCATCTTGACAGTCTGAAATTAATGACAAATGAGATCCCACATGTGGCTTACAGCGGGGATGATGTTTGTACAGTCTGACAAGCAACAGTCATAAATGATTATTATAAATCATACAGTGTGCACTTGGCTTTAGAGATATATTGCAGATAAACAAAATACATCTTGCAGATGTAAATGCAGACATCAAATAGACGTATCCGTGATGTATGTGTGCTATCAGGGTTGGGCTGCCATAATATTGATGTTATACAATGTTGTTTTTGTTTGGATTCAGGTGAGGTGTGTTGGTGGACAGTTCACCCTGCCTCCAAACAAAGGTCAGAGGGTGAGAAAGTCAGAGTGGGTGATGATCTCATCTTAGTTAGTGTTTCCTCTGAGAGATACCTAGTGAGTGAATCCATTCGTTCGTCCATCTGTTCATCTATTTGTCTGTCTGTATATCAATATTTTCATGCAGTGTGACAACCTGTCTTTCTCTTTCTAGCATGTGTCATGGATTAACGGTGAAAGTAATGACAACGGCATTGGCCGCGTGGATGCTGCTTTTCAGCAAACATTGTGGAGTGTGGCCCCTGTTTCTTCTGGGACTGTGGAGACACAGAGTAGATGACCAATTATACACTATCAGTTTAAACATTTGTTTAGTGTCTGAAGCTCGTAAAGGAGCATTATGCGATTTCTGAAAAACGCTGTTGAAAAGTGGATCTGACGGAGCACCAAAACACACTTGTAGCCAATCAACATTAATGGGCATATACACTTATGATGGGGGAGGAGAGAGATCTCAGTGCACAAGTTACATTTTTGCTACAGGTTTGTATAAAATTTGGCATTTTTTATGATTTTTATTTTCAACTGTAGGTCATGTGAGAGGAGGGGACACTGTACGTCTGCTACGTGGACACACAGATGAATGTTTGACCATTCCTGCAGCTGAACACAGACGGGAGGAGCGCAGGTCAGAGAGGTCACCTTACTGATTGGAGACAGATTATTGACATTTTTATTATTATATCTTTTAAAGATTATTATATCTTTTTCCTTCATGAGCATTTTTCTTTTCTTCCTCCAGATCTGTACATTTCGAGGGAGGCTTGGTATCTCTTCAGGCTCGATCTTTATGGAGGCTCGAAATGTTACATGTTGTGTACGTGTTCCTTCAGCTAGTTAGCTAATGACAGTGAGTTAGAAGTAGATTCCCTCTGTGTTTGTCAGACTGTATTAGTAAAGGATTGTTTGCAGGTGGAGCAGTAGTCATATTCACTGGGGTCAGCCGTTCCGTCTTCGGCACCTTACCACCGGGTCATACCTGGGACTGACTCATGATCAGGGACTACAGCTCGTGGAAAGAGAAAGAGCCGATGTTAAAAGTACAGCATTCTCCTTCCGTGCATCAAAGGTTGGATAATATCAGCTCTAAACTCAACATAGCCAGATAAACTATATTATAACCAATAAATAGTTGTGGTTACATAGTATATTCAGATTTTTTGCTGTATAATAACTTTTTTGTTGTGGTGTGATATTAAATTTTGATGATTAATGCAAACCTTTTTTTCCACTGTATTTTTATAGGAAGAGAGCCAGGAGAGCTCACGTTTTGTTAAGAGGAGAGATGGCATGGGCACACCTGAGATCAAATATGGAGACTCTCTCTGCTTCATTCAGCACATTGACACAGGGCTTTGGCTCACATATCAGACCACTGACTTCAAGAGACAGAAGGAAAGTGTGCCACAGAGACAGGTAAACTTATGTAAAAAAAAAAAAAAAAATCAAATAAGGTCCAAAATCATGCTAGATAAGAACACTTACAATACAGTTCAAAAGTTTGGGGTCGGTAAGATTTTTTTTTTATATTTATGAAAGAAACCTTTTATGCTCACCCAGACCTCATTTACTTGGTCAAAAATACAGTAAAAACAGTAATATTGTGAAAAATTTTCACATTGTATCTATTATTTGTATATGTTTTAAAATGTAATTTATTCCTGTGATGGCAAAGCTGAATTTTTAGCATCATTACTTCAGTCTTCAGTGTCACGTGATTCTTCAGAGATTATTCTAAAATGCTGATTTGCTGCCCAACAATCAATTATTATTATTATCAGTGTTAAAAACAGTTGTGCTGCTTAATATTTTTGTGGAAACCATGATTTTTTTCAGAAAGTTAAAAATAGCATTTATTTGAATTAGAAATCTTTTGTAACATTATAAATGTCTTTACTGTCATACAGAATAAATTTCTTTCAAAAAAAAAAAAATCATACTGACCCCAGACATTTGAACGGTAGTGTACATTAGACAGTTTCAAGTGTGCTCAGGATCTGCAAGTAAACAAAGCCAAAAACACCTTTCTTTTTTAATTGTTCTGTCTAATATTTGAATTATGGTTAAAATGCATGAAGTGAAGTGGTTCTCTCTCGCAGGCTGTTTTGCAAGCAGAAGGTCACATGGATGATGGAATCACCCTTTCTCGCTCTCAACGGGAGGAATCACAAGCTGCTTGTTTAATTCGTAGCTCTGCCCTTCTCTTCTCACAATTCATTAGGTAAAATGGAAAATAATAGTGATATCAGACAGAATAATGTGTGCTTATCAACTCCTAAAATCCTTTTAAAAGGCCCAAAGTGTGTTCAGAGAAGCACAATTTATGTTTCATAATGATGTTTTTTTCAATTTCTGAAGGGGACTAGATGATGTCAGTCAGAAGGAAAACATTACTGATTTGGTTCTTCCAATTGAGATGGTCCATCTGACACTGCAGAATTTGCTTGGTTATTTTCAATGGCCTGAAATGGGGCAAGACCATAAGGTTAGACAGGGAGATATTAGAGCACTGAAGAACAGACAAAATCTCTTCCAAGATGAGGTAATACCTGCAACAAATGAGACAGCTCATATATGTAGCCACACACTGCAGTAATATCTGAATTGTTTACTTTTTTTGTTCTGCTTCATTGTGCCTTTCTCAGGGTATAATCACTCTGTTGCTGGACTGCATTGACCACCTACATGTGTACAACAGCGTGACTCATTTTACAGAGGCTGCTGGGAAAGAGGCAAGAGAGTCATGGGAAAAGATTTTGAATTCTTTTTATGAGCTGCTAGGTATAGGATGACTTGTTTCAAGATTTATAATAGAGGTTTAGCTTTGATTTACAAAATTTCCATTTTCCTTACAGCTGCCCTTATCAGGGGTAATCGGAATAACTGTGCCCAGTTTTCTGGATCCTTGGATTGGCTGGTCAGCAGACTGGAGAGGCTGGAGGCCTCCTCTGGTAGATGTCTTGCAGAATTATTTAGTTTGTGTTATAACTAGAATGTCTAAGTTGATTTTAGAGTCTAAACATGATGTCAAAAAGAGTCTCCCCTCATTTGTTACTTGTTTCCCCTGTATTTTTTTTTCTTTTTAGGAATATTGGAAGTGTTACATTGTGTTTTAGTAGAAAGTCCTGAAGCTTTGAATGTTATTAAGGAAAGCCACATAAAATCTATCATCTCACTTCTGGACAAACATGGAAGGAATCATAAGGTAATGTACAGTACCATTCGAAAGTTTGGGGTCTGTAAGATTTGGTTACACTTTATTTTAAGGTGATGTTACATTGTACTTACTCAAATAAGTACTGAGTAATATTAATTAACCACATGTTCTTACTATAGAGTTATGGTTACGGTTAGGTTTAGGGTTAGATACTTGTAATTATGCATAATTTATTGTTATTACTATAGTAAATATACATGTATTAACGTGTAACTTCGTCACCTTAAAATAAAGTGTTACCAATTTGAAAGTCTCTTATGCTTGCCAAGACTACATTTGTTTGATCAAAATTTCATTTTCTATATATAATATAGATATTATATGTTTAAAATATAAACATATTTTAAAATGCAATTTATTCCTGTGATGGCAAAGCTTTTTTTCCATCAGCCATTAAAACAGTTCTGCTGCTTAATATTTTTTATGGACCCCATGATATTTTTTTTCAGGATTTTTTGAAAAAATTAGTAAGTTTGAAAGAATAGCATTTATTTGAAATTGAAATCTTGGTAACACTTTACTTTAGGGTCTTTTAACTAGTTGCTTATTAGCATGCATATTACTAGAATATTAGCTGTTTATTAGTACTTAGTAAGCACATATTATTGCCTTATTCTGCATGACCTTATTCTACATTCTTAATCCTACCCAATACCTAAACTTAACAACTACCTTACTAACTATTAATAAGCAGTAAATTAGGAGTTTATGGAGGGAAAAGTCGTAGTTAATAGTGAATATGTGTTCCCTATACTAAAGTGTTACCGAAATCTTTTGATCAATTTAATGTTAATTTATTAATTTATATAAAAATGTTACTTACTTTTTGTGTTCTATAATGATTGTGCTTATTGCTTTAATAATGGATTTTACTATTTTTACCATGTTTGTGCATGTGTTTATTGCATCCGCAGATTTTGGATGTGTTGTGTTCACTCTGTGTGTGTCATGGCATGGCCGTCCGCTCTAATCAGCATTTGATTTGTGACACACTGCTGCCAGAAAGAGACCTGCTTCTACAGTCAAGACTGGTTAACCAAGTTTTCAGGTGATCAGTAAATTCAAATGTTTATAACTGTTTTTAGCACATCTAAAAATATTATTTTAGTCTGTATGACCAAACAATGAATATAAATGTTAAAAATAAAATCTCATAGTACATTTTTCTCTCTTTAGTGTACGTCCAAACATCTTCTTGTGTGCAAGAGATGACTGCGCCCAGTACAGGAAGTGGTATTATGAGGTTGTAGTTGAGAAGGTGGAGCCTTTTGTGACAGCGGAGCCTACTCACCTGCGAGTGGGTTGGGCCAGCACTGAAGGGTACCATCCATCCCCCACAGGCGGTCACGGATGGGGGTCAAATGGTGTTGGAGACGACCTCTGCTCTTATGGCTTTGATGGACTCCAGCTCTGGACAGGTAAGATGGAAACTAAGCATATACACTACCAATCAAATGTTTGGGGTCAGTATGATATTCAGCAAGGATGCATAAAATTGCCAAAAAGTGACAGTAAAGATTTTTACATTGTTAAATGTTTGCTGTTCTTTTGAACTTCATCAAGGAATCCTGAAAAAAAAAAGTGTCCAATGTACAATGTTTTCAACATTGATAGTAAAAAGAAATATTTCTTGAACATCAAATCAGCATATCAGAATGATTTCTGAAGGATCATGACACTGAAAATTCAGCTTTGCCATTACAGGAATAAATGACATTTTAAAATAGATTAAAATAGAAAATAGTTATTTTAAACTGCAATAAATTTCACTATATATATATATATATATATATATATATATATATATATATATATATATATATATATATATATATATGTAGCGCCCCCTACCCTCTTCTTGTAAAGGGTGGAGCACCGGGTTCTAATGATGTGTCTCCCGACTTAATCTACTCCTTTCCCTTTTCCCTTCTGATTACTTTACATAAATTAAAATGTTATGTGATAGTCTGTCTGAAGAACTGTTAATGTAAATCACAAAAAGGTAAGTTCTTATCAATTACTAAGTAATTTTATTTAACAGAAAATAATACTGAAATACTGTAAATCAAGAGTGAAATGATTCAAGGAAAATTCAAACGTCTGTTATGTATTTTCTTTCACATAAAATCACTTTCCGAACTTCTCAGCTCAGAAAGTCCAAAACCTGATACTCAAATATCAATATTCAAATTTTACCAGTAAGAAAACAATAATGCAATTCTCTTTTGAGGTATAGTAATATAACAACAAAAATCAAATGCAATATACACTTAGTATAAATCACGTGAATAAACCAAATATGTAATGTGGGCCCACACACACTCTCACAATTTCAAAACCCCCAACCTGTTGCAGGCCTGTGTCGTCGCTTGAGAACGGTGTGGCCGTCAAAACCAACAAATGGCCTCTTCGCTCCAGAGAGCTAAATAAACAAACGAATGTACCTGTGTCTCCGTGTGTTGACACTCGCGCTGTCTACCGATCGCGTTATGAACTTCGTATGTGTCTGCAGTCTCACCAGCTGTCCGCTGAATGACAATGAATCCCGCGATGCCAGAGGAATTCTAAACCGCGTGGGGATTTAGAATGCTATCTGGTTCCTCCATCCTATTGACGTCTTCTTAGGAACGATTAATAAACTCTGGTCAATCATCACATTATAGTCTCTTACTCTCCGTAAAAGAAAGGGAGATTACAGCGCGCACAGCCGCAATAATCAATATAAGTCCGTTTAAACTCTTAGTCAGAGTAGAACAAATGAAACAAATTAAAGAAACGTTCTTTAACACTTCCTACATTGGCTGAATATAATCTTTGACCACTTAATCAGCGGTTACTTTACTATTTCTTTCTGAATCAGAAGGAAAAAAATGCGACATCACTTTCTGATCTGCCTCCATCATCTCTTTTTTCCCTCGTACTACTCCTGCTTCCAATCAGAACTCTCAGTGCCTGAACAAGGGCGGGACTAAATAAAATAAAGACCAATCACAAATAAAAGAACATGCATGCTTGTCAAACCCACGTTTTTAGCCAGTACATCTCACATAAACATTTACCATAATCTATGTAACACTTGTACAAGTGAAATGATATACCATTATATGAGCCCATGGCATTTATACCAGTTTGACCCATGAATATCAGAAACATTTACATATTCAGAAATATGCATTTAGGAGATAATAAATAACCTTAGCTGGGCTACATATATATGAAATTTTTCTACTGTATTTTTATCAAATAAATGTAGCCTAGTGAAATCTAAACACTATTTGTGTATTCTTTCCTAGGAGGTGTAGGTCGGAAGGTCACCTCACCCAATCAGCACTTGCTAAGGGAGGATGATGTCATTAGTTGCTGTCTTGACCTTTGTGCAACTTGCATCTCCTTTCGGGTCAATGGACAGCCAGTTCAAGGCATGCTGGAGAACTTCAGTGTGGATGGGCTGCTGTTCCCAGTGGTCAGCTTCTCAGCTGGAGTGCAGTGAGTTGCCTTTGAATGGTTTTTATTTTTTCTTGTGTTACTTTGCTTGTTCACAATTCACCAAACAATGAAAAATGAGTTCTACCTCAATTTATTTTATATCAAACTCACCATTTAAATGTTGACTCATAGGACCCTCGATAGCTCAAAGGGTTAGTTCACCCAAAAATGAAAATTGTTGTTCCACACCCGTAAGACTTTCGTTCATCTTCGGAACACAAATTAAGATATTTTTGATAAAATCTGATGGCTCAGTGAGGCCTGCATTGACGCAAGTTAATTGACACTTTCAAACGCCCAGAAAGGTACTAAAGTTATATTTAAAACAGTTCATGTGAGTACAGTGGTTCAACCTTAATGTTATTAAGCAACGAGAATACTTTTTGTGTGCCAAAAAAACAAAATAACAACATTATACAACATTATCTAGTGATGGGCGATTTCAAAACACTGCTTCATGAAGCTTCGAAGCTTTACGAATCTTTTGTTTCGAATCAGTGGTTCGAAGTGCCAAAATCATGTGATTTTAGTAAACAAGGCTTCATTACGTCATAAGCGTTTCGAAATTTCAATAGTAGTCAATTTGATATGCGGTTTGATATGCGGTCCAAACCACTGATTCGAAACAAAAGATTCGAAGGTCTTACGGGTGTGGAACGACATGAGGGTGAGTAATTAATGACAGAATTTTCATTTTTGGGTGAACTAACCCTTTAAATAATGTCTGAATTTATTTTCCCATCAGGGTGCGTGTGCTGTTTGGAGGTCGACAGGGGGAGTTTAGGTTTCTTCCTCCTGCTGGTTTCTCTCCGTGCACTGAAGCTCTCCTCCCCAAAACCTGCTGCAAGCTGGAGCTGTGTCAGGAACTCACACGGAATCACACTGAAGGCCAACGTGACCTCCTAGGCCCTGTGGCACCTATTAGCCCAGTGACCTTTACCCCCATTCCAGTGGATTCCAGCCAGGTACTTTCAATTTTAAGTACATGCTGATTACTTAAAATTTAGCATCAGTACAGCACAGTTATTTTAAGCCACCATCTGTCTTGCATCAACTTGTATGAGTGTCTGACACCACTGCGCTCAACTCTGTATCTTGTCAGGTTGAAAATCCTCCACAGCTGGAGCAGATCAGAGAAAGATTATCAGAAAATCTCCATGAACTCTGGCTTATTGACAAAATAGAGCAGGGCTGGAACTATGGACCTGTAAGTATGTAAGGGCATTTTCACACCTGGCTCACTTGGAGCATTTGTTTCAAAAACTGATGTGTTTTCTCCCTTAGTTCAGTTAGTTTAGGCATATATAAACATGGCAATCATGCTCGTATCCACACCAAAACAATAGGTCCAAAATCAACTGAATGAGGTGGTCTCGACACAACTGAAAATGTACTTTGGATCAGTTTGGTTGTGGTGAGAAAGCAATCCGACCCAAGCTGTATCATAATTCATAATTGGAAATGTGTTTGTGTTATATAAAAAGCCGCAGTGTCTGATTCTGTGGTTGAGCACAGTAGTTATTGCAGTTGAAAACAAAAGAACGCATCTTAATCCCAAAATGTCATCTAATTGTAGCATGATGAAGCCTTGATTCCCGCTCTAACTGGCAAATTATATATATATATATATATATATATATTGTAGCGAATCTGTACAGGTATTTAATTAATTTATGGGTGAAATATATGAATATAATAAATCATAAAGCTTTATGATTAATTATAATACATATACCGACCCGAGAGGGAATTATACATATATTGTGAATTAATTACAACGAATTATAATCAATCACATATATGATTAGTTCTGGTTTGATAATAATTTAGAGAAACTATTAGTTTGTCCAGCAAACCGTTAGCTCCTCATAGCCGATTATAAAAGGAAGGTTTTTCTCTGGCCACGAGAAAGACTTCCTATTCTAGCATCAATGCGTAAAGCAAGGATACTGGATCGAAACGTTAAAGTGACCTGGGTTTGTTGCATGAGCAAAAAAAACAATCGAGCATGAATATAATGTATTTAATATATGAAACTACGGATACAGAGACTATACTACTAAACATACACAAACAATACACATATATAGAAGGCGAAAGTAAAGTCAAGAAAACAGAGGTGATCAAAGGAATGGCAACTTACTAACAGTTAAAACCTTTGAGAGCCAGCAAGGAAACTCAGCTTACACATCGAGCTTAAAACGCTTTGGAAAGAATGGTTCTATACTTGCATAGGTTCAGGTGCTGTGGTCGTTTCGTGTTTCTGCAGGAGTTTCGGTGCGTGCGGCTGAAGCGATTGGTCCTTTTCCGAGAAGGTGTTCTTCGGCGGGATTTTCAAACAAGGGTTTAACTTAAGAGTAAGATAACCGGAAAAGAAAGAAAAAGAGTCCGTCTCCTAGGCGATGAAGAGTGAAGACTTAGGGCGACGGATGAAGAGGGTTTGACAAAGAAACTTGTTGCCAAAAGGTGGTCGTCCCGAAGAGAGGGGGCGCGTGATGGAAGCGCGGTCGCCGAGACGTCCGGGAGAGACGGGTGTTAAATGGCGAGAGACAATCGAGAGACAAATGAGAGATGCGTGTCATTGTGTTTTAAGGACAACAGGCCAGAACGCCTCCTGGGATACATCAGCCAATGATGAGGGTGCGATTTTGGCGGGCAAACTCTTTCTTTGTCTCCATTTATGACCTAATTTGCATGGTTTATGAAGTGTCCGATCTGAGTACATTTTCTTCAAAGTACCATTAAAAATAGAAGAATGCATTTTACAGTCGTGTGACATACATTTTCAATTAGAGCATAACGAAAGCTTTACAATGAGACCAAACTTGTCAGATGGCAAAGACATAAAAGGGGAGATACAGTTTATACTTGAGTTTTATCGTTTAGAAGAAAACTAATACAACTACAGTCATAGCTAAGCTTATATACTAGGGATAAATACATGCACCTTTAAATACAGCGACGGGTACACTTTGGCACAGTCATATTTGGAGGATAAATATACATTCACAATCTCCATGCGTGTTTGTGAGTGTCTGTATGTGTGTGTGTATTGGGGTTGTGGCCAGTGTCTGTGACCACATCACCCTTAGTCCCACCAGGGTGACTCTTTGAAGTCTCTGGAGCTGGTGAGAATGTGTTCTGTTTTTCTTTACTGGGGTAACAAAGGTGCCAATAGGGCAATTGGTCCGGGACTTGCCGGAGCCGATTCGTGATTTACATGCACAGTTCAGGAGGCTAAAAGCATTCTGAAATGTCCAAAGTTGATTGACTACGCCGGATCTATCCAGACGCTACAATATATATATATATATATATATATATATATATATATATATATATATAGTATGTGGAATTCTCAGCATGGTTGGTTCGGATTGGCACAGAATGGAATGGTTAAGCAATGACAATGGTTTGGAAACAAAAACAAAAATCTACTTTTGAAACAAAGTAAACAATCTACAGGTCTGAAAACGCCCTAAGTAACATCCATTCAGTTGCTACATCTCATTCTGAAGTATATTGAAAACTGTATCTCTTCTCCTAGGTTAAAGATGAGAGCAAAAAAATACACACGTGTCTAGTTGAGTTTTCCAAACTTCCAGATCAGGAGCGAATTCATAACCTTCAGTCATCTGAGGACATCCTCAGGTATGCCATGGATTATTGTGCTTAATACAGTATGCTGTTAATTAGCTCTCCGTTATTAATCATGCTTCCTTTTGTGTTGTGAAAGGACTCTTCTGGCTCTTGGTGCCCATATTGGACTCTCTGATGAACATGCCGAGAAGAATGTGAAATATGTTCGCCTTTCAAATAAGTATATCAAAATGAAATTCCTCACAAGACACCTGAATCTTACAGTTAACAATGCAACAGTGAAAAGTGCTGTTTAAATGAATCCTAATTATATCACCTCTCCAGGTATGAGCTATGGAACGGATATAAACCAGCCCCTGTAGATCAGTCCCGTGTTGTGCTAACAGCTTCTCAGGAAGAGCTGGTAGAAAAACTGGCTGAGAATGAACACAACATCTGGGCCAGAGAGCGTATCAGGCAGGGCTGGAGCTTTGGACCACAGCAGGTTGAAAATGAATGTTTTATTGAAATCAAACAATATAAATGTGATCTTTTTCATCAATGGAATGCAAATGCCAAATGTGTCTTCTATAGTACTTGCAAGTGGTATATCTCCAACTTCTTTCATTGAATTTGATTTGTGTTTAATGTGGAAATACTGTGGTTTTTCAGTGTATATTGTATCTCTTTGTTTCAGGATGTAAAATCTAAGAGAAGTACCCAACTAGTGCCATTTTCCCTTTTGGATGAAAAGAACAAACAGGCTGGAAGAGATGCCATGAGGGACGCTTTAGGTACTCTTCTTGGGTTTGGATACACTGTGGAGCCCCTGGAGCAAGAACATGGTGGGAACATTATCCTTTTTTGACAGTATAGTCTGAAGAATTGTCATTTGGACAATTGGTTAAATTTCAAACTTATTTACAAAGTTTACTTATTGCACAAATGCTTTGATTTTAGTTTGCAGTAGTTGTTTTACAGTTGTTTGTAGAAATATGTAGAAATACAATAAATGTTAATATACTGTAGGCTTATTATTTTGATCATTTTAAATTTTGTGTCCTTGTACATTTGCATACACTACCATTAAAAAGTTTGTCACTAAGATTTTTCTAAAAAGAAATTCATATTTTTATTCAGTAAGGATGCATTAAATTGATCAAAAGTGACAGTAATGATGTTTACATTATTACTAAAAATCTATTCAGTTCAACCAAATATTTTTCTTTTAAATGTTCTTTTCATTAAAGATTTGTGGGGGAAAAAATAATTAAATATTAAGCAGCACAGCCATTTTGAACTGTGAAGGATTAAATTTGAATGTCTGAGGTATCATGTGACACTGAAGACTGGAGTAATGATGCTAAAAATGAGCTTTGCCAACACAGAAATACATTACATTTTAAAATCTATTAAAATATAAAACAGTTATATTAAAATTTAATTATATCTCACAATATTATTGTTTTTACTTTATTTACTCAAATAAATGCAGCCTTGGTGAGCAGAAGAGACTGCTTTCAAAAACATAAAAAAAATCTTACCAAGCCAAAACTTTTGAATGGTAGTGTATGTAAATCATCATGAACATTGTTTTGTTTTTGTCTCCCATAGCCTCAAGTAGCAATATTAAGTCTGTGGCTGCAGAGAGATTTCGGTTTTTCCGTCTGGAGCAGGCCTTTGCAGTGCATTATGGCAAATGGTACTTTGAGTTTGAGGCTGTAACTAATGGACAGATGAGAGTGGGCTGGGCACGACCTGGATGTAAACCTGACGTGGATCTTGGGTCAGATGATCAGGCCTTTGTCTTTGATGGTTCTAAGGTATTTCAGTGAT
The DNA here is from genome assembly GCF_019924925.1 of Ctenopharyngodon idella. Taxonomy (NCBI): domain Eukaryota; kingdom Metazoa; phylum Chordata; class Actinopteri; order Cypriniformes; family Xenocyprididae; genus Ctenopharyngodon; species Ctenopharyngodon idella. The sequence goes on from NC_067236.1 coordinate 24,508,956, forward strand.
CATTTATGATGTCAAAGCAAATTTTACTGAGATCATATACTGACCATATATTGACAATATATTGAGATGCCTTTAGGAACAATTAAAGATCATAAAATAAAAAAAAAAACAAACAGGCAATATCATTTTTGTTTATCTCACTGCATGTTTTAGGGGCAGTGGTGGCATGGTGGGAAAGAGCAATTGGGTGGCCGCTGGAAGAGGGGGGATGTAATTGGCTGTTTGTTGGACCTGACTACATGCACTATGATGGTTACTCTTAATGGAGAGCTACTGCTGAACAGTCGAGGTTCTGAACTGGCTGTAAAAGACTTTAATATATCTGATGGTAAGTTCTCTGTGGTCATTTTCCATTTTGACATGCAATTATCAAATTTATTTGAATGTATTTTCTTTTGCTTTATATAACATACATTTCTCGCTGTCTTCTCTTTGATAAATTCTTTCAGGTTTCCTGCCTGTTTGTAGTATAGGGATAAACCAGGTGGGTCGTCTAAATTTGGGTCGTCAGGTTAACTCACTGAGATACTTCGGTGTTTGTGGCCTACAAGAGGGATACCAGCCCTTTGGTCTGAACATGAGCAAAGATCTACCTCTGTGGATGAGCTGGAGAGAACCTTTGTTTATTTCTATACCCGATGACCATCCTAACATACAGGTTAGTTAATTACATCATTTTTAACATATCATATTTTATTATATTACATCATATTTTTGCTGATAAACCGAGCACTTGTTTTTAATTTATTTTACTTTAATTTAACATTTATAAAAATATATACATTATTATATATATTAATATATGATGTTTTATTAACTACGGAGCCCCGGACATGACCTGCAAGAAAAAAATAGTAGCTAAATCGTGCGCACAATTTATTAATTCGTTCCCTCGATTTACTAAAACGTGTGCATGATTTATATTTCGTTCCCTCGATTTACTAAAATGTGTGCACAATTTACTATTTCGTTCCCTCGATTTATAAATCATGCGCATGATTTATAAATCGAGGGAACGGAATAGTAAATCGTGTGCACGTTTTAGTAAATCGTGCACACGATTTAGTAAATCGAGGGAATGAATTAGTAAGTCGTGCGCACGATTTAGTAAATCGAGGGAACGAATTAGTAAATCGTGCGCATGATTTAATTTTTTTTCTTGCATGTCATGTGCGGGGCTCCGTAATTAACAAAATTCGGGAGGAGCAACGTTCAAATAATCATCTAATCACTAATCATCACGTCATTTCAGCCAGCTGTTAGCAATCAGTAATCAACATATCTACCCAATCAGCATGAGTGAAAGCATATATAGACACAGTCGACTCACCCATATTCCTCGACAGTTTTACAGCATCTGACCCGCCCTAAGTTCCCAACATGTCCGAAATTAATCTCTTTGCTTCCGATGAAGGATATTTTGTCCTCAAGGAATCTTTGCCACAATCCTCTGGCCTTACTATAATCGATCTCTTGGCCCTGCACAGTTTCGCTGAGCTCAAGTTTCCAATCGCCCCGGACAAAACGATGGGTCCTGTCACAGACCCGCCAGGCTCAACCATCAGCCAATCACAGCGCACTCCCTCACCAGAGTTCTAACCACACTCACCTGATCCTCGTCATCACCCAATCACCACAGATACATAAGCGCACCACTCACCTCAGTTCACTGTCCGGTCTCGTTGATACCAAAGGACTGCTATTCCTATGCTCCAGTTCATCGTTGATACCTACCCATTCCACTCCAGCATGCTTCCTCGTCTTCGTGCACGAATCTGTGTGTGTCACCCTACTGTCTCCGTGAGTCTGCTATCCCACTCTGCTCCCAGCCATCCACAAGTCATCCACCTGCAAGATAAGGGACAGTATCATTACTTCAGTTTCACCATTTTAAAGTACCAATTTACCAGTCACTTACCTGCTCATCTGTGTTTCTCTGCTGTTCGTAAATAAACCACACTTTACCTGCAAACCTGTTGTCTCCTACCCTTCTGTCCGTAACAGGTCCAGCCACGTCCATTGAATTTCTGGGCTTTAACTTGAATACAGTTCATTTCCAGGCCTCACAGCATAAGGAATCAATAGGATATTTATGTTCGCTTCCACCTTCCTAAACAGTCCTGTTCTAAACAAGAATTACTATCTTCGCTCAGCTACTTAAACTTCATAATGCGAGTAATCCCGCAAGACCACTGATATTCCCATAAACCACCCACTGAAAACTCTCCTTGACACCTCTCTCAACTACATTCAAGCTGCCTCCCCTAGAACCCTACAATCCATTCCACATAGAAGCAGCAACTACAGCCACCCAAAAAGGCCTCTCCCAGCATCAGATTCAAACACTTGGTTGCTGGTCATCTGAAGCTTTTAAGAACTACATTCGATCAAATCGCTTCCACATTAAAGAAGCCCAACAAACACTTATCAGCTAGTTTCAGCTCCAGCTCGTTCTCTCACACATACCTGCAAGCCGCCATATCCAACTCAACTAATACCATCATTCCAGTACAATGGAATTTTTCTATCATTGCTGCAGCAGTGATGCGCCTCGGCTCCCGCAGGAGCTCAGTTATTCTGGCTAATATCTCCACTGCCGCAGCAGTGATGTCTCTTCGGCTCCCGCAGGAGCTCATCTTCTCTGACTAATATCTCCACTGCCGCAGCAGTGATGTTCCCTCTGCTCCCGCAGGAACTCAGTTTCTCTGGATAATATCTCCACTGTCGCAGCAGTGATGTTCCCTCTGCTCCCGCAGGAGCTCAGTTTCTCTGCCTAATATCTCCACTGCCGCAGCAGTGATGTTCCCTCGGCTCCCGCAGGAGCTCAGTTATTCTGGCTAATATCCGCACTGCCACAGCAGTGATGTTCCCTCGGCTTCCACAGGAGCTCAGTTATTCTGGCTAATTTCTCCACTGCCGCAGCAGTGATGTTCCCTCGGCTCCCGCAGGAGCTCAGTTATTCTGGCTAATATCTCCACTGCCACAGCAGTGATGTTCCCTCTGCTCCCGCAGGAGCTCAGTTCTTTTGGCCAATTTCTCTACTGCCGCAGCAGTGATGTCACCTTGACTCCCGCAGGAGCTCAGTTCCTCTGGTTATTCTCTCCACTGCCGCAGCAGTGATGTCGCCTCTGCTCCTGCAGGAGCTCAGTTCCTCTGGCTATTCTCTCCACTGCCGCAGCAGTGATGTTCCCTCGGCTCCCGCAGGAGCTCAGTTATTCTGGCTAATATCTCCACTGCCACAGCAGTGATGTTCCCTCTGCTCCCGCAGGAGCTCAGTTCTTTTGGCCAATTTCTCCACTGCCGCAGCAGTGATGTTCCCTCGGCTCCCGCAGGAGCTCAGTTATTCTGGTTAACTTCTCCACTGCCGCAGCAGTGATGTTCCCTCGGCTCCCGCAGGAGCTCAGTTATTCTGGCTAATATCTCCACTGCCACAGCAGTGATGTTCCCTCTGCTCCCGCAGGAGCTCAGTTCTTTTGGCCAATTTCTCTACTGCCGCAGCAGTGATGTCACCTTGACTCCCGCAGGAGCTCAGTTCCTCTGGTTATTCTCTCCACTGCCGCAGCAGTGATGTCGCCTCTGCTCCTGCAGGAGCTCAGTTCCTCTGGCTATTCTCTCCACTGCTGCAGCAGTGATGTCGCCTCGGCTCCCGCAGGAGCTCAGTTCTTCTGGCTATTCTCTCCACTGCCGCAGCAGTGATGTCGCCTTGGCTCCCGCAGGAGCTCAGTTCTTCTGGCCAATTCTTCCACTGCCGCAGCAGTGATTTCACCTCTGCTCCCGCAGGAGCTCAGCCCTGTCTAAACTCGCCTTCACTGCTGCAGCAGTAATGTTTTCATCAAATATGACGAGAACTCTCCTGGCCCTTAAAACTAACCCTCCAAACAGCACAATCAGCCTATGCAATGCAATTTTTGGGGGTCATCAGTAATGTTTCTGGCTTTTTGGGGAGTACTCTGGGTTCGGGCCAAATACCGAGCTCGGAGCCCTCTCCTCAGACAGCATGCCAAATACGCATACTATTACACATACTATTTACTATCTGATTATTTGTAAGTTTGAACTCATGAAATTATGTTTTATTAACAAAATTCGGGAGGAGCAACAGTCAAATAATCTGATTAATCATCACGTCATTTCAGCCAGCTGTTAGCAATCAGTAATCAACATATATACCCAATCAGCATGAGTGAAAGCATATATAGACACAGTCGACTCACCCATATTCCTTGACAGTTTTACAGCATCCCTCCACCACCCCGTCTCCTCACACTTGCCTGGTTACTCTCCTAACCAGAATACGGGGGGAGTACTCTGGGTTTGGGCCAAATACCGAGTTCGGAGCCCTCTCCTCGGACAGCATGCCAAATACGCAGCATGCCAAATACTATTACGCATACTATTTACTAACTGATTATTTGTAAGTGTGAACTCGTGAAACACTATATTGCCAAAAGTATTGGGACACCCCTCCAAATCATTGAATTTAGGTGTTCCAATCACTTCCATGGCCACAGGTGTATGAAATCAAGCACCTAGGCATGCAGACCGCTTCTACAAACAATTGTGAAAGAATGGGTCGCTCTCAGGAGCTCAGTGAATTCAAGCGTGGTACTGTGATAGGTTGCCACCTGTGCAATAAGTGCATTCATGAAATTTCCTCACTACTAAATATTCCACAGTCAAATGTTAGTGGTATAACAAAGTGGAAGCAATTGGGAACAACAGCAACTCAGCCACGAAGTGGTAGACCACGTACAATCACAGTGCGGGGTCAACGCATGCTGAGGCGCACAGTCAACTTTCACAGACCTCCAGTCAATAGCTACAGACCTCCAAACTTGTGTGGCCTTCAGATTAGCTCAGGAACAGTGTGTAGAGAGCTTCATGGAATGGGTTTTCTATGGCTGAGCAGCTGCATCCAAGCCTTACATCACCAAGTGCAATGCAAAGCGTCGGATGCAGTGGTGTAAAGCACTCTGCCACTGGACTCAGTGGAGCAGTGGAGACGTGTTCTCTGGAGTGACAAATCACGCTTCTCTGTCTGGCAGTCCGATGGATGTGTCTGGTTTTGGCGGTTGCCAGGAGAACGGTACTTGCTTGACTGCATTGTGCCAAGTGTAAAGTTTGGTGGAAGGGGGATTATGGTGTGGGGTTGTTTTTCAGGGGTTGGGCTTAGCCCCTTAGTTCCAATGAAAGGAACTCCTAATGCTTCAGCATACCAAGACATTTTGGACAATTTCATGCTCCCAACTTTGTGGGAACAGTTTGGGGATGGCCACTTCCTGTTCCAACATGACTGCGTATCAGTGCACAAAGCAAGGTCCATAAAGACATGGATGAGCGAGTTTGGTGAGGAGGAACTTGACTGGCCTGCACAGAGTCCTGACCTCAACCTGATAGAACACCTTTGGGATGAATTACAGCGGAGGCCTTCTCGTCCAACATCAGTGCCTGACCTCACAAATGCGCTTCTAGAAGAACGGTCAAAAATTCCCATAAACACACTCCTAAACCTTGTGGAAATCCTTCCCACAAGAGTTGAAGCTGTAATAGCTGCAAAGGGTGGGCCAACTCCATATTAAACCCTACGGATTAAGAATGGGATGTCATTAACGTTCATGTGCACGTAAAGGCAGGCGTCCCAAAACTTTTGGCAATATAGTGTATATGTGGATAGTACATATATAAAATATTTATTTTGTTTCATTATTTTCATTCATTAAATGTCCTTTTTAAGGCAGGACCACCACAACTAAATTTCTTAGTTGTTGCAACCTGAATTATTTTATGGTCTCATACAATATTCTATAATGTTCAAATTTCTACCCAGGTGATTCGTGTTGGAACGGTTGACAACACCCCATGTCTGAAAGTAACACAGAGGTTTTTTGGGCAGCAGGAAAGAGTCACAAGCTATGTTGGATTTTACCGTCTGAGCATGCCAATCGAGTGTGCACAGGTTTTCTCTGGCCCCGGCGAGGCCACTGTGCCACCCAGCAGCGGTGTGGTGTGCCACCTCAAAGATCCAGAGGAAGGAGAAGCAGAGTCTGACTTTGAGTTACTGATGAAAGCTCACAGATACGCAGGATCCAGAGATGAACTCAATTATCACAAGGACCACAGTCAGGAGAAGCCATCCAGACTCAAACAGCGGTAAGTTAATTTCACTTCTCGTTCACTTTTGCTTCTAGAACACCAAACGCTATTGAACTAACATGATTAATCTAAGGAGGAGAAACTATTGACTGAAACTGTCTTTACATACCTGTATCTAGGGCTTGACATTAAAACCCGCCAACAGCCAAATGTGGGTGGATTTCAGCAGTATCGTGTAACGCAATCATTTGAATTTAATATATACATTGTTCAATTGTAGTCTTTTAAAAAGGCATCTGAAATAATAAACTAAGTGCAAAAAAATATCAATTTATATAAAAAATATTGATTTTTCGATACATACTGATACTGAAATATCTGAAACACTTCCAATATTCATTTTCCACAGCATAGATACATGTGTTTTCTTGCTCTCTCATCTCTCAGACAGCGAGTTGACAAACAAACCCAACTCACCTCATTTGTTTCATTTGCTCCGGATGATTATTGTTGGTGTTGGCGTGGGATTGCGTGTATTGTGCATAATTTTACTCATTCCCACAAATTTCGTTCTCACACCATAAGTTGCTTATTTCGCTTAAACAGTCAAATACACACAAAATAATGTCAAAATGCTAGTCTTGGCTAGTATTCATGTAAACAGTTCATGTAAATCCATGTGTCAGGTCTTAAAGCAGCCTAATATACCTGCTGCCAAATTATTATGAGATAATATTAAAAATATCTATCATGGTATTGATGTCAAAATTGTGGCCAGTGTGGCTAGTAACTTTGGAAAACCACTAGCCACAGTGGCTGGTGAGCAAAAAAGTTTTACTTAATGTCAAGTCCTGCCTGTATCAATTGGTGACTGCAGGTTTCTGCTGAAGAAGAAAACAGATTTAAACACCAGTCACTCATCAGCTCGTCTCTTGGAGGATGTGCTGGCCATTGAGAAAGATGAAGACAACCACCTCATTCACTGCACTACGGTAAATAATAACCCTTTTCTTATTGATCCATTTGTTTCTGGATCACTGAATGGGACCTTGTGACTTTCAAACAAGTCTTGGTTGAGTGGGTTTAACATAATCTCATCTTGTCTTTCACTGCAGTATTATTACTCTGTGAGAATCCCCTTCAGTCAGGAGCCCTCTTATGTTTGGGTCGGATGGGTAACTTCTAAGTTCCACCATAATGATGTGACCTTTGACCTGGACAGCATTTGCAAGGTCACAGTCACACTTGGGGATGAATGGGGCAAAGTTCATGAGAGGTAGGACTTATGGGGCCTCTAAAAGATGCTGTATCTTTTTTTAAAAAATAAATAAAAGCTCATTTAAAAAAAAAAAAAGAATACATACTTTATTATTATATAAATAATACTGGCGTGTACGTATATATTAGTTTATAATTTGTATTTGTTAGTGTCAAGCGTAGCGGCTGTTACATGGTGTGTGCAGCAGAGGGCAGTAGTCTGTCTCACAGTCGCAACAGCAGTAGCCTGGAGATTGGCTGTCTGGTTGACACATCAACAGGGCTCCTGACATTCACCGCTAATGGCAAGGAGGTTGCTACATACTACCAGGTAAACATCAAAGTCAAAAGTGGTGACATTGCAGTTCAAATATTTACCGTTGCATATTTTACCTATCATTATTCAGGTTATATGTTAGTGTAATAATCTTACCATAAAAAATACAAAGCTCGACCATATAGTCATGATCTCAGCCATAAACAGCAAAGCACTTTCAACAAACTTTATATTACAAAATTCTCCTCATTCATATGTTTGGCTTGTTTAGATGTTAGTGTTTATTTTAGTTTGACTTCAGCAATGTCTCTCCATTTGTAGGTGGAACCTGGCACCAAGCTCTTCCCTGCTGTATTTGCTAAACCCACCAGTCCTGATGTCTTCCAGTTTGAGCTAGGACGTATCAAGGTACACCCGATACATCAGTTCGGTTCTCCATTGCCAGAGCAAATAAATCCTTGAAAAGTGCTTCTTTCAGCCCAGTGGGTGCCCTTGCAAGCTTTAAAAGAATTTAATTGGCAGCAATGCCTTCTTTGCCAATAATAAATAAAAGCCTTGAATGCAGTATCAGTCTTCTTAAAATGGGCTGCAACACATCCATTTTGGCTGAGCTTGAAGCTTGGCTTGAATCAGCACAAGAGTACAGATCAATATCAAATTAGACTTTCTTGTGCACTCTAATAGCTCTATACACAAATGCTCTGTACAAATATGCATTTCGTATAATAATTTAGATATCAGATATTTTGATTTTATGCCAATGTACACTTAATTGTATTCTCTCCCTTTATTATTAATTCTTATATTATATTATATTATATTATATTATATTATATCAGTTAAGAATGTCCAGAAAAAAAAGATTAAATATAAAAAAAATCTAATTATTTTGTATCAATATAGTTTTCCCTATATTTGCTGCAGTTTATATTTACATGTATTGTTGTCCACAGAATGTGATGCCACTATCAGCGGGAGTTTTTCGGAGTGAAAGAAGAAATGCAAAACCTCAGTGCCCTCCCAGACTATGTGTTCAGCACTTAACGCCTATGCGGTGGACCCGAGTACCCGACCACTCTCAGCCTGTGGAAGTGACCCGTCTGGAGGAGAGATACGGCTGGAGAGCTCGCTGCACTCAGATCCGACAGATCATGACCCTGCATATACCTGAGGAGAGCAGGTAAGAGATGCAGTTCACACTTTGGAGATGTCAAATTGCTTCTAACATATTATACACTTTTCCATTTTTATCTATGGAGCTAGAAAAATTGCTAAAAGATTAGAATTTTGTCAATTACAATTTTAGACATGACATTTCACAAAATGGACTTTTGTGGCATATTATAGTTTTAAATTTGAATTTTCTAAGTTTACATTTTCAACCATGACAATGAACAAAAGTGTTTTTGTGGCGTATTTTATTGTTTTGAATTTCAAGTTTTTAACTTGACAATAAACAAAATTGAATTGTTTTGTGGCGTATTTTATAGATTTGTATTTTTAAGCAGTAGATTTTTTGGTTCTACTTTTCCCTGCTTTACCTTTGGCCTATTTTGTATGATCTGAAATTCTGGTTTTATTTTTGTAATCTGAATATTTACAGTCTATTTCCCACCCCAAAAATCTGCTGTTTAAAAATGAAGCACTAAAAAAGAAAAGAATTTTGTTAAATGAACAACAAAAATCCAAACTATAAAATACAATTTTTGTTGTTTTTCTAGTTCCATGATTATTACTTTTCACTCTTTCAGGTGTGTGGACATTCTGGAACTGTCCGAATTGCGTGATCTCCTGAAGTTCCATGACCACACCCTTTGCCTCTACTCTGCCCTTTCAGCTCATGGAAACACGCATGTGAGCCACGCCCTCTGCAGCCATGTGGACCAATCACAACTCTTGTTTGCCTTGCAGTGCTCTAGAATGCCAGGTCACCTGCGGATAAGTTACTACAACCTTCTCATCAACACCCACCTTGCTGCCCATGCCAGTGCCAGGCAGGCAATGAACCATGAATACATTGTACCCATAACGGATGCCACACAGTCTATTACGCTTTTCAGAAAAAACAGGAAAGTGCAAAGATTCCCAGGAAGTGACTTCAGCACTTCCTTGCGGCCGAGAATGCGCTTCACATCACCTTGCTTCATTAGAGCTTTTAAAATAGACGTGATGGATGGAGATAACAATAGGGCTTTGTGGAGTAATTTGCGCCAAGACAGCCCGGAATTCCCACTGGATGTATTAAAGGATGTTGTCATTGTAATGCTGAAGGAGGCAGTGACAGCAGTTGGGCAGGGTGTGAGGGATCCTGCAGGGGGCAGCATAGAGCTCCTGCTGGTTCCTCTGCTCGGTTTACTTCACACGCTTCTGATGATAGGTGTGTATCAGGGGACAGATCTGAAGGCTGTGTTTAGTCTCATCCTGCCAGTCAGTTACATGAGAGGAACATGTAAAACAGAGGAGATGGATGAACTTGAAGAGAGTGATGGAGAAAGAGAGGAAAAGGAGGGTAGAGATTGGGAGAATAATGTCCCTCAGCAAAGTCTTCTTCAGATGAAGCTTCCAGAAGCTGTCAAATTACAGGTTGGCACAAATAATTTAAAATGGCTGTTCATCCAAAAGTGAAAATTTAGTCATTATCTACATTATCTGATCAAAAGTTTGGAAGAGAGTTTTTCTTATATTTTTGAAAGAAGTCTCTTATGCTCAACAAGCAAAAATACAGTAAAAACTTTAATATTGTGAAATATTATTAGAAATTAAAAGAACTGTTTTCTGAAAACAGATTTTGCTGTTTGATATTTTTATTGAAACCATGATGCATTTTTTCAGGATTCTTTGATCAACAATGTTAAAAAGAACGTCTCAGGTTACGTATGTAACCATAGTTCCCTGAGAAAGGTAACGAGACGCTGTGTCCGATAGGTCGCTTTGGGAACGCCGTCAGCGTGATTGCGTCTGATGCACGTCTGTCAACGAGTCCAATGGTGAGAGTGAACATCACGGGCGGGTGACGTCACGACCAGGAAAGGATAAATACACATCCGGTGAAACTGGCTTCAGCTAAAATTGCTGAGGCAAATCGATCACAGGGATGCAGGGAGTATGGCAATGCGACGCAGCGTCTCGTTCCCTTTCTCAGGGAACTATGGTTACATACGTAACCTGAGACGTTCCCTTTCAAGGGAACTCGCGCTACGTCCGATAGGTTGCTTTGGGAACGATATACCAAAACGCCATAATCACAAATACTTGTCTGTGTGAAACTGTGGCACACTTAAGACAGCAAAACCGATGACCCTGGAGCCGCGTCCAGGTCAAGGTCATAATACCTCACAAACGTGAGAGGCGAGGACCACCCGGCCGCATCGCAAATCTCTTTGAGGGAAACCGCCGAAATTAAGGCCTTGGAGGCCGCCATACTCCTAGTCGAGTGAGCTCTGACAGCTAAAGGACACTGCTGACCAGAGACCTCGTAGGCGAGTGAAATAGCCTCGACTATCCACTTGCTTACGGTGTGTTTGGATGCAGGACGACCCCTGTTATGCGGTCCAAAGCACACAAATAACTGGTCCGCTTTCCGCCACAGGGCAGCTCTGTGGACATATGTGTCCAGTGCTCGCAGATTCAGATACACAGCAGATTCAGTTTCCCCTGGTCTGGGGTTACAAATGGAGGAGGACAAAAGGCTTGCAGCACTATAGGCCTAGGAACATTAGTCAAAACCTTTGGAATATACCCAGGTTTAGCATAAAGGAAAGCTTTGAACATCCCCGGTGCAAACTCAAGGCAAGTTGAGGACACTGAAAGGGCCTGAAGGTCTCCTACTCTCTTAAGGGATGAGATGGTGAGAAGGAAGACAGTCTTAAGTGTCAGGAACTTATCTGAGACTGACTCAAGTGGCTCAAATGGAGCTGTAGATAGACCTTCTAGAACAATAGCCAAATCCCAAGCAGGGACCCTAGTGCGCGTCGCAGGCCTCAGCCTCTGGGTGCCACGAAGGAAACGAGTCATTAATGGGTTCTTCCCCACAGTAGTACCATCCACAGGGGCATGGTAAGCAGAAATAGATGAAACATACACCTTTAGTGTAGATGGGGTTAACCCAGATGAGAAGCAACTGTAGGAACTCAAGTACTGGGCAGTAGACTTGATCCAACTGTTGTTCATGACACCAGGAAGTGAAAAGTTTCCACTTCAGGGCATATGGTTTCCTCGTGGAAGGAGCTCTGGAGTGAAGAATGGTCTCTACAACCTCAGTTGAGAGACCAGACTCTATGAGTTGGGCCTTCTCAGAGGCCAAACCCACAGGTTCCACATTTCTGGACGGGGATGATGAATCATGCCCCCCGCCTGAGACAGGAGGTCCCTCCTGATCGGAATCTTCCAAGGTGAGCCATCGAGAAGAGCTATCAGGTCCGAAAACCATATCCGGCTTGGCCAGTAAGGTGCTACTAGCAGTAGTCAAGTCAAGTCAAGTCAAGTCACCTTTATTTATATAGCGCTTTTTACAATGTAGATTGTGTCAAAGCAGCTTTACATTGATAACTGGTACATTGTTTGACTGCACAGCAGCTCTTAAAGAATAGTGTCAATGCAGGCAGATCAAAAGCACTGTTGAATATCAAAATGTCAAGTCAAGTGTCCCCAACTAAGCAAGCCAGAGGCGACAGCGGCAAGGAACCCAAACTCCATCAGGTGACATCAGGTGGCAGACAAGTGGCAAATTGGTGTTAAAATGGAGAAAAAAACCTTGGGAGAAACCAGGCTTAGTCGGGGTGCCAGTTCTCCTCTGGCCAACAGTGCTTTGTTACAATTCAGGTTGCTATCATAAGTCCAATAGGATCGCAACATTAAAAGTATTTATTTCAGTTCCATCCAATTGAGGATCGTATTCATCACGCCGGTATGGACGGTTGTTGAGGAACTGTGTCGTGGCTGTCGTGTCGATGAGGCCTTCACAGGGGATGATCTAGTTGACTCAATCTCTGCTGATACTTCAGGGCTGCGTTGTGGTCGTGTCAAGGTGCAGGTCCTTGGTCTCACCTGGATACGGCCCGGATCCGGTTGACTACGGTGAACCTCGGGATAAACAGAAAGACTAATATTAGCGTAGATGCCATTCTTCTTCTGATGTAACGAGTACATCAGGTGTTATAGGAAGTGTTCCCGGTTCCGGCTGACCTAATTTATGCAGCCTAATAATCCTTTAACGGATTTGGAAATATAAATTGGTAATGTGTTATGTGTATGCCAGGTTAAAGAGATTATATTCGTCTATAATCGTCATTCAAAAGGGGAAACCGGCTCTGCAGACTGCAGATACACACGCAATGCAGTGCGCGTTTACCGTTTTGAATATCAATCATGCTGATCACTTTCATTATTCCACTCTGCTCATGCTTATCAGATAAATTTAAGGTCATTAATAGTCTTTAGTGCCTTAAACAGTATAACAAGAGTATAAACGATCATTTTAAGGCGTCTTATATTTTGTGGATGGAAAAACAAATTGCGATACTCCCTAATGTGATTATTATTAATTTCATTAAATAAATGTGAGCGCTGCATGTTTTAAAGTCAAAAGATGGTGCTGTTGTGCGTTCTTCAGAGCAGCTCGCATTCAATGATTAGCGCACATTTGTCAACCGATTGTTTATGAACTAATGCTGATCAATTATCACAAAGTTTACTTTATATTATTTATATTATATTGTGTTGTAAACGGTTGTAGCAACGTAATTTTTTAATCCTCATCTGAACTTGAATGAGCAGCAAAAGTAAAGCACAGACATTTCAAAATAAGAGTCCCGCTGTATTTCAAAGTAATCAAAGTCAAGCAGTATGTATATCAATTGCCCCTGTTTGTTATTTGGTTACACAAACCATATTTAATATATTTATATATTTATTTCCATATATTTATTTTCATTTGATTCAAAGTAAACTGTTGTAGCTTCAGGAAGGGAGGACTAAGAACATTATTTGACACATATTATTCAATATAAAGATTTTACTAGCATCAGGGTTATTATAGTTAACTAAAACCATTAAAAACATTTTTTTTATTGCTTGAAATAAATGTTAATACTAAAATAAAAATCTATACAAAAAACTAAACAGACATGTTTAAAAAAAAAAAAACAAAAAAAAAAAAAAAAAAAATTAAAATTAAAAATGAAAGCAGAAAATATAAAAATCTAATCGGATTCAAAATATTAACAAAAACTATAATAGTATTAAGTGAAAATAGTGACATTCATTTCCTAGAAAAGTCACAAGATGAAAAAGCTGAAACTGTAAAGGGGACATAAACACAACAGGATGACTAAAAGTAAGTGATTTACAATTTTAAGTTCATTGTTGTGTGGCTCTTAAAAAAAAATTGCCGCCTGTTTTTCCCCCTATAGGAGCCAATGGCTCCTTAATGAATTTTTTTGTCTGGAGCCCTGTTCCATATGATCAAGGCGTGGAGACAGCACCATGTGATCTTGATCATACAAAGTGGGTTGCCCCTCGGGGAAAACCCTCTGGTCCTGAGCCACCACTGTAAGGGTCTCATGTATAGCAGGCCAAAAGGTATCACGTTGGACGCAGTTGCCATCAGACCCAACAGTCTCTGAAACTGTTTTACAGTGCGTGACTGGCCTAGCTTCAATTCTTTTACGGCTGATAGAATAGCAGTGATGCGAACTGGTGAGAGACATGCCCGCATTGTCACTGAATCCCACACCACACCCAGAAAAGTGGTCCTCTGTCGTGGAGTAAGCACGCTTTTCTTGGTATTCAGTCTCAACCCCAATTTCTGAATATGGGTGAGGACGACATCTCGATGCCAAACCGCCATCTCCTCTGACTGTGCTAATATTAACCAGTTGTCGATATAATTCAGAATGCGTATGCCCTGCAGCCTGAGCGGGGCCAGTGCTGCATCTACGCATTTCGTGAATGTGTGGGGTGAAAGAGCTAGGAAGAACCTGAAATTGGTACGCTTCGCCCCCGAAAGCGAAACTCAGGAACTTCCTGTGCTGTGGAAGGATGGAGACATGGAAGTATGCGTCCTTGAGATCTATTGTGACAAACCATTCCTCGGATTTGATTTGAGTCACGATTTGACTTATCGTCAGCATCTTGAACTTTAGCTTTTGTACTGCTCGATTCAGATAGCGTAGATCTAAAATAGGGCGCAACCCCCCATCCTTTTTTGGAACCAAGAAATACCGGCTGTAAAACCCCGACTCCCTGTCGGCAACTGGAACCCTCTCTATAGCCTCCTTCGCTAACAAGGTTTTTATTTCTTGCTCCAACACCAGAGCCTGCTGTGGAAGTACTGTTGTCTGCAGCACTCCTTTGTATAGAGGTGGGCGGCACCAAAACTGGATTTTGTAACCTTTCTCTATAATTTGCAGGACCCAACGTGAGATATTTTGAAGAGATTTCCACTCTGCCAGAAAATCTACTAAGGGAACCAACCTCTCGAGGCTGGCTTCTGGTGTATTGACACAGCACATATTTGATGTAAATTTATCCTCCTCAGAGGATGCGAATGTGACACAGTGTTGTGTTTGTCTTCTGAGCTCTGCGTCACTAATTCGCTGGGAACCGCTGCGCCCCGAAGCACCAGAGGTGGCGGGGTTGGCAGAACGGCCCCCTGAGGGCCACGAGGTGGGACGGGCCCCGTATACTGAGGTGAACACCGCTCCATCCCGTGTGGGGCTGCCCTTAGAGGTCTGACACCACTGGCATCAGGACTTCTTCTGCCCAGCCTTCTTCGCCTGAAGCAAGACCCTCTGGTCTGTCTTCGGCTTAGAAGGCTTGGGCTGAGAATGCCGTCCCGGCCCACCGTGTCTCTGAGGTGGAGCACGAGAGGCGACACTCTCCTTCTGCTGCGCTCTGTATGAGGAGCTATACGGCTGGGGTTGCTCACGCCCAGCAACCCCAGATGATGGATGGCGGCGTGGAAGATATTTTTTGAACGCCTCCACTTGCTTCCTAACTTCCTGAAACCTGTCGACAACTGATGTGACAGCGTCGCCGAACAGGCCAGATGGCGCAAGCAGGGCATCGAGGAGAAAGGCCCTGTCCTTATCTTTTAAATTGGACAAATTGAGCCACAGGTGCCTCTCCGTTCGCGAACTGCGTCTGGGCCAATCCCCGCCCCTCCCCACCATCCAAATCCTTCAGCAGGTCGGCTTGGTACGCTTGCAAGATAGCCATCGTGTGCAAGCACGCATCAGCCTGACCTGCCACTGTATACGCTTTACCCACTAGCCCTGATGTAGCTTTTAGTGGCTTTGTGGGAGCGTGGGGGCCTTCAGGGACGATGCTGAGCCTGGGGACAGATAGCTCGCGGGCATCTGTTCAACCCGGGGCAATGCCCCATAGCCATACTCTTTCAGCCCTCTTATTTCAGAGTAGTGTTTGACATGAGGGCTGAATAAACGGGATGAGTATGACTTTCTCCATGATCTCGCTAACTCATCATGGGGATCATGGAAGAAAGGAAGGCCCCTTGGTGGAGGTGATTTATTTGACGTAAGGAAACGCTTGTCTAATTTGCTTTTAGGACAAGCGCCCTGTTTCTCGGCTGGCCATTCGATATTCAGCTTAGACACAGCACAAGTTAACACCTCCACCAGCTCCTCATACTCTGGGGAAAGAGATGGCGAGTCATCTTCCCCCATATCGACGCTCAACACATCCAACTCCTCAGAACTGGAGTGTTGAAGCGACGAGCCCTCTCCCTGGGTGGAAGAAGCCGCTGGGCTTCCGACACCAGAGAGGGGGCGACAGATCTGCCAGGTGAGGGCTGAGAAAGGGCACTCATGCCTGTCTCAAGCTCCGCTGACAGATCCATCTGTGAACCCCATGACATCTTTCTCTGTGCTGCCTCAGCAGCAGCGGGTCCAGAGCCATGGGGAACGCTTGCCTGCGCACTTTTCTCGAAAAGTGCGAGACAGGAGCGGAGCGTTCTCAGAGGAAACTTCTCGCAGTGCTCGCATTCAGCCCCCTCGAAGGCTGAAAGAGCATGCTCCACTCCCAAACACATCACACATAAATCATGTGTATCCCCACCCGTTAAGAAACGAGGGCAGGGAGGAGTACACGATTTAAATGCTTGAGTCGCCATAATAATACTGATATATTGAGCTGCACAATTTCGGGACAGACAACAATAAATAGACAGAGACAGTTTGACACAGAGCGCTTTGCTGAGGCAGAAAAGCTGAAGCCGGTCTCGCCGGATGTGTATTTATCCTTTCCTGGTCGTGACGTCACCCACCCATGACGTTCACTCTCGCCATTGGACTAGTTGACAGATGTGCATCAGGCACAATCACGCTGACGACGTTCCCAAAGCGACCTATCAGACGCAGCGCGAGTTCCCTCGAAAGGGAACCAATTTAATGTGTCCTTGCTGAATAAAAGTATTAAGAGTATGAATAAAAGTATTTTTGAATGGTATGTCACCGTTTCCACAGCAAAAACATTGATAATAAGAAGAAATCAGCATATTTGAAGGATCATGTGACACTGAAGACTGGAGTAAGGATGCTGAAAATTCAGTTTTGCATCACAAGAATAAATTACATTTTAAAATATATTAAAATGGAAAGCAATTTAAATTGTAATAACATTTCACAATATAAAAAATGTTCACTGTATTTTGTAATCAAATAAATGAAGTCTTGGCCAGTATCTTAAAAAATCTTAATTATTCCAAACTTTTGACTGGTTTTCTTTCTCTTCATCAGGTGTGCCACCTTCTGAAGTACTTGTGTGACTGCCAGGTGCGTCACAGAGTAGAAGCTGTAATGTCGTTCTCAGGTGAATTTGTTGGTCGTCTCCAAGACAACCAGCGCTTCCGGTACAATGAAGTTATGGCTGCGCTCAACATGTCTGCTGCCCTCACCGCACGCAAAACTAAAGAGTTCCGTTCCCCCCCTCAGGAACAGGTCAGAGGTCATAGGATAACTGGATTGGACTGTATACTTCTGTCATCATTTACTCACCTTCTTATCATTTCATACCTATATGACTTTCTTATGTGGAACACAAATTAAGATATTTTAATAAAAAAGCCAATAAAATTAAAGTTTTTTCAGAATATTTTATTTTGTGTTCCGTAGAAGAAAGTTATATAGCCACAGGCTTGGAAAATCATGAGGTTGAGTAACGTTACTTTTTGATGAATTTTTATTTCCCTTTCGAAAGGGAACTCAACTCTGCGTTTACCGCTTTTGGGGAACGTCACACGTGACCCGATGTCTGAAAGCCAACTATCCAACAACTCCAATCTCCATTGGCCGGCAACAGCCTATGACGTAATATGGCGCGACCCGGAAGTATATAAGGAGCGCCTAGAGAATCAGTCAGATGCTGTGTTCGAAATCGCCCCCCATACCCTCATTCACTATTCCCTACATTACTCCACTAATATAGTCCACTTGAAGGAGTGGATGAAACGAGTGAGTGAATTCAGACACTGAGTGCACCGGAAGGGCTGCCGATTTCGCATAGTTTGTGCTGCTGTTTAATAATCTTTTGAAATGTAGCAAACTGGCAGCTCCAGTAGTAATGAATATTTATGTTGAACTAGCATGTTCAAACTTTTTAAATGATTTAATGATTAATTAAAAAGGAATTTATACCTGTATGATAATGCTGGACCAGCGCGGTTTAGAAAATGAATGGATGATTGATTCAGCTGCGGGCGCCATCTCCTGGCGAGACGCGGGAATTCATTCAGCGAGCGACTCTCACAGTGCATTATGGGTATTCTCTAGCCGTTGAGCGTGCATCGGTTGTACACTCGTTATTGCGGTGCATTGTTGGATTGAATGAGTGTACTCAACATCGTCCACTATGGTTCCGGACACCACTACAAATGGCTGTCCCCTCAAATAATGCCCTATTTAAGGGTATAGGGGGCGATTTCGGACACAGCCAGTATCTTTTCGTCTTTCGGGTCTGTTCTGTCTGATCGCGACTATGTCGACTCCGGTAAGGGATTCTATAATATGCCTTACAAACGTTCAAGAGAGTGTGTTCATCCGTGTCCCAGGTTTTTGACACTTGATATACACATTTCTGGCGTTTTCTGTCTGTAGAGGAGCGCACATAGACTCTTCTCGAGGGAAGAGGTGTCCGCATCTGTGCCTGGTGATTCTGGCCCCGTTTTTGCTGAGGCTATCATAGGGCTCGCAGGTGAGCTTGTTGGGAAGTTTGAGAAAGTTGTATTCTCTCTCGGCTTCCCCGGGGCTGACGAGGATGAGTTGTTGGATGACGATGACGATGACGTCCGTGTTTGACATCATCGCGTCCGGTAGCGAGCGCTCCTCTGGCTGCTGTGTATATGGAACTGCTGGTGTTTTTGGGACGCGCTTTTCGGCGGGCTTCCGTGAGAGCGCGTTAAGAAAGGGGCCTCGACGAGCGGTTCCTTTCTGTCCATAAATGCTGCAGCTCCCATAAACTTTTCATCCCTTCCTGATCTCTGCGTTTGAGATCGGGAGGGCATGGAAAACCCCCTAGCCGTTCAGATTTGTGTCTGAGCCCAGACAGACGGGAGGAGGAAGAAGCGAGAGTGAGATGGGTGATCGATTGTGTCTGTTGCGTCTGTAATCGATCCCCCAGCTATATAAGGGCGATTTATATCTACCCTCTCCTCTTCTTCTTTAACCTCCTATATATATATATATATACAGGTGCTGGTCATATAATTAGAATATCAACAAAAAGTTCGTTTTTTTTATTATAAATTATTTTTAAAAATGAAACTTTCATATATTCTAGATTCCCTACATGTAAAGTAAAACATTTCAAAAGTTTTTTTTTTTAAATTTTGATGATTAGAGCGTACAGCTCATGAAAGTCCAAAATCCAGTATTTCAAAATATAAGAATATTTCCTAAGATCAATCAAAAAATGGATTTGCAAAACAGTAAAGTTCAAGTATTTTAAAGTATGTTCTTTTGTGCACTCAATACTTGATCGGCAGGACATATTACAGCAAATGACTTGCTCCTAGCACAAATTACTGCATCAGTGAAGTGTGGCATGGAAGTGATCAGCCTGTGGCACTGCTGAGGCACTATTGAGCCTTCAGATCATCTGTATATTGTTGGATCGACTGTTTCTCATCTTTCTCTTGAAAATATCCCATAGATTCAGGTCAGGCATATTGGCTGGCCAATAAAGCACAGTAATATCATGGTCAGCAAACCACTTGGAAGTGGTTTTTGCACTGTGGGCAGGTGCTAAAGTCCTGCTGGAAAAGGAAATCAGCATCTCCATAAAGCTTGTCAGCAGATGGAAGCATAAAGTGCTCCAAAATCTCCTGGAAGATGGCTGCATTGACTTTGCACTTGATAAAACACAATGGACCAACACCAGCAGACGTCACGGCCCCCCCAAATCATTATTGACTTCAGAAACTTCACACTAGACTTCAAGCAGCTTGGATTCTGTGCCTCTCCGGTCTTCCTTCAGACTCTGGGACCATGATTTCAACATGAAATGCAAAATTTACTTTTATCTGAAAAGAGGACTTTCGACCACTGTTCACTGTCCAGTTCTTTTTCTCCTTAGCCCAGGTAAGATGCTTCTGACGTTGTCTCTGGTTCAGAAGTGGCTTGGTAGTCCTTTTCCTCAAGATGTCTAAGTGTGGTGACTCTTGGTGCGCTGACTCCGGCTTCATTCTACTCATTGTGAAGCTCTCCCAAGTGTTTGAATCGGCTTTACTTGACAGTATTCTCAAGCTTGCGGTCATCCCTGTTGCTTGTGCACCTTTGCCTACCCAATTTCTTCCTTCCAGTCAACTTTGCATTTAATATGCTTTGATATTTCACTCTGTAAACAGCCACCCCATTCAGTAATGACCTTCTGTGACTTACTCTCTTTGTGGAGGGTGTCAATGATTGTCTCCTGGACCATTGCCAAGTCAGCAGTCTTCCCCATTAGTGTGGTTTCAAAGAACAAAAGATACCCGGAATTTAT
The DNA here is from genome assembly GCF_019924925.1 of Ctenopharyngodon idella. NCBI lineage: Eukaryota > Metazoa > Chordata > Actinopteri > Cypriniformes > Xenocyprididae > Ctenopharyngodon > Ctenopharyngodon idella. The sequence goes on from NC_067236.1 coordinate 24,529,579, forward strand.
ACTGTAGGGATGGTCATTTAATGAAACTCAAATGTAAATATTCTAATATTTTGAGATACTGGATTTTGGACTTTCATTAGCTGTACGCTCTAATCAACAAATTAAAAAAAAAAAACTTTTGAAATGTTTTACTTTACATGTAGGGAATCTAGAATATATGAAAGTTTCATTTTTTTAAAATAATTTACAATAAAAAAATGAACTTTCACGATATTCTAATTATATGACCAGCACCTGTATATATCAAAGCATTTTACATGCTCAGGTGTTTCTTTAACAGGCTGACGGCTGGGCCTTTGATAATATTTTTCTATGGCCGCCTTCTGGCTTGATAGTGAAAAGTGCTTTTAGGCTTAAAAGAACTTTTGATTTCATCCTCCTTCATGCAAGAAAATAAGGAGGAGAAATCTTCGTTCTACGAGCCGCAGGAAGGAAGGCTGGGTCTATATTTTTATGTTTATAAAAAGTGTAGACCTTGTTTTTCCTGTATAGCTTTCCTGAGCATGTAGTCAGTAAAGTTAGAAGGGGTTCTTTTGGGCAAAATAACTGAATCATTAGGTTGGCCGCATTATGGACGCTATTTTGTAGCCTCCTATGTTAGAGTAGCTTCTCAGCTAATACTGTTAGTTTGGTTTGAGTTAGCACTCGTCACTTCAGTTATTTATGTGTAGGACGGCCTTAACCGGCCGCCTGGCACTGTTTGGCTCCTCATATTTTAGAGGATTTAAAGTGAAGCCCAGGCCTGTGTGGCCCGTAGGCCATATTTAGCGGCCTAGGCTAGAGCTAGGTTAGGTGTTTTGTTTTTAATCACCCGTTATGTAAAATTACTATCCCTTGTAAGGTTGTATAGTTCCTAGTTATGGCCTCCTCCTGAGGGAGTCGCTAGGCCGTATGCCCATTCCTCCTCATTATTATGTAGGTGTTATGGCTGAGTTTAACAGCTAAGGTTATAGGCTGTCATTAGCCTTCTTGGTGCTGTATCTCAGGTGGTAGGCCCTTATCTTTGCATAGATAAGTCATGCAATGTATGCTAGGCCCCACTTACTAGAACCTTTATCGTGCTATATCATGTTCCCCTGGACCCCTTGAATTTGTATTCAAGCTTGAGTTACGGTGCTAGTTTTTAGCTTCCGTTCTCTAGGGTTCAGCACAGTTTTTCAGATCTGTTTGGTGAGAACATTTATTCTGTGTGGATGGCATGTATGTACAAAGCATTCAGTTGCTTTGGGTTCTAAAGCCTTAGCCCTACATATTTATGTGAGCATTACTCTGGTGCTGCCACAGGTTAGCACCCGTTTCTATGATAGTAGGCTGTAACTAGCCTCTATTTAGGAATGTGGTGTGTGTTTGTACTCCCCGTTTAGGGTTAGTGTGTTTCACTGAATGCATCACATGTTGGATTGCACACTCAGGTTGAGTGTAGAGATTTGTATTTTATTTTATCTGTTTAACTCCCTTTGTGATCGTTACCATAAGCAGCCATTTTACTTATAGCTACAGAGGTTGTTGGCTTTTTGTTATTTAGCCTCCTTCTAGCTACAGCTTGTATTATAGGTGCTGTTGGTAGGATATCATGAGTTTTGCTCACGTATGCTAGTACTGCCACAGGTTTATGCTCGTGTCTGTCTGAGGTGTTAGGCCTTGTAGGCCTTCCTTAGACCATGTTAGCATTTCCTGTTGTACTTTATACTTTAAGTACATTGCCTGTTGGAATGTGCATACCTAGCTCCGGTTGCGCTAAGCTAGTTACCCATAGGTTTCTTCTGGGTCTAGACCTGGTCCTCTTTGAGCTTGGTTCCCTTAAGAGCACTAGCTGATGCTATGTGTGTAGCAGGCCCCTAAAAAGTAGCAGGCCCCACCAGGCCTCCTTTTTCATATCACATGTTGGCACAGTGTGAATGTTGGTCTTATTTGATTAAACCACCATCGGCCACGCCCACCTCTGTAAGAGTAGGCCCTAGGTTAGGCCTCTCGTAGAGTTTTGTGGCGGAGTGTGTACTCCTCTTGCTTTAAGTATAAAGATGTTTCTGAGTACATGGCCTACTGGTTGGTTTTGTCATGATGTCCACTAGCTGACGGCACATGTCGAAGTTGAAGGCCCCGCTAGGGCCTCCTTTCAGTTACATGTTGGCACAGTTCTGTGTGGTTACCATCACTGCCATCGGACACGCCCACCTCTGTTTGAGTAGGCCTTAGGTCAGGCCTCTCTTGGAGTACTGTGGCGGAGTTACACTCCTCTTGTTAAGAGTTAAGGTGTCTTTTACCGAGTGTTTGGCCTACTGGCAGATTTGGTCATGAAGCTATCACTGGCTGATGCCATGTGCTTATGGAGTCGTAGGCCCCACCAGGGCCTTCTTTCAGCTTGCATTTTGACACAGTTTTGTGTTGGTTTCTACCGGACTCATCTTTGGATGGGTCATGATTGCCACTGGCTGATGCCGCATGTTTACAAGTCGTAGGCTTTATAGGCCTCCTGTGTATCATTCTGGAGTGCGGCTGTGTACTCCTCTCGATTTGAGAGTAAAGGGTGCTTTTACTGAGTACTGTTTCTTAGTGGCTTGCCTCTTAGGGTGAGTTTCTGTGTTAAACCGCTCTGTTGTTCGGTTTTTTATGCATTTACTTCCTTGAGTATGGTTTCTCCTTTAGCTCTAGTTGAGCTAAGTAGCTACCTCGTTTATAACTTGGTTCTATTTTTGCTCCTAGAACTTTAGTGGCTACTAGCTGGTGCCGTATGTGATGGGTAGGCCCTCAGGGCCTCCTTTGAACATGCCGGCATGTTAAATGCTGCTGGTTAGCCAGGGCTCTGGGTGACTGATTAACCTCCTTTGCGGTTCGGTTATTTGTCTCACCTGGAGCTTGATAACACTGCCACGAGCTGATGCCACGTGTCCAGCTGAGGTTACAGGCCCCACGGGGCCTTCCTTAGCGCATGATGGCGTACGCTGCACTCCTCTCACTTAGAGAGTAAAAAGGTTCTTTTACTGAGTGCACTGCTCGTTGGATTGTGTTGGATGGACTGTTATGTGGGCACTCACAGTTACTAAGTCATGTGGTTGTTCTTGCTCCCAGCAAGCTAGATTTCAGGGGTGCTGCCTTGTAGGCCGCCCTTGGAATACCACTTTGTGATTGTGTATTCTGGTGTTATGTAGTTCTTTATGCAGAACTCTAGTCATGCTGTAGGCCCCTTCCCGGCCTCCATGATTATGCGCCTACAGTATGGTCTATCTGTGAGCTTCGTACTTCCCCTTTGGGTTGTTGACATAATTGTGCTTAGCTCCCTAAGCTGATCATTGGTTGTAGACTTCTATGAAGTAACCTAAACCTGAGATGTTTTGTATAAATTATCCTTTTAAAGTCATGTTGTAAAGGAAGTAGCGACAGATCTTTTCTTTTGCATCTGAGTGAAATGGATTTTTGAAAAAAAAGGAAAAGATTTAGGGTGGAAACTTGGTTCTGTCCATTAGTAGTTTGTTGGATGGAGGGCAGGCATATCTGAAGGCAAGCTTGCAGTCAATTATAAGAAAGGCATGTTTAAACAGAAAAAAAGGATTGGAGAAATTCTGCATATGTCACCAGAGAGAAGTCTGTCATTTCACCTGAAGATTGAGTTATCAGTTTGATTAAAAATTATGAGTTCCAACTTGTTAAAAAAATTGAAATGGATGAATCGTTCACAATAAAATCTATAGAATAGGGTGAATATTCATTTCATGCAGATTCATCTATTCCTAATGAGTTGTATCTTTTTTACTCCATTCAGATAAACATGATGCTGAGCTTCCGGGAGGAATGTCAGGATTGTCCTTGCCCAGAGGACATCCAAGATTTGATGTGGGAATTCCATCAGGATCTAATGACCCACTGTGGTAGGCAGCCAGTTAGGACAACCAATGCCATAATTGTAAACCCATCAACTGACATTATGACCTCTCATACTTGAAGCATTTATTCCCATATCATTTTTTTCTTTGTTTAATGCAGGAATTAAGATAGACCGTGATTTAGAGAATGAGAATGAGGATGATCTTTCAATCAGGAATCACCTCCAAGGCCTAGTGGATAAAATAATTCATTTAAAGAGGAGAATGTCTGGCGTGCCTGAGGAGATTGTGAACAAACCTGGTCAGAAACACTACCAGTCTCTTTTGGCTTTCATTCGTTACATTGGGATTGCATTATGTTATGAACTGTGTTAATATAGCCTCTTATTACTTGTAAAACTGAACAGGTTCCCTAAGTGATTCTAGGCTAAGACAGACCTCTCTTTCTAGTCTCTCTGCAGCAGATGATATCAGAAACCATGCTGCATTGGGCCCAGGAAGGGACGATTGAAAACCCCGATCTGGTGCGTGCTGTTTTCAGCCTGCTGCTACAACAGTATGCTGGGCTGGATGGCCAGATGTCTGCTCCACTACAGAAGGCTTACTGTATCAGCCAGGCATCTGTGGAAGACACTCTGAACCTACAGTGGGCTCTAGCATGCATTCGTTCATTGCTCACGGCCAGGATGGGCAAAGAAGAAGAGGAACTTATGATTAGAGGACTGGGGTGAGACACAATAGCTGGCTTATTTTTTAAAAATAGTAAGAAAAACACTAGTCATTATGAAGTGCTAAATGTTTCACTCTATTATTGTCACTTGACTTTTTCAAATAGCACGAGAAAGTCAACCTTCTTTGAAATTAAAGGGATAGTTCACCCAAAAATGAAAATTTGCTGTTAATTTACTCACCCTCAGGACATCCAAGATGTAGGTGCCCTTTTTTCTTCAGTAGAACAGTAAAGAAGATTTTTAGCTGAAACCGTGGTCCTCTGTGATTCATATATTGGTAGTCAATGGTTGGTGTCACTTTGAGATTCAAAAAAACATATGCAGACAAAACAAAAATGAATACCCTGATGATACATTGAGGCCTTAAGAAGCAAAACGATCGGTCTATACAAGAAACTGAACATTATTTACAACATTTTTACCTCTAATCCACAGCCTTGGCAAACTGTCCTGAGCGCATTCACAATAGCCTGGAGCGAGAGATTCCTGTCGCATAATGACATATGTCTGGTGTGAGCTGACGCTGTGTTTGTGTACAACAGAGAGGGAAGACGCACGTGTTAGATTTTCATCAAAATTGTACTTACTTGTGCTTACCCTGGATGCCGCATCCTATATATGCGTGAGCTCAATTGGGAAGATTTACTTTTCATAGATTCTCAATGTTTGAGCTCCTGTGCATATGTCATTATGCGACAGGAAGCTCGTGCTGCAGACTGTCATGAATTCACTCAGGACTGTTTGCAGAGGCTGTGGATTACAGGTAATAATGCTGTAAATAATGTTCAGTTCTACTGAAGAAAAAAGTAAATTAACAGCAAATTTTAATTTTTGGGTGAACTATAAAGAAAAGAAAAATGATTGAGTTGACCATTTTAGCTTTGCATTATAAAATGTAAATTAAACATACACTACAACTACTGTTCAAAGGTTTGGGGTCAAGATTTTTTTTTTTGAAAAAAAAATACATTTTATTCAGCAAGGATGCATTACGTTAATCAACATATAATGTTATGAAAAGACTTATATTTCAAATAAATGCTGTTCTTTTGAACTTTTTTCTATTCATTAAACAATCCTGATTTTTTTTTTTTTTTTATATACAGTTTCCACAAACAACTGTTTTTAACATTGATAATAAGAAGTGTCTCTTGGATATTCTGAAGAATCATTTGACACTGAAGACTCAAATAATGCTTGCTAAAAAAAATCAGCTTTGCAATCATAGGAATAAATTATATTTTAAATTGTAATAAATATCACAATATTAATAATTTTACTGTGTAAAATAAATGCAGTCTAGGTAAGCAGACCTAGAGATTTTTTTCAAAATCGTTAAAGAAATAGTGTATTTTCATGATTAAGCACAAATACATCATAAAGGATTTTTTTTTTAGCATTTCTAATCAGGCACTAAACATCTCAACCAAAATAATTGACCCCATCATGCAGTTTTCATGGACTGCTATGTCCAAGCCAGTTTATCCTTTATTTGAGACCTGTGATTTCTCTTGTGTAGTGACATCATGAACAATAAAGTTTTCTATCAGCATCCTAATCTGATGAGAACTCTGGGGATGCATGAGACCGTCATGGAAGTTATGGTGAATGTCCTTGGTGCTAAAGAATCCAAGGTAATCATACTAACAGATACTTTTAGTGATTTATCAGTAGTCAGATATCAGTTGCATAATTGAACCACACAAATTAGAACCTAATCATTAGATTAAGTGGAACGTTTTAGTTTATTCACTCCTGTGAGGTCTTCTGTTAACTGATTCTTTTGCCTCATTAAGGAAATCATGTTCCCTAAGATGGTTGCGCACTGCTGTCGTTTCCTGTGTTATTTCTGTCGAATCAGTCGCCATAACCAGAAGGCCATGTTTGATCATCTCAGCTACCTGCTGGACAACAGCAATGTTGGACTTGGTATGTGATACTGATCTGGTTTATCCCATAAATACTTAAAAACCTTACCTGATAATTTTTAGGAAGTAGACAAAAGTAAATGTGATATATATATATATATATATATATATATATATATATATATATATATTATATATTTTTTTTTTCTTTTTTTTTTTTTTCTTTTCAGCATCTCCTTCAATGAGAGGATCGACTCCTCTGGATGTGGCTGCCGCTTCTGTCATGGACAACAACGAGCTGGCACTTGCTCTTACTGAGGCGGATCTAGAGAAAGTAAGTCTTACTGACTGATTGCTTTTTCTCTCTTCTGTATCCCTTCTGACTTTTGGTGATTTTGAACTCTTTTTTTTTTCTGGTCTGGTCTTTCTGAATGTGTTTGTACAGGTTGTGCAGTATTTGGGAGGCTGTGGTTTGTGTAGTTGTGCTTTGCTGGTCTCCAAAGGATACCCAGATATTGGATGGAATCCTGTAGAGGGAGAACGTTACCTGGACTTCCTGCGCTTTGCAGTATTTTGCAATGGTAATGATCAGTTTTAATCTGGATTCTTGACCTAGTAAAACCTAATTGAATACCTCCGGTTGGTTTTGATTGCTTGTTCTCCTCATACAGGTGAGAGTGTTGAGGAGAACGCCTATGTGGTGGTGAGGCTTCTGATTCGCCGACCTGAGTGCTTTGGCCCCGCTCTTCGAGGGGAGGGGGGAAATGGTCTTCTTGCAACCATGGAAGAAGCGATCAGAATTTCCCAACAGCAGGATGAAACCAGTGCAGCCAGTGCACACAGTTCCAACCAGACACTGTGAGTGTTGCGTTTCAGTTTTATTCTGTCTGTGTTTTTCTCATTCTCACACATAGCCGTGTCTCGTTGTGACCTGCACTCTTAGTGACATGCTTGATGATGAAGATGATGATGTCATCCACATGGGATACGCCATAATGACCTTCTACTCTGCTCTGATCGATCTGTTAGGTCGTTGCGCCCCTGAGATGCATGTAAGTGTTTTGGGAAACCCGGAAGCTAGATAAGAGCCTCGTAATGTGTTTGAAAGAATGAGCTGGAAAGAGCTAATTGGTTTTATCTACTTTTTAAGGCCCAGTCAGTTTTCATTAAAGCTTTGAAAGGTTCTTCAAGGTTTGCTAATGGTTGTCTCTATTGTGTGTGTATATGTGGCCTGCAGCTCATAGAAGTGGGGAAAGGTGAGGCCATCCGATTCAGGGCAATCTTGAGGTCTCTCGTTCCCAGAGAGGATCTGGAGGGCATCATAAATATTCCTTTTACTTTACCAATTGTTAACACAGGTGCGTGTATGGGTTGACTTACAAACTTAAGTAAAATATAGATTCATCAGGGCTCGACATTAAAGCTTGTCTGCTTGTCTGGGACAAGTGAATTATTTTTGAAGAGGCAAGTGAAAGAGAATTTTACTTGCCCGACCGGACAAGTAGCCTGATTAAAACTTCAGTGACAAAAAATAACTAGGGAAGCATTGAAATACGAGAATTATTCTGATTTTATTTCATTCAGTGTAATCAGTGTATTTTTGGTAACAAGGTCGTGCTGTTGAGGCTCACACTGCCTGTCTCTTTGTTAGAGACTTTCAGAGAAATCAATATAAATGAGCATAATAACACACATAAAGAAACTCATAGAAGAAACATACTGAGGTAAAAATTAAATTTTTGGGTTTTTTTATTTATAACATATGATATAGTTAAGTAATGTAAAATGACCAAGGGAGCCGATTTGCCCGAATATTATCACGATTGCAAATGTTACATTGATTTTATAGTTCAGTAAACAAGTAGTTAATATTAATTTACTCACATTTTAGACACAATATTGGCTGTTTTTGTTCTATTTCACCAAACACAGCAGAACTATTGTGCATTTTTAAAGCAACACTCAGCGGTGTTTTGTTACTGAATGATTTAGCGTTTTAAATGAATCGGTTGACTGAATGACTCATGACTCTCATTAACACTCAAAGGTCGGGAAACAGGCTGGCGCGTTTTGCTGGATTTTTTTTCACATAGCAGCAAAATCAGCTTAAAATACTCCATCATAGAATGTCTTCTTTTATTTGTGTACACTCACAGTAAAAACTAAATGTTGTGCTTTTTGCAAAATAAAGAAAACTAACATGATGCATGAGCTGTAGTCTCTCTCTGAATGAAGTCCAATCTGATAGTCCTCAGAAAATGTACTGTAACTTAGTGAATACTTACCACACAAACATGAGAATGTCCAAAAAAAAAGTTGAAATGTCAGGTTTTAAATCAGGTTTTGACTTGCCACCTACTGGCACTTAAGTTTTATGTTTAAAAGCATCATTGCATTTTTTCCTACATTTCTTATTTGTATATTCAAAGATTCATTTAAAACATTAATCTCATAACATTAAGTTTGCAGTGTAAATTATTTGATTTGATTGGTTACAGCCCTATAGTGTCTTATTATTATAAATTAATTTATTGATCAAATGTAAGAATTTGACATGAAAGACGACGCATACATTTAATATGGTTTAAAAATTGGCCTTTATAAATGTAAATAAACCTGGGCTAATAATTTATCCCTGGGTTAAATATAAAAAATATGCAGATTTAAATATGTAAAAGCTGGTAGAACACTGAAGCATGACAAGGCTTAATGTTGAGCCCTGCATTCATAATTTAAAATCATTCTTTCCCAGACTATTAACTTATCTTTCTAAATGTATTTGATTGTTAAAAACTGGGATCAGTGTAATGAGAGAGCCTGAGCTCAGTTTTTAAATAAACTAAGTACATTTATTTTGGAGTTGCTGGCAAAGTTATGTAGTCAGTTATTTGAAGTCAAAAGTAATTAATTGGTGGTTGAAAATATTTTGTGCTTGTTATACTCAGAAGATGTAGTGATCGAGCCAGACATGTCTCGGATATTTTGTCCGGATCACAAAGCAGCCATGGTGCTGTTTTTGGATCGAGTTTATGGAGTTCAGGACCAGCAGTTCTTGCTACGTCTACTGGAGTATGGTTTCCTGCCGGACCTGCAAGCAGCTGTTAACATGGATACTGTAAGGGGGCAGACATTTCATGTAGGAAAAGTTCACCCAAATTTGAATATTGTCCACTTGTTGTTTTAAACCCATATTACCTCTTGAATCATTTGGAAATTTACCTGTATGTTGTTCCTTTTGCCATATAATGCAAATGAGTGGTAATGGAGCTCTTGAGCTCCAAAAATGCCAAAAACATCATCAAAACAGTCCATTCAACTCATGCATGGTATTCAAGTCTTTTAAAGTCAAACAATAGTTTTGTGTGAGGAATTAACCTGAAATTTAATGCATTTATTTACTGTAAATCTTGAGTTTGGGAGTTCTAATTAAGACTTGAACTCTGCAATGGGCGCCAAAATAAAGGTTAAGGGGGTCTTAAAGACTTGCAGTCTTAATTCTACATATTCCAGCAGCTCTGTCTGTTCTACACATTTCAACAGCTCTGTCTGAATGCAGCAGAAAAAGAAAATATAATTTCAACCACCCCTAAAACAGGCCATATGACGTGCGGGTCCGGTAATTGCAAAACTGAAGACATTGACCATACACAGAACTCAACATACAAGAAGCCTTTAATTGAAATTTGAGTCTCGTAATTTAAGTAAAATTATATTCCATGAACACATTTGCAATGTAGTTAACGATGACATTCACCAGATTCATATACAGTATACACTACCATTCAAAAGATTTTAATGGTTTTGAATGAATTTACTTATGCTCACCAAGGCTGCATTCATTTGATCAAAAATGCAGTAAAACACTAATACTGTGAATTAAAAATAACTATTCTATTTTAATATATTTAAAAAATAATATATTAAGAATAGATATTTTAAAATGTAATTTATTTGCTGAATTTTTTAGCAGTTTTCAGTGTCACATGTTCCTTCAGAAATCATTCTAATATGATGATTTAATGCTCAAGAAACATTTTTATTATAATGCATGTAGAAAACAGCTGTGCTGCTTAATATTTTTGTGGAAACCGTGATGCATTTTGTTGCAGGATTCTTGATGAACAGAAAGTTAAGAACAGTATTTATTTGAAATAGAATTGTTTTGTAACAATGTAAACGTCTTTACTGTCACTTTTGATTCATTTAATGCATTCTTGCTGAATAAAAGTATTAATTTCTTTGCTTCAATATATACATATTTCTCTGCAGATGGGGTTAGGTGGAACAGACATGGCACTGGCCCTCAATCGATACATATGTGTGGCCATGCTGCCACTGCTGAGTAAGTATTCCTCTCTGCTGTGTGACTCCTCATCTCTTTGGACCAGGCTGGTGGACAGGCTCTTGGAGGGTGTCTACAGCCTCTCTAAAGCCAGCGGACTGACCAAGGCCCAGAGAGATGCCATACAGGACTGTCTGCTGGCAGTGTGCAGGTGAGGATGTTAGACATTGCTTCTTTTTGTTTTGATCTTTTTATTAAAAGTCTATTTATAATCTGTATATTTATAATCCATTTTTATTTTTTATCTACTGCATGTGTGCAACTTCATTCCCACAGAAAACTGAATCCTTCCATGCTGCAGTTTCTGCTGCGTAATCTTGTGTTTGACGTCCCTCAACTGTTGGAAAACTCCAAGATGCCACTTAAGGTCTAAAGAGAAAACATAAAAAATAAAGCATTCAATCAAAAAATATTTAAAGATATATCAGGTTTTCTTAATTCTACTTGTCACTGTGGTCACTTCCTCTCCCAGCTGTTGACCAATCATTATGAGCAGAGCAGGAAGCACTACTGTCTGAATGATGGATGGGGTGGCTTTGGCTCCGCCTCAGAGGAAGAACTTCGTCTAACCAGGAGACTGTTTTGGGGAATATTCAGTGCTCTTGCCAAAAAAGTGAGAAAAGACAGAAAAGGCTCTTTCATTACACTCAGTTTATGTTACAAAGATGCCATCAAACCATGTGAATGACAATTACACAATTACACCATACAATTCATTGCCTCTAAGAAGTGTCTTTTAGATAGAATGTCGGTTTTAATATCAAACAGTTCAAATTTCATTTGAATTGTACTGTTAAAATGTTTATTTTTCAATCTTGTCCACAGTCTTATGATGCAGAGCTATTCAAACTGGCCCTCGGTTGTCTGAGTGCCATTGCTGGGGCGATTCCTCCCGACCACCTTGACCTGAGCTGTACTGGTGGACGAGAGAGACACTTAGTGATGGATTCAGAGAGACGGTTTTGTCCTCAACCCCTGGACACCTCAAAGTAAGACTTTATTGACTTAAAGGGCCATGACACATGCCAAACCAGAACAAATAAACACGCTTGAGCTGGATCTAACTGACCATAAGCACTGATTTCATAAGTTCACTTTATCCTTTTCTGAAAAGTGTAGTGTTTTTATTTGATATGTGATAAACAATAATGCAGTTTTTTCATGCATTTATAGTGTGACAATCCCAGAGAGGCTCGAGTTTGTGGTAAACAAATATGCAGAACATACACATGAGAAATGGTCACTGGACAAGGTAATAAGTTTCTTTACTTATTACAGGAATTTACTTAATGATAACAGTTAATATAGTGAAAACCTTGGGAAATCTGATGTTTTAAAGCCATTTGGATTTAATGGTTCTTTTCCAGTTTGGTAACGGTTGGGTTCATGGAGAACAGCTTTCTGAGAGTGCTAAAGTTCATCCACTCCTAAAACCTTACAGAGCTCTATCTGAGAAGGTAGTTAACACTCCCTCATACACAATGTATGCACACATTACAAACAACACCACCAGATATTCAGTATTTTTCAAAGAAATTAAAACAGGCAACATGCAGTTTATTTTCACACATTGAGGTTGCTCTGTATTTTAGGATAAAGAAGGTTATCGAGGGGTCATTAAAGAGACGGTGAAATGCATGCTGTTCTTGGGCTGGACCATTGAGAGAACCAATGAGGGGGAGTCACAAAGCTTTCACAACCCAGCTAGGAAGATCTCACAATCTGGCAAGGTAATGGACAGTGTTTGGAAGAGTTGATGAAAATAAATAAGCCTCAGGCTGAAGAAAAATGCAAATTCACACACAGAGCTCAAACAAAACTTTCAGCTATGCTGCTATTCTGGATTGCAGAAGAATTGGACTCAGGAGAAGAAAGTTTAACACTCTTACTACAGCAATTAAAAAAATGCAGGTTATCTTTTATTTTAAAGTGTCTTTGTTACAGTGTAATTATACATTTGAGTACTGGGTAATATGAAGTAACTACATGTAACTTACTATAGGTTTAAGATTAGGGTTTGGTTTGGTTTAGGGTTAGTTGCATGTAATTATGCATAATTTATAGTTATTACTATAGTAACTACATGTAACATATGTAGCAATGACACTAAAATAAAGCGTTACCAAAATTAAACACACATGTGATGTTTAACTAAGGTAATTTTTGCTTATTAGAATCATTGAAATAGATCATCGAATGTCAGCAAAAAAAAAAATACTCGGTTAAGGTTAATAAAGTGAGAGTATATTTTATTATTCAACAGTTAATTATTGCAGGTTTGCATAATATTCAGCATTTACATTTCACTTTTCATTTTGAGGAATACTAAATCTGTTTTTGTGAGATGAGTAAATGCATGCTCACATTTAGTCTAGAACTACAATAGCCATCATGTTTACACTGTGCACACAGCGCCTCTGTGCTTACTCCTGATTTCTCTCAACATGGGACAAGAGAGCTGTCAGTCAATAAATTGGAAAACAAAATAACTCAGATATTTTCTTGTAAATTTAAAAGTAATGCATTATATACAGTAGCTTGTGTTACTTCCCCGGTTAATTACGTTATTTTTTTTTAAACTTTTTTTTTTTTTTTTTTTTTTTGCATGTAGCCTGCTTAATAATAATAATACGTAGGCTACAGCTGTTACATGACGTGTGCATATAAAGGCACAAGGACGAAGGAGAATATGAAGAGGAATATTTAATAACAAAAACAGGCAGGAGCTCACATTACACAGCTTAACATCAACGAGAACGGACAAGGAATGAGGGAGAACACAGGGTATATATATATACAAGAGGCAAACTTAGGGAACTTAACAAGATAATTAACGGGACACAGGTGAACGAAATGACTAATTAAACAGAATGGGGGAAAACTAGGTCACAGAAAACACGAGACGTGACAGATCGCCCCCTCCCAGGAAGGTGCGGCCTCACGCCGTATAATATACAGAGGAAACACAAGGGTGGGTGGGAGGAGCCAGGAGCAGGAGGAGCCAGATGTTACCCCAGAAGCCAGCCAGGACGAGGCCCCAGGGTGGAGTCACAGGTGGGAGGAGCCATGGTGGAGTCAACTTGGTGGCAGACGACACCCTGGGGATGACCAACGGAGATGCAGCTGGAGATGAAGACCCAGATGGAACTGATGAGCCCACGTGCAGCCGATGGTCCTGGAGACCGAGGAGGAGCCATGGTGATGAGCGTCCAAGGAGGAGGCGGACATCCAGAGGGCAGAGGCTGAACTGGTGGGACCGAGGAAGGAGGTGGAGCTGGAGGGAAGGCGGAGCCAGACGGAGCCGTAGGTGCAGGCAGGTCGACGACTGACCAAGGCGGAGCCGGAGAGAAGAGGGAGCCTGGAGAAGCCGTATGGCCGATGGTGTCCGGTGGAGCTGAGGGAGGGAGGAGCCAGGGTGGAACCGAAGCGTCGACGGGCCGTGGTGGAGCAGGGGGCACAGAGGCTGGAAGTGGAGACGGCTCTTCTGAGTGAGATGGAGCTGGTGGCCTGAAGATGCTAGACATCTCTACCTGGCATGTGGAAGATGTAGAGGGTGAAAGAGGAGGTGGGAGAGGGAGGCTGGGTGAGCATACAGGGAATTCAGGAGACTCAGGGAACACCAGAGAATCAGGGGAATGGGAAATCACCTCTCCAAAAAAGTCAATTAGGTCAGCCTCAAAAATACCTTTCAGTTCCTCAGAATATTTGCCAGGGATAGCAGTCATCTCAACCACAGCGGTGGTGTGGCGGGGCTTTCCTCCCAGCCCTTGAGCTCCACAAGCACTCCCTCAGCGTCGCAAGATGTTACCGGCTCGCGCACCTAGTCAGAACATTGCTGTTAGGCAGGCTCCGGGACAATGATACCATCCGACCTTGTCCTCGGTCCTGGCTCATCCATCACTGCAGGCTGGCCTCCTTGGTTTGTGGTGGGCACGTGTAACATCTCCGTTGCGACGTTTGTCGGTGGTGGGTGACTGGCCTCTGGCAGTGGAGTGGGGCTGGTGGCGAAGTCATCCTCCGTGGGGCCGACGGTGAAAGGCGAGTTGTTACTCCCCAGCACCCACTCCACGAATGCGGCGTAATCCTTCCAAGGACCGCTCCCCGGGAGTGCACTTAGGCTCCCCGAGTGCACTTAGGCTGGATATGTAAAACATGCAGAGCAAGCGGTCGGGAAAGTGTGTTAGGCACGCCAACTCCAAAAAATCCTTGGTGTGTGATTCCAAGGAGTGGTCCCTCTGCTCCAGGCATAGTTAGTATCTATGTTTAGGTCGGCCTTAATCGGCCGCCTGACATTGTTTGCTTGTGAGCTTCGCTTTCTTTCTCTTATCCATGAGATTTGGAGGTGAAGCCCAGGCTCCACTAGGCTTGTGGCCCTGTAAGAAGGCCCGTAGCTTAGTGGCCAGGCTAGAGCTAGGTTAGGTGTGTTATATGTTAACCCTATGTATACTGTCCCTTGTCAGGTTGTATAGTTCCTAGTTCTGGCCTCCTCACGATGGAGTTGTTAGGCCGTATGCCCATTGTCCCCTTGTTTATGCAGGTGCAATTGGTGAGATTAACAGCTAAGGTTGTAGACTGTTTTTAGACTCCCTGGTGCTGGTTTTCTCAGGTGGTAGGCCCTTGCGTAGATAAGTTATGCAGTGTATGCTAGGCCCCACTTTCTAGAACTTTTCATGCTATGAAAAATGTTTTTTCCTCTGAGCCACTTGATTTTCCATTCAAGTTTGAGTTGACGGCGCTAGCTTTTTAGCCTCCGTCCTCTAGGGCTCAGTACAGATTTGCGAATCTGTTTGGAGAGAACATTTATCCTAATAGGATAGCATGTATTTCAAAGCATTGTGTTTTGCTTTGAGTTCTAGCCTTTGCCCTACATTTGTATGTGAGCTTACTTATGCTGCCACAGATTAGCACCTGTTCTCATAACAGCAGGCCTTTTGATATTAGCTTCTATTTAGAGAGAGTGGTGACTATTTTAATATTCCCCAGTTAGGGTTTATTTGTGTCACTGAGGGCATCACCTGTTGGATTGCATTCTGGTTTCTATTAGCTCCCTGTGGTGATCTTGATAACAGCTATATTGCATATAACTTGGAATGTAGGCTCTTATGTCTTTAGCCTCTTTCTAGCTAGCAGCTTGTTTTTCAAGTGCTGTTGTTAGGTGATCATAGTTTGCTCACATAGATTTTACACTGCCACAGGCTTTTGCTACGTGTCTGTTTAGGGTAGTAGGCCTTGGTAGGCCTCCCTTACACCATGTAGGCATTTATTGGTTCCCTTTAGTCACTGGTTTAGGGTACATTGCCTGTTGGAATGTGTAGCCATAGCTCAGGTTGTAGTTAGCTTCCACAGCTGTTGCTGGGTTAGAGCTGGTTCCCTGTAAGCTTGGGTCCCTTATATTCACGGGCTGGCGCCACGTGTCACTGAAATGGTAGGCCCTAATAGGCCTCCTTTTTAGTTCACATGTTGGCACAGTTTGTTTATATATCTCAAATGGGCTGAACGCCACTTGTTGCTGAATTTGAAGGCCCCATAAGGCCTCCTTTTTTAGCTGACTTGCTGGCAGGATGCTTGGGAATCCAATACCACCATCGGCCACGCCCCACCTCTGTTGAGTAGGCCTTAAACAGGCCTCTCATGGAGTGTGGTGGTGTAATATGCATTTCCTTTTTAGAAACCAAATCGCTGAATGCATGGCCTAATGGTTGTTATGGGTATGGTTGCCACTAGCTGATGCCACGTGCTTACTAGGGTAGGCCCTCTGGGCCTCCCGTGTAGCATGCTGGAGTTCAGTTATGTACTCCTCTCACTTTGAGAGTAAAAAGGTGCTTTTACGGAGTACTTTTCTGAGTGGCTGACCTCTCAGAGTTGAGTTTTTGTGGTAAAACCTTACTGAGGTTTGGTTTTAACTACATCAGCCTCCTTGAGTCTGGGCTTCTACTCTAGTTGAGCTAAATAGCTACCTAGTATCTAGGGTGGTTCTATTTTTGCTCCTAGAACCCCGATGGCCACTAGACTAACGCTGTGTGTCTAAAGGTTTTAGGCCCTCTGGGCCGCCTTTTTTGAACATACTAGCGTATGTAATTCTCTTACTGGAGAGCTATCAGTATCCTACTGAATACACTTCTGGTTGGCCAGGGCCCCAGGTGATAATTTAACCTCCTCTGGTTCAGTTATTTATCCTTCCTGGTGCTTTAAACACTGCCACGATCTGATGCCACGTGTCTGCTGAGGTCATAGGCCCGTCAAAGGCCTTCCTTAGTGCGTGTTGGCGTACGTTGTACTCCTCTTGCTTTAAAGAGTAAAAAGGTTCTTTTACCGAGTACATTGCTCGTTGGATTGTGTTAGGTGGACTGTTACTAAGTCATGTCCATGCTACCAACAAGACATTTTGGCCTCTCAGGCCACCATTTGAATGTCCTTCTAATATGACGAAATGCTCCTCGTATGTGAGTCATGCTCCATATAAAGCTACTATCATGCTGTAGGCCCCTTTCTGGCCTCCATGATTGTGTGCCCTAGGTATGGTCTACCTGTTAGGTTGAGCTTTGTACTTCCCTGCTAGGGTTGTCTGTGTAATAGTGCTTAGCTCCCTAAGCTGATCATGGGTTGTAGGCCTCTGTGAGGCCTCCTCCTAAGGATCAGCCCTAGGCTGGTTTGTGCTCCCCTGTATCAGGGTTTCTAGCGCACAGCCTCCTCAGTGCACATAATCATAGCGCTGAGTAGATCCTAGGATGAGCAGATTATACTCCCCTCAATACGAGGGTTTATAGCACTCAGCTGAGTTCTGCTCTCCAGGATGCCTGTCTCTACGTGGCCTAACGCCGTATGTTTTACAGGTATTAGGCCCTCTGGGCCACCTTTTGAACATACTGGTGTATGTAATAGTGTACTCCTCTCGCTGAGAGAGGAGTGTTTTATTGTGTACATTTCTGGTTGGCCAGGGCCCCAGGTGATAATTTAACCTCCTTATGGTTCGGTTATTTGTCCTTCCTGGTGCTTGAAACACTGCCATGAGCTGACGCCATGTGTCTGCTGAGGTCATAGGCCCGTCTTTGGGGCCTTCCTTAGTGCGTGATGGCGTTTGTTGTACTCCTCTTGCTTTAAAGAGTAAAAAGGTTCTTTTACCGAGTGTACTGCTTGTTGGATTGTGTAAGGTGGACTGTTATGTGGGCACTTCAGTCTCTTTTTGCTGTATACTGAAGTCATGTTTTTTGCTTCCAGCAAGATAGGTGTTCAAGGTGGCCTTCGCAGGCCACCATTGAATGTCCTACTGTTGTGACAAAGTACTCTAGCTTATGTGAGTCTTACTCCACATAAAACTACTATCATGATGTAGGCCCTTTCTGGCCTCCATGGTTATGTGCCCACAGTATGGTCTACCTGTTAGGTCGAGCTTTGTACTTCCCTGCTAGGGTTGTGTAATAGTTTCCATGAGGCCTCCCATTGAGGATCAGCCCCAGGCTGGTTTGTGCTCCCCTGTATCAGGGTTCTCTAGCGCACAGCCTCCTCAGTGTAAATAATCAAGCGCTGAGTAGATCCTAGGATGAGCGGATTATACTCCCCTCAATACGAGGGTTCATAGCACTCAGCTGAGTTCTGCTCTCCAGGATGCCCGTCTCTGCGCGTGGGTTTGAGTTGCTTACTGCCCTTCTTGCAGTCGCTCTTACCTGCTCTCTTCTCTGAAAAATGCGTTATTGAGATTCTGTATTCAGACAGGGTTGGCCAAGACTAAGTTTGTCCTTCATCATACCAGGTCGGCCTCCCTGGTGGCATTGGGGGTGACTTCGTTCCCCTCTAGTGACTGGCCGGGGCTCCTTTCGGTTCCCTGGCCACATTCCCTTTAAGGGACCACTTTTCCTCTGAAAATTTGGTCCCAGAAGCCTTGAGCGGCCTTGGTAGACTTTCTACGGAAGGCCTCTTTGAGGCTCAGCTTGGGCTGTTGGCCATAGGGAATGCTGTCACTGACAGCCTTGTGTGACCCGAGGGTGAGTTGCTGGCGTTTCCTTCTAAACTGCTTGACATTTGTCTCAGCCATATTTTTTGGCATGCACTCTCCTTAAGTATGGCGGTGTGGGTATATTGTTCTCAATTTGTGATTGGTTGACTGCCAAATCAAAATATTAAACAGAACGATAAAATAATGTTATTAACCGGTAAATGGCCATTTCAAATGAGTGTTTCTGTTCAGAACGATTAAATTTGATTTCGTTTACATTTCTGGTTGCGTTCCGGTCAAAATTTTGTTCGTTTCCGGTTTTCGTTTTCGTTCCTTGAACCGGTTCAGAGCCCTGGTTGAAAGAGTGTAATTTTTTTTTTTTTTTTTTATGAATTTTGACAAAGCATGGTTGTGAGAATGTGATATGGCTTAGTGCGATCATCAAATCACAATGGTTATGATGTAATCATATAAATATATAGTCTGACGTGCTGCATGTTTCATGTTTCAGTTTCGATTCACAGTAAATGCTATGCCGCAAGTGCTGTGTGTTTGGGTCATGCGCCAACCATGTTCCTAAATTCGTAATGAGAATTATAAATCTGTTGTTGTAAACAGAGAAGCGTTAAGGCCTCTCTGCAGTTTCTGCCAATATAAATGTTCAATGGTGTAATGTGTGAAAGCAAAGAATTTAAGACAGCTGTAAATGTTAGTATTGTAATTTTACTGTTGTTCTGTAAAAAATAAAAATAAAATAAAAGGTAACACTTTATTTTAAGGGGATGTAGTAACATGTTACTACAAGTACTTACTGTAGTAATAACAGTAAATTATGCATTATTACAAGTAACTAACCCTAAACCAAACATGATAGCACTTTATTTTACAGTCCTGTTCTGCATGTACATATGTACTTATTGTAGCAATTACAGTAACTGGGTTATAACTAGGTACTAACCCGTAACCTATCCATATTAACCCATGTAGTAACCTGTACTTTTTTGGGTAACTACACTGTAAGTTCACTGTAAGTACACAAACTATAAAATAGCGTGTAACCCCAAACACTATCCCTAACCATTAACTCTATAGTAAGTACATGTAGTTAATTAATATTACTTATAGTACTCTATAGTAAGTAACCATTAACACTATAGTAAGTACAATCACCTTAAAAAAAAGTGTAACCAAATAAAATAATAATAATGACAATAATAATAATTTTGTTAATGATAATAATAATAATGATAATTCTGTTAATACTTTTATTATAACATTTTGGAATTTCAGTAGTGCTGTATTGTGCATTCCTCCCCCAAACCCCCACAACCACCATTCATTAAGGCAAATTCTTTCTGCATAAATTGTACTGACAGCTGTTTTGTATTACAAATTGGGATTCAGAATAGTGCTCACCAAGACTGGAGTAACATCTCTTAGGCTTTTAAAAAACAGTGCTTATTCAGAGAACATGGGATGCATTCAAAACAGACTTGGGTTTGACAAATGCTTATTACCAAACCAGATAAATGTGTTGTGTTTCTATGAAGAACGTAAGTTTGTTTTGTCCTTTTAATAGCTTTCTTTTGAAGGAGCCTCCACGTTCAGTCCAAAGCCTGTGGACACCAGCAGTGTCACTCTGACCTGGGATCAGTATGTAAGCAGCTTCATTGAATTCCACACAAAATAAATCAGTTCAACAGAGGCCAAAGAGGGGATTACATTATTAACCATTGATTACTGCTTTTATTTGAGTAACTTGTATTGTTAAAATAGCTTTTAGATATATATATAAAATATTAGTTGGCCAAATAACATATTTTAGAACATATTTTAGAAGTCATTTTAGAAATTGCCTCATATATATGTATGTGTATATATATATATATATATATATATATATATATATATATATATATATATATATAATATATATATATATATATATATATATATATATATATATATATATATATACTGCCAGCCGGCTCTGTACATTAACAGGATTAAAAATAACTGCACTTTCAATCTGCTGTTGAAGGCCATGGCAGAGCGTTTGGCTGAGAATTATCATCACATCTGGGCAGCCAGGAAACTGCAGGAACTGGAGAGTAAAGGTGTGTGTTACAGATGGACTGCTGTGAGAGATGATACAGTAAATTAAATTAGGGTTTCTGCAGCCACCTGTGTCTTACATTGAAACAAGACACTGTGAAATGGCAATACTGGGTTGAAGAGGTATGAATGTACACTGTAGAGGTATATAAACACTACTGTTTTTTTTTTATTTATTTTTTTTAAGAAATTAATACTTTTATTCAGCATAGATGCATTACATTGATCAAAAGTGATAGCAAAGACTTTCAAATAAATGCTGTTCTTTTGAACTTTCTATTCATCAAAGTAAATATGTATATTCATAAAAAATAATGTATTATGGTTCCACAAAAATATTAAGCAGCACAACTGTTTTTCAATATTGATAATAATAAGTGTTTTTTTTTTTTTTTTTTTTTAAACTGTATTTTGATCAAGTAAATGCAGCCTTGGTGAGCAGATGAGACTCAAAAGCATTTACAAAATCTTAAAGGCCCTAAACTTTTGAATGGTAGTGTAGGCAATGAAAGAAATTTAATGTAAGCAATTCTTAAAATTTGATATTGCTGTTTGTACTTATGTTCAATATTTTATCTACTTACTAAGTAAAGAGTAATTTAAAGTGAGCCAGTTGCAAAGTAATCACCAGCGGCACCCTGAAATGGTTTATTTTGCTACAATGACCAGTTGATTGTACACTATCCTGCTTATTACACAATATTAAATATATTACAATTAAAGTTTTACACATTAAATAAACAAATGCACTTTATAAACATTGCTTATTATGCAAGAAGACCATGGAGTAAAATTGAAACATGAAACTAGTAGAGTGTAAGTTTAAATAAACTGTTTAGCAGTCATTATACTCAAATATTTGTCCTAGAATGACCAATCACAGTCATATTTTTCAGGAAGTTTGATAATAATATGCACTAATTACTAAGGCAGTGCCCTGAACAAACTAAGTGTAGGAATTAATTTAAAAACTGTCAGCAGTTTAATTAATTAAAATGCATTATATTCATATAACTCTTAACAATGACAAAAGGATTTTTTGTCTCAAAGCCTAATTGGCAGGACTATAATCCATTGTGGCTGTTAATTCTGAATTATGTTTTTGTCCAGGAGGGGGCAGTCACCCTCTGCTTGTACCTTATGATGCTCTGAGTGTTAAAGACAAGAGCCGAGTCAGAGACAAAGCTCAAGATGTTCTCAAGTTCTTCCAAATCAATGGGTACTCAGTGAAGAGGTGAGGGTGCTTTCCTGCTACTGAAAACTAGAATGAGCATGATGCCTTTGAAGTGTCCGTTTCATTTCCACTGACTGGATTCTCACTGCACAGGAACAAAAAGGTGGCAGATGCTGATTCCCCAGCGATTGCGAGCCGCTTCGCTTACGGCCTGCTCCAGCAAGCCCTCTGTCTCACTGAACAAGCCCAGGAACAGCTACTAGAGCTGGGTTAGACACACACATTCACATTCCCTTGTTCTTCCACTCCACTTCTTCCCATTTACTTATTTGCACATCTGTCTTTTTATATAACTGCCCATTAACTGCAAGGCCTCACTAATCTGAAGGGGTGTTAAAATGATAGTTTTCAGTAAATCTGGAAATTCTGTCGTCATCCTCATGCCTTTCCAAACCCATATCACTTTCTTTTGTGAAGTGCAAAATCAGTTTTCACACAACTCTTTATATATATATATATATATATATATATATATATATATAAATATATATATCAAATTGAATGTGGACAGTGCTGGGTAGTAACTGATTACATGTAATCTGGATTACATAATCAGATTCCAAAATTTAAGTACATGTAATTAGATTATATTACATTTTAAAATTCTAGTAATCAGACTACAGTTACTTTTTTTATTGATTACATGATTAAGTTATTTTCACAATTGCAGTAAATTATACATAATTCATTGATTGTCAAAATACCATTGGGTAATTTGGCAGTGGGTGGGATCACACAGACCAAAACAAAAACAGACATTCCAACACGGAATGCACATTTCAAAGTAAAATAACTGGCTGTAGCATTGTTTTTCTGTGTATGTGAACTTAGCATGTTTCCTAAATATCTGCAAACATATTATGGTATTTTTATGCTTTAGTACATTAAAAAAAATACATACAGCACCTTTTAAGTTCACGGCTCTCTGATGTCGGTTAATTGCCACATGACGTACAGGTAAACATAAAATATTTAATATTTTTTAGTAAGTGTTCTATTTTGATTGTTTATATTTTAAAATTATTTATTTTAATTTAATTTTTTTTTTTTTTTTTTTTTTTTTAATTTAGTTAACTTTTCATTAAACTCACAAACCCCCTGTAGTTCCATCACGAATCCCAGTCTGGGAAACCCTGATGTAATGTTATATTTAATACACTACATGTTGTTAACAAAGGATGGCATATATTTTCTTTCCCTTTGTATTTTAAAATCAATATGGTACAGTTTATCCTGTTCAAATCAATGTTAAAATGAGTTAGGTCAAAAGTAATCTAAAAGTAATCAAAAAGTAATCAAATTATATTACCTTAAATGTGTAATTTAATTAAGTTACTAACTAAAATTTTTGTCATGTAATTTGGAATCACTAACTGACTACAACTGTAACCTACCCAGCACTGGATGTGGACAGAGGCTGTTAAGCTAAAAAAAAAAAAAAAAAAAAATCACTATAACAGTAGTCCAGTCTCCTGAAGCCATATGATAGCTTTATGTGAGGGACAGACCAAAATTTACTTTAAATCTGCTTTCAAATCTCACTAGCTTCCATAGAGCCTTCGCTGATATTCATATAAACGTTATGGTCAATGTGTAGAAGTGCAAATCAGTGTTATTGTTAGCTAAAACTATTAAAAATAATTTTTGTTAATTAAAATAAAATAAAATATAAATATTAGATGAATAATTTAACTTAAAAAAACTTAATAGAAATATTGCCTTGGTATCTAAACAAAATAAATTTTAGTTGAAGTTGAAGTACTAATATTACTGAAACTGAAATAAATAGAAATTAAAGCTAAATAGAAACATTAAAAACAAATTAATAAAAGTGACAAGAGTACATAATAAAATCACTAAAATTAAACTGAAAATATACAAATAAAAGCTCATTTAAAATATGTACTATTATACTAAAAAAAAAAAAAAAAACTACTGCATATTAGATTTGAGAGCTACTACTGAGATTTTTGGTGGATGAAATGTTATTGGTTGAAGTGTTCCTTGTAATTATCAGAATTTCAGTTCATTTTAGCTATATGATCTCATTTGCAGTGGCTTGTCTGAAGCATGTGAAAACCTTGCATTGAAATCTGCTTATTTAATTTATGTGTTGTGTTTTGCAGAGGTTGTTCAAGCTCGAGGGCAGATTGACAGGACTGAGAGAGTTCCCCATGACCAACAAATTAATTTCTTCATTAAGGTCAGACATCTTTAATGCAGTTCAGACATTTGAAACTGAACTTTACACTGAAATCTATGAGAATCCATCACAGCATAGCTGCTCAGTCAGGATGACAGACTTATTTAAATAACCAAACAAGCTTTAAAGGGATAGTTCACCCAAAAATGAAAATTCTGTCATCATTTACTCACCCTCAAGTTGTTCCAAACCTGTATACATTTCTTTGTTCTGCTGTACAGAAAGGAAGATATTTGGAAGAATGTTTGTAACCAAGCAGGTCTCGTCCCCATTGACTACCATAGTAGGAAAAAAATACTTAAAAAAAAAAGAAAAGAAAAAAAAAAGTACAGCAGAACAAAGAAATGTATATAGGTTTGGAACAACTTGAGGGTGAGTAAATGATGACAGAATTTCCATTTTTGGGTGAACTATCCCTTTAAACAGATTTTTGGATTCTCTTTAAGACACTGCAAATGTCTATTTTGTGTATTAGCATTGTGTGTTTTTTTCTTAAGTGGTAATGAAGCAAATGTCTCAGCTTGTTCAAAGCTATGGGATGAACATTTACATGTTGTTGTTTTTTTTTTGTTTGTTTTTTTTTCCCAGTTGAACCACAGTGGTCATAGTGAATTTATGTATTTACAGATAATTATGGCTTTTGTTTTGTTTGTCCGTACGGGCATCTCTGTGGGTCATGTCACTGCTGATCTCGTAATTGATTAGATGTCATGCTTTTCTTTGTGTGTTAGTATGCGTCCCTGTTCTGAGACAATATGCAGCCTGCAAGTTATGAAGGCTTTCTTTCCCACGTGAAGATCAATAACAACGATCAGCAGTTCCCTGACCTCCACAGCCATGAATCTCATTAATGTGCACTAAAAATCTTCACTTCAAAACATTACTACAAAAGTCTGAAATGAAGATTTCTTCAGCTGATATCTGTCGTTTTATTCTCTATTCAATCCTCTTTTTCTTTTTGTCCCAGGTTGTATTGCCACTGTTAGATCAATACTTCAAAAATCACTATCTCTACTTCCTGTCCACTACAATGTCTTCCTTTAGAGATAGCTGCCAGTCTACAAATAAAGAAAAAGAGATGGCCACCAGGTAATTTGTGACAACAGACTGCCTTGACAAATGTTTATGTGATTATGTGGGTCAGGTTTTTCTTACATTAGCCAATGGTTTCCATGAGTAAAATTAATAAACTTACTAAATAATGTCTTAAAGGTACATTCAGTCATGTTTAACTCATTGAAGGTTTTACACACAAAAATGATTAGTACTTTTGAAAAATGTTTAAAATATATTTAAAACTCACACGAGAGTTTTATAAAAGCTGCTTCATTTTACATGGGCTGCGTCCGAAAACTTAAAAATACTGCCTTCAGGTGATCCATTCCAAGGTAGGAAGGCATCAAGGTATGTCCTAATAAATTGTTAGCTTTACGTCTTGTCTCCTGAGATACCTTCATCTGATCAATTTTTGAAGGCAGCATAGATGCCTTTGGCATCCCACAATCCTGCGCTTTCCATTCTGTGACAGTTGAGCTAAAAAATAAAGATGGCTAAAAAATAAAGAAGTGGTCAGTTTGTGTATAAATGTATGTTTTTGACCAACGTTTTCCACTTCTGATGTCATTTCTTGAGAGAAATTACTATTGTAGTAATTAAATATTTGCTTAGTTATCCCCAAAGCTCGCTCTATTTTGCTGTAGATCATTTAACCATTACGCTGCCTCAGAAGTCTGTCCGAAATCAGTTTCTACTGCCTACAAAGTCATTGCCTGATAAGGCAGCGAGGCAACAAGTCAGCTGCCTAAGTTTTCGGACGCAGCCATGGAGTGGGTCCCCTCATGGGTCCCCTATGTTGAGATCACATGATCAGATGAATACTACTCAGTTTATTTTGGTAACCTCCCATTATTTTGAAGCTTTAGCTCATGGAATAATTAATCGTGAGTGATTGAGTATAGGATGTTAATATACAATGACGACAGTAAATAAATACTAAATAATTTGCTTTTGCATGATATTGCGTCCACACCATTTGGTATCAGTATAAGTCCAAGGTGACTTATTTGGTAGCGAAACATACACCAAATATTATTTAGTGCACCTTTAAGAAATATCTGAAAATGCAAAATTGTTTAGGGGACAGAAAATATAATTTGCTCAACAATAGAAGTCAATGGAAATTCCTCCCCATGATAGAGAAATGTGTGTGTATGTGTGCGTGTGCACACACATGGCTGAGTGGATGTCTGTGTCTCCATGTTCACCTTTGCTACTCTGTCATTATATATTTTCAGTTCCATCTATCTTGTTTTTTTCCCCATTCGATTCCCTCATTCCTTCTCTTACAGTTGTCCTCTCTCCTGTTATTTCCTAGTTTATTCTGTAAACTCGGAGCTCTAGCCAGACGCAGACTCTCTCTGTTTGGTAAGGGTTGGTGTGGTGCGAATGTTTTTTTTCTTATACTCCTTTCTTTCTATATTTTTATTGTTTTTAATAAAGTGCTACTTTGGATTATTTAGCTAGAAACACTTTTAATTTAGAAGTACTTTGTATTCATCTCATGCGCTCTCAGCATTATCCACTGCCATTGTTCACTCACCCCAGTCTTGTATTGCTGAGGTGAATGCTTACATACCTCATTAATTTTATTAACCCACCCTCCATGGAAAACATAAATCAGGAGCTGGCGCTTTTTACTGGCTGGATTGCATTGAGCTCAATGCCATGTTTCCTCTTAGGAAATGATGCCCTTGCTTTGGTAAGCTGCCTACAAATCCTGGCACAGTCCCTGGATGGAAGGTAGTTAATGCTTCACTGTGTGTTTGGTGTACTGATATACAAGTTACAAAAATATTATAACATTTACTGAAGGTCCTTCAATATAGGTGACCTTTTTGTCTACTAATCATTTGAGAAATCAATACATCAGTTAAACAGTAAAATATGTAATGTCTAAATGCAATAATATATTATAAATTGTAATTACTCTAAATATTTATATTTTATATATCTTGTATGTATTTTAAAACGGAGTGTCTACACTAAGTGCAAATAGCGTCCCTTGTTGGTAAACGCTATTTACACTAGCTCTGCCCTCCAATGTCTGTTTGGGCCACTCAAGTTTTAAAATAGATGCACAGAATTCAATGTCTTCAGTGGTGCAGCAGTAGCGAGTAAAGCTTGCAAAGCTGGCTTTTAACGCGATCGACACAGGTTCGAATCCTCCTTTTGCTGAGCTCGCATTTATTTTCAATAAAAATGAAAATAATGTTCTAAAAGTGGAAAAAAACTGTTTAGTGTTTATTGGGTAGGGTTAGGGGAAGGTGTAGGGAGGGTTTTTATTGTCCCAATAAGGCAGCATCCATTTAATTGTAATAAATATAATCATTTACGCTATGATATTATTGCATCCTGTTAATGTACAAAAATACTGAGGTGCAAATAGTATCTGTCAATATAAAGTATAGATAGCATAATTATTTACTCTTAGAACTCAAAGAACTAATACTTTTACATGGTGTAAATAAAATCAATCGCTATTTTCATCTAGTGTAAATAGCATATCGCTAAGAAAATGCTGCTATTGTCACTTAGTGTAAATAGCATCTAATTGCTATTTGCACTTAGTGCAAATAGCCGCTGCCATTTTAAAAAATACTTTTAACTATTCCAGCTTAATATGCAGAGACAACTATAAGTAAGCCATTCGTAGGCTGATTTGTTTCATCTTAAAAATAGTGTTAAGTTTTGCTTCAATAATATATATGGTGATAATTATATATGAGAAAAAATAAATACTATATATATATATATATATATATATATATATATATATATATATATATATATATATATATATATATATATATATTCATTCATCTTTCCCTCGATTGCAACCAGTCGTCCTGTCCCTGCAGCTGAAAAACACTCCCACAGCATGATGCTGCCACCACCATGCTTCACTGTTGGGACTGTATTGGACAGGTGATGAGCAGTGCCTGGTTTTCTCCACACATACCGCTTAGAATTAAGGCCAAAAAGTTCTATCTTGCTCTCATCAGACCAGAGAATCTTATTTCTCACCATCTTGGAGTCCTATAGGTGTTTTTTCATGTGTCTTGCACTGAGGAGAGGCTTCCGTCGGGCCACTCTGCCATAAAGTCCCGACTGGTGGAGGGCTGCAGTGATGGTTGACTTTCTACAACTTTCTCCCATCTCCTGACTGCATCTCTGGAGCTCAGCCACAGTGATCTTTGGGTTCTTCTTTACCTCTCTCACCAAGGCTCTTCTCCCCCGATAGCTCAGTTTGGCCGGACGGCCAGCTCTAGGAAGGGTTCTGGTCGTCCCAAACTTCTTCCATTTAAGGATTATGGAGGCCACTGTGCTCTTAGGAACCTTAAGTGCAGCAGAAATTTTTTTGAAACCTTGGCCAGATCTGTGCCTTGCCACAATTCTGTCTCTGAGCTATTCAGGCAGTTCCTTTGACCTCATGATTCTCATTTGCTCTGACATGCACTGTGAGCTGTAAGGTCTTTTATAGACAGGTGTGTGGCTTTCCTAATCAAGTCCAATCAGTATAATCAAACACAGCTGGACTCAAATGAAGGTGTAGAACCATCTCAAGGATGATCAGAAGAAATGGACAGCACCTGAGTTAAATATATGAGTGTAACAGCAAAGGGTCTGAATACTTAGGACCATGTGATATTTCAGTTTTTCTTTTTTAATAAATCTGCAAAAATGTCAACAATTCTGTGTTTTTCTGTCAATATGGGGTGCTGTGTGTACATTAATGAGGAAAAAAAAAATGAACTTAAATGATTTTAGCAAATGGCTGCAATATAACAAAGAGTGAAAAATTTAAGGGGGTCTGAATACTTTCCGTACCCACTGTGTGTGTGTGTGTATGTATATGTGTGTGTGTGTATATATATATATATATATATATATATATACACATACATACATATACATACCGATCAGGCATAGCATTATGACCACTGACAGGTGAAGTGAATAACACTGATTATCTCTTCATCACGGCACCTGTTAGTGGGTGGGATATACAGTATTAAGCAGCAAGTTAACATTTTGTTCTCAAAGTCGATGTGTTAGAAACAGGAAAAATGGGCAAGTGTAAGTTTGAGCGAATCTGACAAGGCCCAAATTGTGATGGCTAGACAACTGGGTCAGAGCGTCTCCAAAACTGCAGCTCTTGTGGGGTGTTCCTGGTCTGCAGTGGTCAGTATCTATCAAAAGTTGTCCAAGGAAGGAACAGTGGTGAACCGGCGACAGGGTCATGGGCGGCCAAGGCTCATTGATGCATGTGGGAAGCGAAGGCTGGCCTGTGTGGTCCGATCCAACAGACGAGCTACTGTAGCTCAAATTGCTCAAGAAGTTAATGTTGGTTCTGACAGAAAGTGTCAGAATACACAGTGCATCACAGTTTGTTGCGTATGGGGCTGCATAGCCGTAGACCAATCAGGGTGCCCATGCTGACCCCCTGTCCACCGCCGAAAGTGCCAACAGTGAGCACGTGAACATCAGAACTGGACCACGGAGCAATGGAAGAAGGTGGCCTGGTCTGATGAATCACATTTTCTTTTACATCACGTGAATGGCCAGGTGCGTGTGCGTCGCTTACCAGGGGAACACATGGCACCAGGATGCACTATGGGAAGAAGGCAAGCCGGCTGAGGCAGTGTGATGCTTTGGGCAATGTTCTGCTGGGAAACCTTGGCTCCTGCCATCCATGTGGATGTTACTTTGACTACCACCTACCTAAGCATTGTTGCAGACCATGTAACCCTTCCATGGAAACGGTATTCCTTGGTGGCTGTGGCCTCTTTCAGCAGGATAATGTGGCCTGTCACAAAGCAAAAAGGTGGTCCAGGAATGGTTTGAGGAGCACAACAAAGAGTTTTAGGTGTTGATTTGGCCTCCAAATTTCCCAGATCTCAATCCAATTGAGCATATGTGGGATGTGCTGAACAAACAAGTCCGATTCATGGAGGCCTTACCTCGCAACTTACAGGACTTAAAGGATCTGCTGGTAACATCTTGGTGCCAGATACCACAGCACACCTTCAGGGGTCTAGTGGAGTCCATGCCTCAGGGCTGTTTTGGCAGCAAAAGTGGGACCAACACAATATTAGGAAGGTGGTCATAATGTTATGTCTGATCAGATATATATACAGGTGCTGGTCATATAATTAGAATATCATTAAAAAGTTGATTTATTTCACTAATTCCATTCAAAAAGTGAAACTTGTATATTATATTCATTCATTACACTCAGACTAATATATTTCAAATGTTTATTTCTTTTAATTTTGATGATTATAACTGACAACTAAGGAAAATCCCAAATTCAGTATCTCAGAAAATTAGAATATTACTTAAGACCAATACAAAGAAAGCATTTTTAGAAATCTTGGCCAACTGAAAAGTATGAACATGAAAAGTATGAGCATGTACAGCACTCAATACTTAGTTGGGGCTCCTTTTGCCTGAATTACTGCAGCAATGCGGCGTGGCATGGGGTCGATCAGTCTGTGGCACTGCTCAGGTGTTAAGAGCCCAAGTTGCTCTGATAGTGGCCTTTAGCTCTTCTGCATTGTTGGGTCTGGCATATCGCATCTTCCTCTTCACAGTACCCAGATTTTCTATGGGGTTAAGGCCAGGCGAGTTTGCTGGCCAATTAAGAACAGGGATACCATGGTCCTTAAACCAGGTACTGGTAGCTTTGGCACTGTGTGCAGGTGCCAAGTCCTGTTGGAAAATGAAATCTGCATCTCCAGAAAGTTGGTCAGCAGCAGGAAGCATGAAGTGCTCTAAAACTTCCTGGTATATGGCTGCGTTGACCTTGGACCTCAGAAAACACAGTGGACCAACACCAGTAGATGACATGGCACCCCAAACCATCACTGACTGTGGAAACTGTACACTGGACCTCAAGCAACGTGGATTGTGTGCCTCTCCTCTCGTCCTCCAGACTCTGGGACCCTGATTTCCAAAGGAAATGCAAAATTTACTTTCATCAGAGAACAACTTTGGACCACTCAGCAGCAGTCCAGTCCTTTTTGTCTTTAGCCCAGGCGAGACGCTTCTGACGCTGTCTGTTGTTCAAGAGTGGCTTGACACAAGGAATGCGACAGCTGAAACCCATGTCTTGCATACGTCTGTGCGTAGTGGTTCTTGAAGCACTGACTCCAGCTGCAGTCCACTCTTTGTGAATCTCCCCCACATTTTTGAATGGGTTTTGTTTCACAATCCTCTCCAGGGTGCTGTTATCCCTATTGCTTGTACACTTTTTTTCTACCACATCTTTTCCTTCCCTTCGCCTCTCTATTAATGTGCTTGGACACAGAGCTCTGTGAACAGCCAGCCTCTTTTGCAATGACCTTTTGTGTCTTGCCCTCCTTGTGCAAGGTGCCTATGGTCGTCTTTTGGACAACTGTCAAGTCAGCAGTCTTCCCCATGATTGTGTAGCCTACAGAACTAGACTGAGAGACCATTTAAAGGCCTTTGCAGGTGTTTTGAGTTAATTAGCTGATTAGAGTGTGGCACCAGGTGTCTTCAATATTGAACCTTTTCACAATATTCTAATTTTCTGAGATACTGAATTTGGGATTTTCCTTAGTTGTCAGTTATAATCATCAAAATTAAAAGAAATAAACATTTGAAATATATCAGTCTGTGTGTAATGAATTAATATAATATACAAGTTTCACTTTTTGAATGGAATTAGTGAAATAAATACTTTTTGATGATATTCTAATTATATGACCAGCACCTGTATATAGATAGATATTAAGTTGATCAAAAGTGACAGTAAATATATTTATAATGAAATACTATATAATATTACTGTCACATGAATACGAATACTTTAACTATATTAAAATGGTAAATGGTTATTTAAATTGTAATAATATTCTATGTTATTAATGTTATGACTGCATTTTTCATTAAAAAAAGTAGCCTAGATATACTTCCTTGTTGAATATGTTCAATATGTTGAATTCTTTCTTTCAAAAACATTGATTAGTGTATATGATGAAAAAAAATAAAAAAAATAATAATTTCTAAAGTGATTGGTCATTCTAATGTGTCTATGATTGCTTTTCTCTAGGACAGTAATGAAAACCACTAGTGAATCCGTCAGGGTGTCATTGTGGTCATTTTTTGAAGCTGCGGCAGAGGATCTTGAGCTAACGGTGGAAACTGTGACATGGGATGAGTATGGACTGAACCGAGCCCAGAGCAGGGGAGACAGCGAGGTCATAACATACACCACCACCGCCCTGATCCCAGTGCTCACCGCTCTATTTCAGCATGACTCCCAGAGGCAGCACGGAGGGGGATTGTTCGGTAAGAGAACAAGGAAGAGGGCGGAATGGATGGAAGAAATAGCAGCAACTAATTAGATGAATAATGAATAGATTAGTGTGTTCTTTGATGAATGAACAGATGGAGGGAAAATAAATGGAGATTGTGGAAAGGCAGTGGAAAAATATTCACAAAGGTTGTGGTTTGTGCAGATCACTTCCCTTTCCACTTACCTCTGTTTTGCCAATTAGAGTGGCACTTGACTTGCAGTGTTATATATGTCCCTGTGCATCTGGGTGTATATTATAATAGTTGCAGCATAAATAATTAAAAAATGGCAAAGCTGGCCCCTTGTTTGAATTGACTATTCCTCTCAGAGATGACGACTCTTTTTGGGTTCAGCTTAAAGGTACATTCAGTAATGTTTTGCACTATTTTGCACCATATAAAGATCCAAAGGAACTGGCTGTGTGTTCGCAAGAAGTCCAACAGCATTTGGTATTCCTTCACTTTTTCTGTGACCTGAGAATTTTCTTCTTGAACTTGACCTTATATTATTTTTATAAACAATCATTTTCATAAGTGTACTGTGTGCTGTTTGCACTGCACTGTAGGACTGCAGCAGGCTTTGCTGCAGTAAGAGCTGCTGTGTAGCACGCTTTTAGAACAGCAGCATCATGTTGAATCATTCATACACTACATTTCTGCTCTGTATGAACTGATTACCATTTCATTAGAAAGAATTGCACCCCATTTACTCCTCTTTTGCAATTCGTCTGAATTATGAATAAATCACATTTACAGTTGGGATAAATCATAGCCTATCAGTTTTTTTTTTTTATTTACATTGAACTTCAAGGATGCAAGAGTGCTTGCATAAAACACTAGAAGAAAAGATTTGTTTTTTAAATCTCTAATTTATTTTTTCTTTCAGTGGATGAAGTGCGCTCCTGTTATTACAGGATCCTCAGCAGTCTCTACATTCTTGGTACCTGCAGTGGTACCTTGATTGAGAGGTAACACTGTATTATCTATCGAGTATTGTTTCACTCAAAAATGCTGTCAGTATTTGCTTTCCCTCATTCCAAACCCATATGCTGTTATTTTCTTATTTAAACACAAAATGAAGATAATGCAAAAAAAAAAAAAAAAAAAATCACCAAAAATTGTACCTTTTAGTAGTCTATGCTACTCTTACACTACTGTATAGTCCAAGTCTTCTGAAGTCATATGATATCTTCGGGCAAGGAAGAGCCCCTCTGTCTTCAAATTCAGCTTTGTTGTCACAGGAATAAATTAAATTTTTAAGATACAGGTATATTAAAATAGAAAACAGTTCTTTTAAATTGCAATGCTATTTTACAATATTACTGTTTTTCTGTACTTTTGATAAAATAATTCCAGGCGTGATGAGCCTCTTTCAAAAACATTAAAACATCTTACAGACCTAAAAACTTTAGAATGGTAATTTGGTAAAGTTCGGGTGCGGGAGTTGTTTTAAAAAATTTTAACGAAGTCTATTATGCTTATCAAGCCTGGAATTATTTAATTAAGAATACAGTAAAAATTGCAATATTTTGAAACATTATTATAATTTAAAATAACAGTTTTCTATGTTAATATATTTTAAAATGTAATTTATTCATGTGTTGGTAAAGCTGAATTTTCAGCATCATTGCTCCAGTCCAGTCACATGATCCTTCAGAAATCATTCTAATATGCTGATTTGATGCTCAAGTAGCTTTGCTTATTATCAATGCTGAAAACAGTCAAGCTGCTTAAAGGGTTAGTTCACCCAAAAAATAAAATAATTTCATTTATTACTCACCCTCATGTCGTTCTACACCCGTAAGACCTTTGTTCATCTTCGGAACACAAATTAAGAAATTTTTTATTAAATCCGATGGCTCAGCGAGGCCTGCATAGACAGCAATGGTACTTCCTCTCTTAAGATCCATAAAG
Source organism: Ctenopharyngodon idella (assembly GCF_019924925.1). NCBI lineage: Eukaryota > Metazoa > Chordata > Actinopteri > Cypriniformes > Xenocyprididae > Ctenopharyngodon > Ctenopharyngodon idella. The sequence goes on from NC_067236.1 coordinate 24,564,119, forward strand.
CTACTAAAAACATATTTAAATCAGTTCATGTGAGTTTAGTGGTTGTACCTTAATATTATAAAGCGACGAGAATATTTTTTGTGCACCACAAAAACAGAATAACGACTTTTTAACAATATCTAGTGATGGCCGATTTCAAAACACTGCTTCGGAGCGTTATGAATCTTTTGAGTCGAATCAGTGATTCGGATCACGTATCAAACCACCAAACTGCTGAAATCACGTGACTTTGGCGCTCCGAACCACTGATTTGATTCGTAAAGCTCCGAAGCTTCATGAAGCAGTGTTTTGAAATCAGCCATCACTAGATATTGTTAAAAAGTCGTTATTTAGTTGTTGTTTTTTTGGTGCACAAAAAATATTCTTGTCGCTTTATAATATTAAGGTAGAAACAAAGTACTCACATGAACTGATTTAAATGTTTTTAGTACCTTTATGGATCTTAAGAGAGGAAGTACCATTGCTGTCTATGCAGGCCTCGCTGACCCATCGGATTTACTCAAAAATATCTTAATTTGTGTTCCGAAGATGAACGAAGGTCTTGGGGTGGAAAATGACATGAGGGTGAGTAATAAATGACATTATTTTCATTTTTGGGTGAACTAACCCTTTAACATTTTTGTGGAAACTGTGGATACTTTGATTTAATAGAACATTTTAAAATAACAGCATGTATTTGAAATAAGTCTTTTGTAAAATTGTAAATGTCTACTGTCACTTGACACAATTTAATGTGTAATTGGTGAATAAATGTTTTCATAAAAATAAAAGAAAAAAATCGTACTAATGGCAAGCTTTTTAACGGTAGTGTTGCTATGCACAGAAATTCTTGTAGCTTTCAAATTTACTTTCAGTGCAGCATTCTACGGAAAATAACAGTATACAGGTTAGGGCAGACATGATAGGGAGGAAATTCATTTTTGGTTGTTCTAACCCTTTAACAAATGTATTGTCCTTAGCACATTGTGTTACTTTGGGTTTGGCTCTTATTTTGTTCTGATTATATATTATTGTTAATGCTGTATTATTGTTCAGTTTGTCCTTTTGAAACTTGTGCGCTCCATAGTTATTAGCTCATGTCTAGGTTTGTGGTTCATCTGTCAGTTAGCCTTTATCTTTGTTTTGATAGGCAGAGGTCAGTCTTTGGGGAGTGTCTGGCTGCATTATCTGCAGCCTTTCCTGTGTGTTTCTTGGAGCTGAGTGACCTTCATTCCCTCTCCGACACGATGAGTAATGAAGAGAGTGAAGGTAAAGGCAAGAAAAGTTCAATAGAACACAAATACGTGCACATTCTCATACTGCCACATTCAGTTTTTTCTCATAGGTGTTGGTGTGGTCTTTCTAGCTGAGAGAGCCTGTAGGCTCCTCCCCACTTTGCAGGAGGCTTTCTCAGAGGTCGAAGAGCTCGCAGGAGCGGGGTCTGCAGCCCGCCATGCCCTTTTAACAAGGGTTACTGAGGTGACTCTTCCTCTGCTGTGTAGCTATGTCTCTAGATGGGGGGAGGCTGGTAACCAGGCATCTCAGGAGGGCCACTGTTCCTCTGTCACACCTCAGCATGCCAATGCCTTGCTGGGTCACATCCTCTCCATCATCCACGCCCACCTGGGGACTGCAGATAGTGCTTGGATGAAACGCCTCGCAGGTGAGCTGGTCCCACTAGAAAAGTAAATTACTAGATTATGATCATCTGGCATTTTAATCTAACATTGAAGAATTTATTTTAGAAGAAAACAAGGGCAGTACAAGTCATCTAATCTTTTAGACCAACTCCAATTGGAACTTACATTGGAAAGTACAAATATAAACCACAAATACAATAAATAACAGAGCATTTCTTTTAGTATTTGGCCAGCCTATCATCAGCAAGGCAGAACCACATCTCTTGAAGAGCCACTTTCTGCCTCTGATGGAAAAGTTAAGGAAGAGGGTGGAAACAGTGCTGCTGGAGGAGGAGCATTTGAAGACAGTGGGGCGTGGCGATGTCTTAGAGCAGGAGTTAGACATCCAGGAAAGGTTTACCGTGTTGGTCCAAGATATCTATGCTTTTTACCCTTTACTCATTCCATTTATAGACCTTCACAGGTGAGAAACAATATGCAATCTGTTATCAATTATTGAAATTCACTATTGGTTATTGGTTAATCTGCTTAATGTTTGGTATTTATCAGAATGAGCTGGCTGAGAGAGGTGGACGCAGATGCTGAGAGGCTTTTCTCCCTCGTAGCTGAAGTCTTCATTTTTTGGGCTAAATCTCATGTAAGCAGCTCTCAGTCATGTTTATGATTTGGAATATATAATATTTACCTCTTAAAGGTAGAGTACGCAATTTTGCAGTGGCTAGCAATAGCAAGCTAGCTTTGAAAGCATTAGATCCCACCGTCCCTTCAGAGCGCTCTGCAAAGCCACTCCTCCTCCAAAACACATGAACATGCATAGCAGAATTTGCAAAGCTTCACGAGACGAGAGACGGCGTTAAATTACCTCATGTCTCAAAGCACATAACATTACAATACTAATGAACATAAACAACTTACAGAGCTCTAGTTGTACCACCTGCTGCAGATTCATTTTGGCATTGATAGTGTTGCAAATTGCCTACCCTACCTTTAAAGGGTTTATATCATGAAAAATGGTATTTTCTTTTTACAGTATATAAACAAAAGAGTTTAGGTTCAGTTTCTGAATGAAAAAATTAACATCTTTTGAGGCTAAAGTGTACTTTGCCCCACACTTAGCAGGCAAAAGAAAAAAGCGATATCATGGCCACAAATTAAGAATTTGTTCCTATGATTTATTAATTTGTGGCAACGCTTTATTTATTCACTCCCTTTACATGATTTAACAAATGAATAAAATGTGGCCATAAATTGTGGGAATGAATTTGTGGCGACTGAAGTATGTATTTTTCTTATGTCATGTGAAGGGCTCCGTAAAAAGGGCTCACGTTCTGGAATCTGCCATCAGAAGACCATCGCACAAAACATTTTCACAAACATTTACATGTCAATGATGCCTATTTTGAACATTAAGTAATAAGAAAGAAGGAAATTATCATTTGTTTATCTTTGTTGTCCTCAAGGAAAAAAATTAAATCATAAAAAAGATAATACCCCTTTAAAGTACACCCAAAAGTTGAGTACATCCCCTTAATATCATCATAATATTTTAATTTGTTGACATACTGTCACAGGTTGCTTCAATGAAGATGAAGATAAGGATGAATACAAAAATCAAACAAGGTTTATTTAGAAGACTCAAAGATAATCCAAAAGCATAACAGAGTGTCTTAACACAAGCAATACCAGACAACTGAAGAGGGCAAAGGCAGCAACTTAAATACATGGTAAACGAGGGAACTAATAATGAACACTTGTGATGATCAAATGAATTACCATGACAACTAAAAGGTGGTGGGAAAACTGAACAAAGGAAGACATGTGACTAATGAAAACAAACTGAATGTCCATGAAAACTGAACATAACTGTGACATACTTTTGAACCTTTCATTCATTTATTACATTCTTTGTTTTCAAATTCTTTTTTTCCCTTTAGAATTTCAAATGGGAAGAACAGAATTTTGTTGTTCAAAATGAAATCAACAACATGACATTCCTGGTGAACAGCAGCAAAAGCAGGATGGATAAGGTCTCTTTTCGTTTCACTAATACTGTATTATTTGTTGTGAACACATTAAAGGGTTAGTTTACCCAAAAATGAAAATTCTGTCATTAATTACTCACCCTCATGTCATTCCAAACCTGTAAGACTTTCGTTCTTCTTCGGAACAAAAATGAAGATCTGTTTAATGAAATTTGAGAGCTTTCTGTTCCTTCATTGACAGCCTATGCAACTGCCACTTTCAAGCCCCAGAAAGATAGCAAAGACATTATAAAAGTAATCCATTCTCTGGACTCCAGTGGTTTGATCTCAGTTTTATAAAGCGATGTCAGTGCTTTGTTTGTGCAACAAAACAAAACAAACAGACATAATTTACCACTTTATTTTCAAAATATTAATCTCCAACGTGCGTTCATGAGAGCACCACAACGTATGCGTGTTGTGTGTACGCGAGAGAAGACGTTGTGCGAATGCGTTTTGGAGATTAATGTTTTGCAAATAAAGTGGTAAATTATGTTTTTTGCGCAAAGCACTCACGTCACTTCATAAAACTGAGGTTAAACCACTGGAGTCACATGGTTTTTATGATTTTCTTTACTGCCTTTCTGGGGCATGAAAGTGGTAGTTGCATTTCTTTGGGGTGAACTAACCCTTTCAGTTTGTCCCTTTATTAACTCTGTAAATGACCATGTAACACTCTTGCTCTCTAGTTCTTCTCAATCCATTTTTTACTCTATTCTTTGAAAAGAAATTAATCTTTGCTCTGTAAACCTAGAGGCCTGCAGGGACTTTAATAAACGTCCATGTTATTATTCAACCGAGATATGCTGTTCAATAATATTGAATGAATCTAAATTATATGATTGTCCATTAGGGAGGGTTGTGCAACCAGGAGAGAAGAAAGGTGAAGAGGAAGGGTGATCATTACTCCACACACACCTCTCTCATTGTGGCCGCCCCAAAAAAACTCCTCTCGGTCGCCATGAATGGATGTTGCCATGGCGATCAGGGCCTGGTCACCCATGCCAAAAACCGTTTCTCTCAGGTACGCTTGTTCATACTGATCAATGCTTGCAAAATCAATCCATTTGTTATCTATTTGTTATTTTTTTCTTGACATCTGAAGCATTCATCTGTTTCTAGAGGGACACAGAGGATGAGGTCCGAGCATTCATTCAAAGCAACCTGCAACAGGTGAACCAGCAGACAACCTGTGAAAGTGCTGATAATGTCCTGTGAAAAATGCTATTTGAGTCTCCTCACCTCACTTGGTTTAATTTTTCTTTTCTTTTTTTGCCAGGATCTGTGTAAAAACTTAGTAGATCCCCTCAGTGTTGAGAGGATCTTAGGCATCGCTTGTGTTCTTTTCCACCTTGATCAGGTTAGACTGGAAATTAATTGCTGCAACTGGTTGTAAATGATGATTGACAGCATAATGGCAAAGCCGACATATTGTGTATGGCCATATCAGAATGGGTCTAGACTATAAAATGTCATTTTTGTGTGAATTATTCATTTAAGGTCGTGTGACAAATACATTCAAAAGTGAAACAGTTCAGTTCGGTGGAGAGTTTTGACTAATTCTGGCATTTCTATGTGGTTCTTTTCTAGTAATTGATTTACATAAAGCTTTGTTTTCTGTCAGGTGGAGCGCCCTCAGAAGAAGAAGAGGGCAGTGTGGCATAAGATGTTGTCTAAGCAGAGGAAACGAGCTGTAGTTGCTTGTTTGAGAATGGCTCCTTTGTACAATCTTCCCAGGTCTGCTGCAAAGAGAATTGTGTCCATTTGCTCTTCATATTGCATTATGAATTACCCAAGTGATAAAAGCTGAAAAGCTGCAGAAATGCTTGTGAACTGCAATGTTGTTGAGCTAACTTACATAGATAAAGAGGACATTTTGTCATCTTCCTTATGATTCAGTGGGCTGAAACCAATATTAATTACTTGCTTTTAACTTGAGATTTGTATTTTCCTGCAGGCACAGAGCAGTGAACCTTTTCCTCCGGGGTTATGAGAGAGTCTGGCTGAAGGCAGAGCATGACTCACCTGAGGATAGACTAATTGAGGATTTGGCTGTGAGTGTGTTTCTGATTGGCTGTATTCCCCAGTTGAAATGTTGAGTCATGACGTTCATATGTATGCCAATCCAGAAGGCTAATTCACCACAGGTTCCCTTGGGAATTTTGTAATGGGTTTTTAGAATTGCAGTTTTCAATTTATGAGTACAATTAATATTATTTGTAGAGACTTTCGCATGTTGTATTGCAACATAAATTACATGTAGGCACACTTCAAACTAATTGAGATTGTTGTGTGCTTTAAAAACATGTTGCTAACACACTGAAACTAGCACAATATGAGATTATGAGCTCAATGAATCTGACAACATTGTAATCCTTATATAGCAACAAAAATACAATAAAAGCACAGTTTTGAAGCAGTACTGTAAATATATTTGTAATTTTACAATGTAACTTTGTAACTACATGTCAACATTAGAGTATTGTGGCACTTTCCACTGTGTGGTACAACTCGGCTCGGGATGTCACAGCTCAGCTTGGCCTGCTTTACTTTCGGTTTGCTTTTTCACTGCAGTTTAGTATAGCTTCAAAGTGGGTGGGATTATAGATTGTGTAGTTGCGCCACCTCTACTGCCGTGGATCCACTCCTTGGCTACCAATGTCTGTATCTCTTCTACTGACCACGATACAGTCATTTCTTTTTTGCGTGCGACGGTTGTTTAAAGCAAGTCGTTTAAAAAAGTCACGTGAACAAATGATACTGCAGTGGCTGTTACTGACTATTTAAATCTAGTGGGTTTGGTGTCTTGTGTTTCAAATCCAATGATGCTGGTAGTGATGATTCTCTATGACCAATCAGTGATCTGCAGTGTTTACACATCACATTTAGTATCGGTACGGCATGCTTGGAACCTCCACTGAGGTGGTACTATTTAAGCAAAGCCGTACCATGCCGTACCAAGCTGTGCCATGCAGTGGAAAAGCGACAAAAAGTGAGCTGTACCGAGCCATACCATGCAGTGGAAAAGCGCCATTAGTAGACTGTAGTAGACTGTTAGTAGACTGTTAGTTTTGGGTTAGGTGTTAAGGTTCGGGTTAAGTTGATATGTACTTACATGTACATTAAGTTACTTCAGTGGAATGTCAGAACGCCATCACGTGAACCGGTGTCTGAAAGCAATTGTCAAATCTTACCAATCCTATTGGCCGGCGACAGCCTATGACGTCATCATAGCACGACCCAGAAGTACATAAGTGACGCCTAGAGAACCAGTCAGTGTCTTTTCGTCTTCAGGGACTGTTTTGTCTGTTTAGCGATTGCGTCGAATCTGGTAAGAGAGTATTTTACTATGTCTGACAAACGTTTCAGAAAGTGTACTGATCCCTGTCCCAGGTTTTTGACTCCCGGTGACACACAATCTGTGCGTTTTCTGTCTGGGAGAAGAGCACGCACGGACAGTGCTTGAGGGCGCTGTCTGTGAAAATTGTGAGCGTCTACCAATGAGAACACTCCGCTCTCATCTGGCCCTCTTCTCGAAAGGAGAGGAGGCGGCATCAGTGCCTGGTGGTTCTGGCCCCGCTCGTACTGAGGCAGAGCGGCGGCTGAAATCATGAGGCTGGCAGATGGAGCTCGCGGAGGAATTTGAGAGAGGTGTAAATCTCTCTCAACCCTCTGTGGCTGACGAGGGTGAGCTTTTGGATGATGACGATGTCTTGTCTTTGACATCGTCAGATCCAGCAGCGAGTGCTCTTCTGGCTGAAAGCCCAAAAGAGCAGGAGATGGCTGTTGAAGAGGAAGCAGGTGAGCCTGCTGAAACTTCAAAGCCTCCCTGCCCTGCGTATGTGGAGCTGCTTGAAGTTTTGGAATGCGCTTCTGGCAGACTGCAGCTGCCATGGGAGCGTGTTAAGGGAGGGGCCGCAGGCAGACAGCTTGACGAGCGGTTCCTTTCTGGCCATAACAAAACAGCCCCCGTGAGTCTTCCATTCCTTCCTGATCTTCATGTGGAGATTGAGAAGGCATGGAAGAACCCATATTCGGCTTGTATTCATCTGCATCAGCGGGCGAATTTCGCTGATGTGGAAGGATTGAGCCAGCATGGGTATGTGTCGATGCCCCCTATTGACGAGACATTCACGAACCATCTCGTCACTGGGCAGGCCCAGACACTGAAAGCTCCGGGCCTGCCATCTAAGCCCTTTAAAGTGACCTGTCGCTTGAATGGCAGGGCATACGCAGCAGCGGGTTAGGCTGGGGTGGCCATGGCGGTGTTACAGGCCTACCAAGCTGACTTGCTGAAGGATCTGGATCAGGGGCAGGGTCTGTCCCCTGAGGTGGTAGAAGAGCTGCGCCGCACCACGGATCTGGCTCTCCGGGCCACTAAGCAAACCACTGCTTCGATTGGAAGATCGATGGTGGCCACAGAGAGACACCTGTGGTTGAACCTGGCTGACATCGGGGAGAAAGAAAAGGGCTTTCTCCTCGATGCACCGGTTTCGCCCTCTGAACTTTTTGGTACCTCTGTCGAGGCAGTGGTGGGGAAGTTCAGAGAGGCGAAGGCGCGCTCTGTGGCGTTTAAGAACTGCATACCACTCAGATCCGATCCTGGGCCCAGACAGACAGGAGGTCCTGGCCTGTCCCAATTCGAGAATCGGAGACAGGGCCAGAGGTCCAGTGTTGCCTCTCAGGAAACACTGAGAAGGCGGGACTCTAGGAAGAAGCAGGATCTGAGGGAGGTAATCAACCACAGACGCCAGCAGCGTCAGTGATTGGTTTCCTCTCTGCGAGGGTAGTTCTCTTCTACCCTCTCCTCTCTTCTTCCACCTCCTGGTCATGGAATTTTAAAATGTAACACGCTCAGGCTTTCTTACAGTCAGGCTGAGGACAGGGCCCATGATGAATATGATTCTGATGGCCCACCTTCTGGCTTGATAGTGAAAAGGCTCCTTTAGGCTTAAAGGACCCTAGATTCCATCCCTTACATGATAGGAGTCTTCGGTCTTCGAGCCGCAGGAAGGTAAGCTGGGTCTATATTTACATAATAGTATATCTGACATTAAGTTTTCCTGTGTGGGTTTTTCCTGGGCATGTAGAGAGGAAAATTAGAATAGGGGGGTTTAAAGTGCTCTGAAGTTTAAAAACATTAGGTTGGCTTGAACTATTGTTTTTGGCTTGGCAAACAAAATGGCCACCTTTACAGCCACCATTGGTAGAGTAGCTTCTTCTTTGGTTATAGCTAGAGTTGTTTTGAGGTTAGCACTCTTTACTTCAGATAGATCTATGTCTAGTGTTGGCCTCCTGGGGCACCTGACATTGTTGGCTTGGGTTGAGCTTTGCTCCTTTGAGCTCTTATTTTAGAGTTTAGAGTAGCCTCTTCTCTTCTCAAGTTTGTAGGCCAAGTTTTAGCCCCAGGCAGACCTATGCTTATGCTTATGCAGACCTATGCCCTATGGGCCCACAGCTTAGCTGGCCTAGGCTAAGAACTAGTGTTAGGTGTTTGCTTTGCATTCCCCCTTGTATCTTTACTTTCCCTTGTGAGGTTGTATAGTTTCCTAGTTCTGGCCTCCTCTTTCTGAGTTGTCAGGCCAAAAAGCCCTTCACCCCTTGTAGTGTAGGTGCAAGATAGATAGAAGCTAAGGTAGCAGGCTATCATTAGCCTCCCTGGTGGTGTTGTCTCAGGTGGTAGGCCCCTTATCTTTAGGTGGATAAGAGAATGCTAGTGTTACGTAGGCCCCACTTGTCTAAAAATTTCATTCATACTGTGTTTGCCTTTCCCTTGAACCCCTTGAATTAACATTCAAGTTTGAGTGTAACGGTGTTAGCTTTATCCAGCTCCTGTTCCCTAGGGTTCAGTACGGATGTATAAAATTCTGGTTGGTATAAGGCATCCATCCTTGTGTTCAGGATGGCATGAATGAAAATAAAGCATCACTTTTATGCTTTAAGTTCTAGTTTTTGCCCTACACAATGTGAGCTATACTCTATTGCTGCCACAGGTTAGCACCTGTTTCAGTAGTAGTAGGCTTGTTTATGGCCTCCTTCAGAGCGTAGTGATTATTTTGTACTCCCCTCTTAGAACTCCTCTTAGAACATGATGGTGCAGGCTTGTTGGGGGTGTTGACACTGCCACTGGCTGACGCCCGTGTCTCCTGGAGTAGCAGGCCCAATCTGGGCCTCCTTTTGGAGCATATTGTACTCCTCTGCTTTAAGAGTGTTAAGTGCTTTACTGAGTACATTGCCTGTTGGAATATGTTGTTTGATATTAAGCTCAGGCTGAGCTATTAGTTAACCTCACTGATTAGTTTGGTTCTATATTGGCTCCCTTAGAGCTTAGTAATTGCAACTAGAAGTGACGCCACGTGTCGTTCTGAGTTGTAGGCCCCGTTTGGGCCTCCTTCAGAGCATGATGGTGTAGGTTTGTACTCCAATTGCTTTAAGAGTAGAAAGGTGTTTTTACCGAGTACATGACCTGGTGATATGTTGGCTCAGGTTGGATTAAGCTAATTAACCTCACTTGAGAAGTTTGGTTATTCTACTTAGCTCCCTTAGAGCTTAGAACACTGCCGTGAGCTAATGCCACGTGTCTGGAAGTCGTAGGCCCTTTTTTGGGCCTCCTGCAGGACGTGTTGGCGTATGTGGTACTCCTCTTGCTTTAAAGAGTAAAAAATGTTTTTACTAAGTGCACTGCTCGTCGGATTGTGTTAGGTAGACTGTTATGTGGGACTCTAAGCAGACTGAGCGCATGCTGGCCTTTAGCAAGGCTGCTGTAATGTTTTTCTACACATGTAGAATTTGTGTCATGTGGCAGGCCCCCTCTTGGGCCTCCATGATTTTGTGCCTACAGTATGGTTTATCTGTTAGGTCGAGCTCTGTACTCCCCTTTGAGGGTTTGAGGGTTGTTCTGCATAGTACTTAGCTCCCTAAGCTGGTCAGTGGTTGAGGATCAGCCCCCAGGCTATTTTATGTACTCCCCTTGTAATGGGTTCCTTTTGGAGTGCACAGCCTCTTCAGTGCAATAATCACGCGCTGAGTAGATCCTAGGATTGAGCAGAGTATTACTCCCCTCATTAGTAAGGGTAAAAAAGCACTAAGCTGAGTCTTGCTCTCCGGGATGCCCATCTCTACGCTGTGGTCTGAGTTAGTTGTTGCCTTTTTTGCAGTCACTCTTACTGGATATCTTCTCTGAAGAAATGTGATTGGAGACTCTGTGATCAGACAGGTTGTTGGCCAAGACTAGGTTTCTGTAAATAGACCAGGTCAGGCCTCCCTGGTGGCAATCAGGGTCGAGTACGTTCCCCTGACAAGTGACTGGCTAGGGTTCCCTCGGGCCCCCTGGCCACATTCCCTTAACCCTCTGGGGTCTGAGGGTTTTCGGGGCCCTGGAGAAGTTTTGACATGCCCTGACATTTGTGCTTTTTTCAGTTGTTCATAAACATATTAATGGAAAAAGTGTCATTACACTGTATTCAGCACAAACTAGGCTACCATAATATGTGAGGAACATGTATGTACATGTTTGTGTTTTTGAAGGAATAACGTTTATGCGTGGTTATTGAAAAAACAAAAAACTTAAGTCACTGAAATAAAGCCAAAAAATATATATTAAATCTGTGTTCACAAGACTTCTGGGTATTGGAGGTTGTAGACTAGAGTTTTTGCTTCAAAATGATGTAAAAATTATCCTGCATACTCGTTCATTTATAACAATATATTGATTTAGTTTTTGTAAGACACTTGTCAAGACGCTTGTCAAGAAACACAGTATGTGTGGAGGCGTGAATCATCATGAATAATGGGTGATTTACACTTGAGAAGACAAAAGAATCGCGTAAAGAACCTCTAATGAGCTGCATATTAATGGAGCCTTTCAGTCAGGTAGGCTGTGAAAAAACCCTCTGTGATCATGTCTCAAGCTCATCATGGTGTATATCAAACATACAGAAAAAACAGCAATACTGTGAAATATTATTACAATTTAAAATAATGGTATTCTATTATATACTTTAAAATATAATGTATTTCTGTGATGCAAAGCGTCTGAACATTCATGTTACCTCTGTCATTTCATATAGTCTTTTAGCTTAAAAGCATGCACATTTGGAGAAATATTGATGGATTCTCATGTTTATGTCAATTTTCTATACAGAGGAGTAATATTTATTCAATATGTATTGTCATCACTGTGAGCGCTGGATACTGTTTTCAATTCATACTTGCAGCCGGAGGGCGCTCTGTACACCTTTAGTTCACAAATTACTCTAAAGAAGAACAGGACATTCAGGAACTAACGGCATGTCTTCCAGAGATCGCTAACCATGGCTTTAACATCCAGATAAACACTTTTCAAGACAATAAATACACGATTGAGATGATATATACATGTATTGCCTCAGAATTTGCGTCTGAATAGCGCTCGCTCCGTGGGCGTGGCCGCATTAGCGGATAATGAGCTGAATCACGGGCGTCTGACATGTCTCTTTTCATACAGATTACATAAACACAGAATATTTGTTTTCGATTTGACTTACACGATTTAAAACCTGACATTTCAAATTTTTTTTTAGACATAAGTCTCATTTTTGTGTCATTAGTATTCACTAAGTTACAGTTCATTTTCTGAGAACTATCAGATTAAACTTCATTCAGAGGGAGACAACAGATCATGCATCATGTTAGTTTTCTTTATTTTGCAAAAAGCACATCATTTTGTTTTTACTCTCAGTGTACACAAATAAAAGAAGATATTCCACAAATTTTAATGGTGTATAACCCTTAATTATATGTGCAACATTGACGGAGTATTTTGAGTCTCTTTCACACTGGTAAGAAAAAAACCGAGGTGGTATCGCCGGCGTGACCGCCGACCCGAGGGAGTTAAAGGTACCCTCTTTTCCTAAGGAGCTGGTTCCAGAAGCCTTTGAGCGGCCTTGGTAGGCCTTCTGCAGAAGGCCTCTTTGAGGCTTATAGCTTGGGTTGTTGGCCATAGGGAATGCTGTCACTGACAGCCTATGTGTGACCCGTAGGGGGAGTGGTTCTGGCACTTCAGTTGAAGGTGCTAGTTCTGACGTTTGTCTAGCCTTTTGGCATGCAGTCCCCTCAGCATGGCGGCATGGGTATATCGTTCCCCATATGCGTTTCAACGCAGTGTAGAGTTCCCTTTCGAAAGGGAACTTCTCAGGTTACGTATGTAACCATAGTTCCCTGAGAACAGGGAACGAGACACTGTGTTTCCCAGCCATGCATCGGGGCTGCCTGCTGAACAGTCCCTTCAGATGATAAGGCACTGACTGGTTCTCTAGGCACCCCTTATATACTTCTGGGTCGCGCTATGATGACGTCATAGGCTGTCGCCGGCCAATAGAATTGGTAGGATTTGACAATTGCTTTCAGACACCAGTTCACGTGATGGCGTTCCCCATATGCGTTTCACCGCAGTGTCTCGTTCCCTGTTCTCAGGGAACCATGGTTACATACGTAACCTGAGACGTTTTTCTACATATGTGTCCATTTCGTTAATATATTCTTTTTAATATAAAATGGTTATGTTTGGGTTTGGGGGTAGTGTTAACTGGCTGTATTCGTCGTGTGACTACATGAACCGAACCGTGACGACTGTACCGTTCGGGATGAATACATGTATCGTTACACCCCTAATATATATGCATTTATATGTGTGCGTGTGTGTATGTATATGTATGTATGTATGTATGTGTGTGTGTATGTATGTGTGTATATATATATATATATATATATATATATATATATATATATATATATATATATATATATCTATATATATATATATATATATATATATATATATATATATATATATATTGTGATAACATATATTGTGATAACATCAATCCATCTCATTGGCAGTCTTCCTCTGCAGCTTTTACCCTCGATCTTTCCAATCATAATATCCTTTTCCAGTGATCTTTCCCTTCAAACCATGTGACAACAGACTATATACAGATATATATTACCCTGAGCTTTTTTTGATTTTAAAGTAATAGGAATACTTTTATACCCACCAGAAAGCAGCTTATGTAGAGATACTAAAGGAGGGAGCAGAGCAGAGAAACAACATGGATCCACTCCATCAGCTTATCAATCTCTTCAGTCAAAGTGCCTTGACTGAGAAGAGGTTTGTATATGTGTGTGTATGTGTTTGTGATAATTTCATGCATTTGTTTTTTGCGTGTGTCAAGGTTAACCAAAACCATTTTAAACATAACTTTAACAAGTATTTCACCTCTGTTAAAAAAGTTACTGTAAAGTTTGCAACTCTAACCATGGTTCCTATTCAGTCGGTCACGTTCGACGTACGTCGGACAGACCGACGAATAGGAATCTCGCTAGAGAGGCCAATCTGCTTCGAGTGTAACTAAAACGAGCCAATGCACATTGGCATGCAATCATATGCAGCAGCTGCTCACCTCGCAGCGCGGGTATTTAATGAGCAGCAGGTGCGTTGCATCTTCAGCTTTTTGCTTTGGAGCGGAACGTGTGTTTCTGCAAGCAAGTGTTCTCTAAGACGAGACGACAGCTCTTCACACTCTCTTCAAGTGTGGGTGGACAGCATAGCAGCGGGGTCGAGTCCTCTCTTTCTTTTGATTATTTTTCTTTTTTTTTGCTTATTTGAGCAAAGCTGTTTTCACGGCCGGTAACGGTGCGCTTTTGAGCATTGAATAGCTGTTCTCACAGCTGGTAAGAGCAGCGTCTTTAAGGAGAGGAGAGCACACGACAGGCTGCACACAATCCCTGTCTGTGTTGCCGTGGCCGTTCCCCTGCGTGCTTCAGCACTTTTAAAGAGCAAGTCCCTGAAAGAGCTTACACAAGTAGAGCTTGCGTCTTTTTAAAGATGACATTCTACTTGTGTATTTCTGGATGCAGTCGTTACCTGGCAACGAGGGATAGTCAGGATCGCTGCATCACGTGTCTGGGCTTAAAGCACGCTGAGGCAGCGTTCGTGGATGAGTCATGTACCCATTGTGGGAAGATGACCATCTCAGAGTTGCGATCGAGACTCCAGTTCCTGCAAAGAGGCGGCGTCCCAGTGCCGCTGCCTCGTTCCAATCATCCTCAGAGGGTTGCTTCGGGTAGCGGCGCTGGTGATCTGAGGATTACTGTGAATGCGCTTCCTTCGGGGAACCAACCCCCTAGGAACCCTCACTCCTCCTGCACTCCGCAGCCAGTAGAGCTGCTGGGGAAGTGCGGTGGGCCATCTCAAAGGTGTACACCATCCATATCCTTCAGAGCTTCAGTTCCAAGCCCATCCAGGCCCCCGCCAAGAAGGGTGGTAAAGCCAAGAGCAAGAGGCCCTAGGACGGGCGACCCGGAGATGGATGGGACTGCTCTTCAGGAGATGGTGACCGCACCACTCCTTCCCCTGGAGGAGGGCCAGGTGGTAAATCCTTTGTTTCATTTTGTTTCTGTTCAACAGCCAGCGGTACCCAAATTCTCAAAAAAAGAGCAGTTTCCTTCATCTCCGGGTCCGAAGAGGGCTCGGAGAGTAGTGGGAGGGCAAGAATCTCTCCACTCATCCCCCTCTTCTATCGCCAGCGTGCAGCAGTGCGTGGTTCGAGAAGGCAACCAAAGCCTCTCCTGCGCCCTCTTTCCAACCGTGGAACCAGATTGGTTTTGCACAGCACACTCTGACCCCGCTTCGGGCCGCCTCGCAGAGAGCCTCCCGAGCTGCGTCCCTGCATTACACCCCGCTGCCCCACTGTGGGTACGCCTACGGTCCCTTTGATCCTTGTACGGTCTCTGCAAGCCTGGTTATCGCTCCCCAGTCTGTCTCGCTGTCTCATTCGGACCATCAGGCTCGGCTATGCGATTCAGTTCGCCCGGCGTCCCCCCAAGTTCAGGGGCGTCCACTTCACTGCAGTTAAGGCTGTCGATGCCTATGTCTTGTATCCGGAGATTGCGGTCCTACTGGCGAAGGACGCGATAGAGCCAGTCCCTCCAGCCGATATGAGGTCAGGATTCTACAGTCCCTACTTGTACCCAAGAAAAGTGGTGGGTTACGACCGATCTTGGACCTGCGAGTTTTGAATCGAAGCCTCCACAAGCTACCGTTCAAAATGCTCACGCAGAAACGCATTTTCAAATGTGCATCCTTCCCCAAGATTGGTTTGCAGCGATCAACCTGATGGACGCGTACTTCCATGTCTCGATTCTCCCTTGACACAGGCCGTTCCTGCGCTTTGCGTTCGAGGGTCGAGCATATCAGTACAAGGTCCTACCCTTCGGGCTGGCCCTGTCTCCCCATGTCTTCATGAAAGTCGTGGAGGGAGCCCTTGTTCCCATGACAGAACAGGGTGTTCGCATCCTCAACTATCTCGACGACTGGCTTATTCTAGCGCAGTCTCGGGATCAGTTGTGCGACCACAGGGACCTGGTGCTCAGTCACCTCAGCCAGTTGGGCCTGTGCAGAGGATCTCTTTTCTCGGTATGGAGTTGGATTCGGTCGAACAGACAGCACGCCTCACACAGGAACGTGCTCAGTCGGTGTTGAACTGCCTGAATACGTTCAAAGGTAGGACAGCGGTCCCACTGAGATTATCTCAGTGGCTCCTGGGGCATATGGCAGCCGCAGCGGCAGTAACCCCGCTCGGTTTGCTTCATATGAGACTGCTTCAGCACTGGCTTCACAGCCCCCAGGTGGTCCAGCTGATTTGGAGAGAGTTCGGAGAGGCTCAGGTAGACCTGTTTACCTCCCCAGAAACCTCTCACTGCCAGCTGTTTTACTCCCTGTCCGAGGGAACACTCGGGACAGATGCACTGGCACACAGCTGGCCCCGGGGCCTTCACAAATATGCATTTCCCCCAGTGAGAATACTTGCACAGACCTTGTGCAAAGTCAGGGAGGACGAGGAGCAGGTCCTGCTAGTTGCGCCCTATTGGCCCAACTGGACCAACCCGGAACTCTCGCACCTCGCAACAGCCCCTCCCTGGCGCATTCCTCTGGGAAAAAAAAAAAAAAAAATACCTTCTTTCTCAGAGACGGGCACTCTTTGGCACCCGCGTCCAGACCTCTGGAAACTCCATGTCTCGTCCCTGGATGAGACGCGGAGGTTTTAGGTGACTTACCCCCCGAGGTACTTAAAACCATCACTTCGGCACGTGCACCATCTACGAGACGTGCTTACACCTTGAAGTGGAAGACCTCCAAAGAGCCGTGCTTTCATTCTTGCAGCAAGGGTTGGAGCGTAGGCTGTCTCCCTCCACCCTCAAAGTTCATGCTGCCGCAATTTCCGCATACCACGACCACATCGATGGCAAGTCTGCTGGTAAGCACGACCTGGTTGTCAGGTTCCTTAGGGGGGAGAGATGATTAAATTCTCCTCGACCCCCCCTCCATATCCTTTTGGGACCTCGCTCTGGTGCTTCGAGCACTCCAGAATGCTCCCTTTGAGCTCTTGCAGTCAGCAGACTTAAAGATTCTGTCTATGAAGACTTTGCTGCTGGTTGCATTGGCCTCCATCAAGAGGATAGGGGACCTGCAGGCATTTTCGGTCGACGAATCGTGCCTAGAGTTCGGGCCGGGGCGACTGCCACGTGGTACAGAGACCCTGGCCTGGCTATGTGCCCAAGGTTCTTACCACTCCCTTCAGGGACCAGGTAGTGAGCCTGCAAGCGCTGCCCCCAGAGGAGGCAGACCTAGCCCTGGCTTTGCTCTGTCCAGTTCGCGCTTTGCGACTGTACATAGACAGAACTCAAAGCCTCAGGACCTCAGACCAGCTCTGTTACGGAGGCCAGCAGAAGGGAAAGGTTGTCTCCAAGCAGAGGATGGCCCACTGGATAGTGGACACCATCGCCTTGGCTTACCAAGCACAGGGCGTGCCCTGCCCGCTCAGTTTGCATGCTCACTCCATGAGAGGTGATGCATCCTCCTGGGCGTGGCGCCTCGCTGACAGACATTTGTAGAGCTGCGGCCTGGGCGACACCTAACATGTTCACTAGATTCTATAGCCTTCGTGTCGAGCCGGTCTCCTCCCGTGTTCTCACCTCAGGTCAGAGGCACGGAGAGGCCCCAGCTTAGTGTCGGCTTGCTGCGCTTACATGCGCTCATTCTCCAGAGAGTTCCTACAAGGCAGACCTTGTTGAGTCCACCGATCTCCCTTCGGCAGCTGACGAGGCGGAGCATCTGGCGCCAGTCCTATACTCAGTTGTATCCTTGAGAACCGGGTTTAGGCTGGGTACCATATGTGTGACCCTACAGGGATCCCATATGTTTAGTTCCACGGTTGCTCCTAAGCAAAGCCTGTGTCTTTCTCTCTGGGAGAACCCACCTCTCATCAGGTTGGAGTCACCCCAGTTCTTCCATATGTAGTACAGCTCTACGGGGTTAGTCCATATGTACTTCTCCACATAACTCCTTCGGGGAAGGACGTGGCTCCGCAGCGTTCCTTTCCAGTGAAAGGGTATGCTTTCCCAGTGTTATCCAATAGTCTCACTGAGTTGGTTTTGGGGAACAGCAGTGATCGACACTCTCTGTGTTAGCCCTGTCCCACCGCCCTTAGGTAAGGGGGTTCAGGTGGCTGGAAGGGGGCAGCTTCTGTTGCACTTTGGTAGGGATTCCTATTTGTCGGTCTGTCTGACAAACGTCGAACATGGCCGACTGAATGGGAATGTCTCGGTTACAAAGGTAACCGAGACATTCGTCCCGTCACCACAGTCGCTGTACCCCGCTGATGTTGCCGCCTATCCGGTTCAGCTCCTCAGCGAAAACCTGAAGATGCAACGCACCTGCTGCTCATTAAATACCCGTGCTGCGAGGCGAGCAGCTGCTGCATATGATTGCATGCCAATATGCATTGGCTCGTTTTAGTTACACTCGAAGCAGATTGGCCTCTAGCGAGATTCCTATTTGTCGGTCTGTCCGGCGTACGTCTCCGTTCCCTCCTTCAGGGAACGAGGGTTACCTTTGTAACCAAGACGTTCCATAACTCTGGGCGGGGGTAAAGGATTGAGCTACCTACCTGAGACAGAAGGTGCCTCTTGATCGGGATCTCCCATGGAGAGCCGTCAAGAGGGACACAAGGTCCGAGAACCAGACTCGGGCCTGCCAGTTACTAGGCCGGCTACTAGCAACAGACAGGCCCAGTCCCGGCAAACTCCCTTCAGAATTACTTCCCCTGAACAGAGATGCATCCATCGTAAGCTTTACACGACAACAAGGAACTCCCAAAACAGGACCCTGGGACAGGAACCAAGGTTTTTTCTACATCACCAAGATGTAAAGACACTTGCGCGTAACCTTGATCATGCAGAATGGGTTGCCCCTTGGGGAAAACTCCTTGGTCTTGAGCCACCACTGCAAGGGTCTCATGTACAGCAGCCAAAAATGTATCATGTTGGACGCAACCGCCATCAGACCCAACAGTCTCTGAAACTGTTTGAAATTGAGTGATTGCCCTAGCTTTATCTTGTTCATGACTGCGAGAATCGAAACGATACGAGCAGGAGATAGAAGTGCTTGCATCGTCGTCGAATCCCATACCACACTTAATGGTTTTCTGTGCTGGAGAAAGCACACTCTTCTTGGCATTCAGCCTTAACCCCAATTCTTTCATATGGGCGAGGACAACATCTTGTTGCCAAGCTGCCAACTGCCAATGATGAGGGAGGTAGTGCTGGAACGCTGACGCCTGCTTTTTGGTCTCCTAGAGCATCTTAATGACAATGTGTTGGTGTCGCCTAAGAGGCCAGAAGGAGAAAGCAGAGCATCCAGCAAAAATTACTTGTCTTTTTCTTTCAAGTCAGACAGATTTAACCAGAGATATCTCTCTATAGCCACCAGGGCTGCCTTAGAATGACAGATGGCTCTGGCCATCTCCTTGGTGGCCCAGAGAGACAAACCTCTAGCCCAGCGCAACTCTGCGTCTGGGCCCACCCCCTCGCATTCGTCAATGAGTGTGTTTACATGCACTCTCATAAATGCGATTATAATGGGATTTTGGCAATATTGCGACTAAACTTTACCTCATGTAAACGCAATGCTTTGATTAAAATAATGCGATTAAGCTCATAATCGTAGTAAGCATAATCGCATTAAACTAGGTGGTGTACACCAATTTTAATCGCAATATACAGGCATGTAAACACCTTAATCACATTTTCCCCGCTCTGACCAAAGTGCACACATGCTTGGATGTTCACAGATACCGTGTGTTGTTCATACAACTTCATGAATGAACTCTGTGATATTATTATGAAGTTTTCTCTTCACCAAATCACTAAACTCTGTCAACACAAATCGCTGTCAGTCTCTGCTCTTTATCCTCATCCACGTAAACATCTTTCAATGTATGCACGATTTAAACTGCTGTGTGCTCGCCATACTCCTGTCTAATATGTGTAAAAATGAAAAATAAATAAGACAGTGACAGTTTCTACACCAAGCACTTTATGAAGGCACAGAAGCCTACATTGTTTATCCCTGATGTGCTTTTAAGCTTCCTAGACATGACATCACCCTGTCTGTGACATTCCGCCATTCCATTGGACCGCCACGCCATTGGACATGCGCTTCATAACGCACTTATCCACTTTGCTATGATCAGATGCTTTCTTAACTGCTGTTTTCTCACTGCTGTCATTTTTGTTTTTGTGTGCATTTTATTATTGAGAGAAAAGTGCACAGCACATATTTGCATACTCATCTAAATGCACTCTCAGCCGCGTGGCTGGCATCGGAATGTTTGGTAACAATATTCTGCTGCAAATGTATTTCAAACTTCTTTTTACTCCTAAGCTAAGAACAAAAAAGAACTTGGGGCCTTGATTAAGTGTAAATGAACATGCTCTGTTTCTCTGTGTGTGTCCACACACCTGTGAGAGTATCACTAGCATTGCCAAAGGTGTCGAGTCCTATAGATGTATCTCTGAATTCTCTGGTGCCCTATTCAACGACAGGCCACTCAAGTGAGAAACTATACCTATCACCTCTCCTGTCTCATGCAAACAAGACCTGATGTGTGTATATACTCTCTCCTAAAAACCACAGTTCTCACAAACTGTCCGCAAGAGGCCTGCTATCAGTTAGACAGGTGTGCCGGGGTGTGCCAGCATTTAATGCCCAGCTGTCTCAATGCTTAAGCCTCCGGCTCAGACTATGTAGTCTTCATCAGGCGTTACTGAGGCTAAGGTCATGGCAATAAGCATGTTTGTTTATAGAAGTTGTAGAGTGTGATTACGCTCACCGCGCTAGTTTTAAATGAGGGCAACAGACACAAACTGTAGCATTGGGTGTCATTTACTGAGTCATACTGGCTTATTGGTAGCTATGTTTTTGAAAAAACTCTGAGCAGTGATTTGATGGCTATATTATTCCTATTAATCCTAGTGTCTGGCACAGAAATGATTAAAGCCTCTAAATTATCAACATGATCAAAACTTTGCTGACAAAAACAAACTGTTGTATACGTTCTACTGATTCATACTTTTTTTACCAAGTAAAAGGCCTTTTAATATAATTCTAAAAATGTCCCCCTTGGTTGTGATTCACGTGTCTTTTTGCTATGAAATCTTTACTGAGTTTTCTAAAGTAAATGTAATAATAAATTTTATATTGTTAGCAAGATTTCAAGATGAACACATCTATACCTCATTTTTTTAGAGGAATATTTATTTGTACATTTCTCAGTCATCATTGTATTGCATTGCATTATAAGTTTTGCCCCCCACAGTACGATCTCATTGATTTACATTACAAGCAGAATTTCATTACTTAATTTCTTACTTTTTGTACTTCTTTGTCATATAAATATCATCATATATAAATATCATCACTTCATATTCTTACATTTAAACTGTTCCGTTAAAAAAAAATCCCTTTATGACTATTATTTCATATGTCAGGCTTTACAGAGTAAAATTAATATCCCCTTAAGTACATTTACCTGCATTTTTAAAGTTTGATATCAGTCAGACTAAAGCAATAATTAGTCTTTTTAAAACGATTTAATCAGAAATTGTACGATTTGAACAAAGTTGGACTAACAGACCTAAATAATGTGATAGTTAGCTAAAAACAAATTAATCAGACTGTCTCGGCATTGTGTGCTTGCTCTGATTGACTGAGGTGATGCACATTTAACCCTACAAATATTCAATTACACATTGCGTCATCTATAGATGGACAAAAAGAAGACAGTAGCTTGACTATGCAAAAACCCATTGCAGCTCTGATCATAGTTATTTAATGGTTGATACATACATTTCTCAGTAAGATCTTAAACTTAAGATTGTAAATATGAGACTTGAGAGTTGGAAAGGGTATATTGGAGGTGTATGTAAAACAAACAAAAAAAGTACCTTCAGCTCATTCTGGTGTCAAATGTGTCTTATCAGTGAGATAAAACTCCTGTTGGTCCTATAGCAGCAGGGGGTTCATTAGTCCCAGATAAACTGCTACATGCCCATTAGGCTAAACAAACTGAAGGGAATTTAACCCTCCTGACTTAATCTGTGATGAGTGTGAGAGTATGTGTTTGTGTGTTAGAACATTCACCCTCAATCACGCAGAGGTGTTCCCAAAGCGTCACTCCTGGATAGAGAGAACCCAGGAAGATGTTCTACACTAAAAGAAACCTGACCAATTTGTCTCATAAGGCACACAAGATATCTGGCTAACACTGAATCAGACGGCACACAGTTGACGGCAATTAACGTAACACTAATGTTATGCAGAACACACAAATATTGGTTGAAACTGCATTTTTAATTAGAACTGTTTTCTATCAATATATTTTGCTTTGTACTAAAAAGTATATTTATATACTTATTTATTATTTATTACTAGTACTATTTATTATTAGTATTATTTAATGCTATTATTATTATAATTATTTATGCTTTCTGAGATTGTTTGATATGTGAAAGATATATCTAATGATGCCTTAGATTTTGGTCTTTGCACTGGAATCATGCCTAAAAACAATAAAGGGAACAAATCTTAACTCATCTGGTTCACTCTTGTCATCTGTATCTACAGTAAACTTGAGGAGGATGACCTGTACATGTGCTATGCTGACATCATGGCCAAGGTAAGAAGCAATGCTGGGACTTTCTGAGCAAAGTTTTTTATTTTTTCCACATAATACATGCAGCATTCAAGCTAAACTGTAACTTTGCATTCCAGAGTTGCCAAATTGAGGAAGACCAGGATGAAGATGGCCTGAAATCATTTGAGGTAAGCAATGGAAATGAATAGGATCTGAGTTGGTATCGATTTAACTGTAGAAGAAAGAGCTGAAGTTGGAATAGCAGAGGATGCTGACAGTTATGTAATGTACTATACTCGGGTTCATTAATTATGCAATCAAAGATTGACTTAAATCAGAAATAACAGACTGAGACACAGTTGGTTTGTTTTATTTCTTAGTGAATTTATTGAGTAACTAATTATTTGTCTTAGGAAAAAGAGATGGAAAAGCAGAGGCTGCTGTATCAGCAGGCCCGACTTCATGAACGCGGAGCTGCTGAGATGGTCTTACAGAACCTCAGCGCCAGCAGAGGTATCAGTCAAAATGCAACCTGTTCCTTCATCATCTTCCTGTCTAAGGCAGGGGTTTTCATACTGGGGTCTTGGGATCCCCAGAGGGCCACAAGAGGGTCCATAGAAAAAAAAAAGGAGAAAAAAGCAAACAAACAATATAAACTTTTACAAACAATATAAAAAAAATCTTAGAGCTCTTAAAGTTAACATGTTAGGATATTAACTGAAATTTTTAACAGCATTTCTTACATCTATCACATTTAATTTTATTCTGCTTACTAAAACTGGTCATGTGATATTTTATGTTAACAACCCTATTTTTTACAGTAATATTTCAAATCTGTTTTTAAGCAAACATAAAATATTATTCTGATTAATATTTTTAATTTCAATATAATATTGTATAATGTAAAATATTTTATATTAAAATATTAAGACTATTATAATACTGGTTAGAACAAACTTTTTTTTTTTTTCTTTTAATAAAAAAGCATCATCACACGTCGGTGTGTCATTCCAGCGAAATATGGTGACAACTGGCCACAAAACCAACAAAATGTAATGCAAGCTGTTAATGCATGTTTTTTTAACTAAAGCTTAACATATAACAGTGGCAGCAGCGGCCAGTATAAAATCAGTTACGTAACCTGTTAGATTTTATATAACTTACCCAAACAACAAACAATTCCAGCCGTAAAGCTTTAGCTTCTTGATTATAGTATTTTGCCCATCCAAGGAAGCTAAGTAAAATAGGGATTGGTACTCACGTCACCGCTGACGTTGTGATTTTTGGATCACACGTCACTTAAGGTGTGGTTATGAGTACAAAAATAAAATGTTTGAGTCATCACCATATAAATTGTGATAAATTATATACATGAAAATATACTGTATAACTAACTTAAATTTTAGAAAAAAATGGTTCTTTGATATTTTGATATCCTTTTGATATCCTTGGCATCAGAAAGATTGAAAACCCCTGGTCTAAGATACAGGTCACCATTCATATCTTGCAGCTGGCTGTGACTTTTATTATTGTCAGTGCTGTAAAGTTGGATGTGATATTTGAACCAGGTGATATGGGGCCTATGGTAGCAGCCACATTAAAGCTGGGCATTGCAATCCTGAATGGAGGAAACACGTCTGTCCAGCAGGTAGGTTTGAAAAGGTCAGGCTGGATTACAGATGTTATGTCGATAACACAAACCCTAAAGTTTTGACATTTAACACCAAAAACCAACTTTTATATAACAACTTCTTCATGTTCATTCTCTCTGTTGTTAAATTCTTTCTAGAAAATGCTGGATTACCTGCAACAGAAGAGAGACGTGGGCTTCTTTCATAATCTGGCCGGCCTTATGCAGTCTTGCAGGTTCGGCTGTTTGCTAATGCATTGTGAGACGTTTCCCTGACAGAAAGCTACTGCTCAAACCACCTAAATGTGGAGAAGTGCTTTGTTCACTCATTTATCGCCTTTCGCCTTCCTTTTGTGTCCAGTTTTAAAGTTACTTGCTAAAATCAAGATCATCCTTTTACATAACTTTTTTCCTTTTCAGTCTGTTTCATTGCTATAATTGGAAGTGTTTGTTGAGTGTCTGTGTTAGTTCGTATTATAAAAAAGAAGAGGATTGTGTGTTTGATGTTTCTGTTGTAATTCTGTGTGTCACAGCGTGCTGGATTTGAACGCATTTGAGAGGCAGATCAAAGCAGAGAGTTTAGGAGTGGGTGCCGAGGACAATTCAGGTACATCACTGACATCCACAACAAAGTGCTTCTTTGTAAAACGAATTTATCTGTCAGAATTTTCTTTTTATTGACATAGATTTGTCTATATTGCATTTTGCTTTCACCTTCTCTCTCTCTCTTACTCAGGTGATAGAGTGATGGCAGATGAACAGCTAACCTGTGATCTTTTCAGATTCCTCCAGCTTCTTTGTGAAGGCCATAATACTGGTTAGAACAAATGTTTTTTTATTTTTTATTTTTTTTTATAATAGTGCAAGGTACTTTAGTACCTTGTGTTGCCAAAGTCAAAAGGTGAAGCATAATTTTTGTTAAAATACTTTCGCCTATCCCACTTCAACAATTCTATAAATAAGCCACAGTAGCGAACCGTGACTCTCGAACCTGGGCTCTCTCACCCCCTTCCCTCATCGGCGAAAAAGTAAACTCAGACTAAAATCAGGCTAGCTTACTGTGTTCTCTTCTATAATACTGCATGTTACCTTTGACAAGAAATGCCACAAGCACACATCACAGTGTTTTTTAAACAAAAAGTAATAAAATGCAAATCATCATTACAAAAAAAGCATCATCACACATCGGTGTGTCATTCCAGCGAAATATGGTGACAACTGGCCACAAAACCAACAAAATTTAAGCTGTTAATGCATTTATTTATTTTTTTTAACTAAAGCTTAACATATAACAGTGGCAGCAGCGGCCAGTATAAAATCAGTTACGTAACCTGTTAGATTTTATATAACTTACCCAAACAACAAACAATTTCAGCCGTAAAGCTTTAGCTTCTTGATTGTAGTATTTCGTCCATCCAAGGAAGCTAAGTAAAATAGGGATTGGTACTCACGTCACCACTGACGTTGTGATTTTTGGATCACACGTCACTTAAGGTGTAGTTATGAGTACATCAGATGACCACTTCCCCCCTCTCCTAGTTCAGGACACCAGTCAAGGTGTTTTACCTTGGCAGTATGAGAACACTCCCAACAGGAGGCTGTTAAATCATTTAGAATTAATTTAAAGTGGTCAGCTGATTTATCTGAAAGATTGGTGAGATTGCTAACTTGTATGTATTATCAGCACAAGGAAGACACAAGTGTAATAAAAAAAGATAAACAAGAATAACTAACACAACTACTAAATGAATACCATGAATGATAAAGGAATAAAGTGCATAAGATACATAAAATACAAGTGATTAAGTTGGCTGTGGCTATGGAAGAGTTACAGTATCTTATGGAAAGATAAACTGTTTTAGATAAACTGAAAGGTGCAGAACCTTATTATGCATGATCAAACAAATAAACAAAGATTATTTGTTGTTAACTAACACCATCTGTATTACATCTAATGTGAATTAGAAAATCATATACTGACAATATACAACAATGCCATGGTCTCTGGAAAGAGATTTGGTTAAGTGATATTTACGTTTCACGTGGTTGAGTCCGATGACAGTGACATCTTCCACTGTTTGTGCTGGGTGAGAATGCAGTGGGGAAAGGAGCCAGAATCTGTTTCAACAGCCTTGAACACAAAGCTCTGTGGGATGCTGATCTCCTGGAGCACCAAAGGGTCCTAAAATCTGGAAAACACAGATGAGACCCTGGCGTAGGTGCAGAAGTCCCTTAACAATCTGGTGTAGACGAAGGTACCTTGAAGTGAAGAAGAAGAGTTTTACCTTGTTGCAAGTGTCTCTGTGTGTCCTCTGCCTCTCTGGGCCACTGTCTCGCTGGACGAACCAGAGGCTCAAAATGTTACAATGTATCTGTTATGTCTCACAGGGTTTCCGCGGGGCATTAAAAAGCATTAAAAGTCATTAAATGGATTTTGTGAAAATTAAGGCCTTAAATGGCATTAAAAAGCATTACATTTTATTCCTACAGGCATTAAATTTTTAGATAGTTTTGAAGAAAAATAGTACTACCAGTTTATTTTGAATATAGCCTTCATAATTAATAACTGATTTGCTGTTGTAAAATATGTACATTGGTGTGATATACACACACAGAACCAGTTTGGTAATTGCCTCCGGCCGGTGCAAAATTGCCGTAACGCCGTTTTTGATAGCGGTTTACCGGCTTGGCCCTGGAGACCGAAGGCTGCATCAGTGTTGCCAACTTAGCGACTTTTTTTTCCAAGAAAGCGCATTGTGACAAATATAGCGACTTTTTGAAACCTTATCTATCTTCCGAGACCCCCGGTACTGGCGCACGAGCGCAAGATCTTGCTTTCCTGCCGCAGGCGCACCTCTCTCTGCGTCTTCTCTGTTCAGTGAGTGAGTGAGAGGATCAGCGCATTCAGTTGAGGATGTCGGAGAACAAATAAAATAGATACTATTGCTTCTAACCTGAGTGATCATTTTACATGTACAGCCAAAATCACAGCAAATGTCTTTATCTTATGTGTATGGTGATTTTTGTCAGACAGCGTCTCGATTACAAATCAGGATTATAACATGTCAGAGCTCGACACAGTTAGTCCGGGATAAGTGGATTTTTTGAAGGGGCAAGTGAAAGAGAATTGTATTATTCTCTGGTCAGACAAGGAGCCTGATTAAATCGTCAATTAAAAAAAACAAAAACTTGGGAATCACCAAAATGCAAGAATGACAGATTTGATTACATTTAGTGTAAGTGGCGATCAATAGTGGATAATAATAGGCTGTATAATGGACTGACGGTTACAAGGTTGCTCGCACAGCCTTATTTTCATTAGCCTACTGAATGATTCAGCGTTTTGAACAAATCGGTTGTGTCAAGCATCCCAATGTGCATACTATCTGCCTTAAATAGTATTGAATATTACTAATGTCACATACTATTTAGGATGGATAGAATGCACATTGAGACTCAGGCAATGACTCATTCATAAACAACTGCCTCATAAAGCAAAACAAAAAACAACTGCCTCATTCTTGAATGAATCAGCCATTGGAATGAATCGTTTGAATGAATGACTCAATGACTCACTTATTAAGTATTTTACTTGCCGCCACCTACTGGTGGTTTAGTTTAATTTTTAAAAGTATCACTTTCCCCCCAACATTTCTTATTTGAATTTTCAAAAAATATTTAAAACAATCCCATAGCATTATTTCATGCAGTTGTAATTTTTTTTTTTTTTTTTTTATTGTAAATGATTTAATTTGATTGGTAACAGCCCTTAGGGTCTTATTCTAATTGAATTTACTGAACAAATTTAAGAATTTAAAAATAAAAGATGAATCATACATTTTACATGAATCATACAGGATTGGGTGGAGGGAAATTGCCCCTTGTAAAGGTTAAAAAAAAAAAAAAAGCCCTCAGTGTAAATATCACAAATATGCAGATTTATATATATCAAAGCTGGAACATTCTGAAAGGATATTGCAAACAAATGTAAAGGGCTGACACTTGGCAGAATATAAATGCAACTTAATGACATAATGAATATTGTAATTGCCATATGACGTCATCTGTTGACATTTAGCGACATTTAGTTGACATATATATATATATATATATATATATATATATATATATATACTTTTAGTTGACATACTGAAATTAAAAAAAATTGCCATTAAAAAGGCATTAAAAAGCATTAAATTAGATTTGATGAAACCTGTAGAAACCCTCTCAGTTTCACAGGCCGAGTCTGAGAACAGCATATCTGTTATGTCTCACCCAATGGGAGACTCAGAGTGTCTGTTGAAAGGGTACCTTTATCCCTTTCTGATGAGGAGGAGATTGCAATTTGGCACTTCTCTGTCCGAGTGCTGCAATTGGCTGCTGGCATCCGAGGACACACACACAGTGTGGCCCACCCTTCTTTCCTCTCTGGAACTCGTTTGCATAAAGCACAAACTTGGAAGTCTTTAAAGTGTCTTTAAAGTTTACCAATGCATTTCTCACTTTCCAAACCACCACCAGAATACCTTTGGCAATATTCTAAACAAATAGAGACCAAACATGATGGAAAAAGATTGAAATGTCATGCATTCATTCATTTATACATTAACAGCTGAATGTGTGTAAGATGTTCCACCTCTATTTATTTATATAGCGCTTTTCACAATGCAGATCGTGTCGGGGGGGCCAGTTCTCCTCTGGCCAACAGCGAACAGTGCTTTATTATGAATGAGGCAGCTATCATAAGTCCGATTGGGATCGCAACAGTCAAAGTATTTATTCCAGTTCCATCCAGTTGAGGATCAAATTCATCACACCGGTATGGACGGTTTGTTGAGGAATTGTGCCACTGGCTGTCGTGTCGATGAGGCCTTCACAGTGGATGATCTAGTTGACTCAATCTCTGCTGACACTTCAGGGCTGCATTGATCTCACCTGGATACTGCCCGGATCCGGCTGACTACGGTAAACCTCGGGATAAACAGAGAGACTAATATTAGCGTAGATGCCATTCTTCTTCTGATGTAACGAGTACATCTGGTGTTATAGGAAGTGTTCCCGGTTCCGGCTGACCTAATTTATGCAGCCTAACAATTCTTCAACAGATTTGAAAACATAAATTGATAATGTGTTATGTGTATGTCAGGTTAAAGAGATGCGTTTTTAGTCTAGATTTAAACTGACAGAGTGTGTCTGCTTCCCGAACAATGCTAGGAAGATTGTTCCAGAGTTTAGGTGCCAAATAGGAGAAGGTTCTACCGTCTGCGGTTGATTTTGATATTCTAGGTATTATCAACTGGCCTGAATTTTGAGATTGCAATAGACGTGAAGGACTATGATGCGTTAAGAGCTCGCCCAGGTACTGGGGAGCTAAACTATTTAGTGCTTTGTAAGTAATTAGCAAGATTTAAAATCTATACGATGTTTAATACGATGTCTGCCTCGCTGCTCAGATTGGTTTGCGTCTGTAACTCCGTATAGCTTTGTTTTGAATCTCTTACTTTTATTCATTGTTGCTTATTTTTTTATTACCGTATATGTAATATTGCCTACCACACTAATCTGACGTCGCTAGCTTGTAATATTTGAATCTAAATCGCTGTTACAACGCATTTGCATTTGCAGCGCTAGCTTGTCAACTTGTTAACAGTCGCTCGCGCGCTCCTTTTTCAACGCGTTCTTCAAACAGCTGTGGTAAGTCGGATCAGTCTACAAACACGGTGAGTCATGTCATCCTCTCCCAGCATTGCTACCTGTTCCATTTGCCACATGTTTACCATAGCTCTCTCTGTCAGTGATGAGGGATTTACATGTCATAAATGTAGGGAAATAGTCAGGCTGACAGAGAGAATCTCAGAATTAGAGACACGCATCCAAACTTTAATCGAGGATAGTAAGAATGCAAGGGCTTCAGATACTGTTTTGGATGCGACTAGCTTAGTGAACTCTGTACATTGTTTGGTTCCGGCTGTAGAGCCCGTGCAGCAGGGCACTTGGGTAACGGTGAGGCGGCCTAGCCGCGAAAAACACCACTCTTCCGTTCCAATAAGAACATCAAACAGGTTCTCCCCACTCAGTGATACACCCACTGAGAATCCTGTTGAAAGTGCCCTAGTTATTGGCGATTCTATTACACGGAACGTGAAAATAGAGACACCAGCCACCATAGTCACATGTTTGCCGGGAGCCAGAGCACCTGACATCAAAGCAAATTTAAAAGTGCTGGCTAATGCTAATCGTAAATACTCTAAGATTATTATTCACGTCGGCACTAATGATGTTCGACTTCGCCAGTCGGAGATCACTAAAATTAACATTAAAGAGGTGTGTGAACTCGCAAGTACAATGTCAGGAGAAGTAATTTGCTCTGGCCCCCTTCCTGTTCGTCGGAGTGATGAGATAGTTAGCAGATTATCATCACTCAATGGCTGGCTGTCTAAGTGGTGTCCGCAAAATAATATAGGTTTCATAGATAATTGGAAAAGTTTTTGGGGCAGACCTGACCTGTTAAAAAGAGATGGTATTCATCCCTCCCGGGATGGTGCTGCTCTTCTCTCTAGTAATATGGCACATAGTCTTAGAACTGAAACATGACAAACTGGGGCCCAGGTCAGAAAGCAGCAGACAAACTGGCTAAACCGACCGTCTGCTAGCTGCCTCACGTTACAGAAGTCAGAAAATTCAGATAACTCTCAACACATAGAAACTCTTACACCTAGATATTTTCAAATGGAGACTGTGTCTGTACCCCGAATTAGTAAAAACAAAAAACTTCCAAACCCATTTAATGGTAAAAATTTAATTGATGTTCAACAAATAAAAAATAGAGATAATAATGCTAAACAAATGATAAAACTCGGGTTGTTAAATATTAGATCCCTTTCTTCAAAATCACTTATTGTTAATGATATTATCAAAGATAATAATCTAGATGTGCTGTGTTTGACAGAAACTTGGCTAAAACCGGACGATTACATTACTTTAAATGAGTCTAGTCCTCAAGGTTATGATTATCGACACAATGCCCGTCAGAAAGGCAAAGGGGGAGGTGTTGCTGTAATCTATAGTAATATTTACAGTATTAGTCAGAAGTCTTTCAAATATAATTCCTTCGAAACTATGGTACTTTACGTAACATTATGTAAGTTGACATTTGTGCTGGCTACTGTATACAGGCCACCAGGACACAATACAGACTTTATCAAAGAATTTGCTGACTTTCTATCAGAGTTAGTACTAGCTGCAGGTAAAGTCCTTGTTGTTGGTGATTTTAATATTCATGTAGATAATAAAAAAGACGCATTAGGATTGGCATTTGCAGATATTCTAAACTCTATTGGTGTTAGACAACATGTGTCAGGACCCACTCATTGTCATAATCATACTTTAGATCTAATATTGTCACATGGAATCGATATTGATGCTGTTGAAATTCTGCAGCAGAGTGACGACATCTCAGATCATTATCTAGTCTCGTGTATACTACATTTAGTCAAGGCGGCTAAACTGCCTCCATGCCATAAATATGGTAGAACCATCACTTCTACCACTAAAGATTGCTTTATAAATAATCTTCCTGATCATTTTCATCGCCTTAGCATACCAGACAGCTTAGAAGACCTCGATGTTGCAACAGAAACTATTGCCTCTGTCTTTTCCAGCACATTAGACTCAGTTGCTCCTTTGCGTTTAAAAAAGATTAAGGAAATTAATCCAATGCCATGGTACAATGACCACACTCGGGCCCTAAAGTTAGCAGCCAGAAAAATGGAGCGCAGCTGGAAGAAATCAAAACTAGAAGTATTTCGTATTTCGTGGAGAGAGAGAATGATTGAGTACAGAAAGGCCTTAAAATCTGCTAGATCTGCCTATTTTTCAAAACTCTTAGAAGAAAATAAACACAACCCTAGGTATTTATTTGATACAGTGGCTAAATTAACAAGAAATAAAGCTTCAACTTCTGATGTTTCCAAAGAGCACAGCAGTAATGACTTTATGAACTTCTTTACTTGCAAGATTGATAATATTAGAGAAAAAATAATAACCATGCAACCGTCTACTACAGTATCGTGTCAGATAGTGCATTGTAGTGTCCCTGAGGAAAAATTCAATTCATTTACTGCTTTAGGAGAGGAAGAATTGTCTAAACTTGTTAAATCATCAAAATCAACAACATGTATGTTAGACCCTATACCGACTAAGCTATTGAAAGAAATGCTTCCAGAGGTCATAGACCCTCTTCTCAATATCGTCAATTCATCTTTATCATTAGGATACGTACCAAAAACTTTTAAGCTGGCTATTATTAAACCTCTTATTAAAAAACCACAACTTGATCCTAGAGAATTAGTCAATTACAGGCCGATCTCAAATCTCACTTTTCTGTCAAAAATACTAGAAAAGGCAGTATCATCACAGCTATGTTCCTTTTTAGAAAGAAATGGTATCTGTGAGGATTTCCAGTCAGGATTTAGACCGTACCATAGTACTGAGACTGCTCTCATTAGAGTTACTAATGATTTGCTCTTATCATCAGATCGTGGTTGTATCTCTCTATTAGTGTTACTGGATCTTAGTGCAGCATTTGACACTATTGATCACAATATTCTTTTAAATAGACTCGAAAATTATGTTGGCATTAGTGGAATTGCATTGTCATGGTTCAAATCATACTTATCTGACCGTTATCAGTTTGTAGTAGTAAACGAAGACATGTCATATCGATCACAAGTTCAATATGGAGTACCACAAGGCTCAGTACTAGGACCGTTACTGTTCACTCTGTACATGCTACCCTTGGGAGATATCATTAGGAAGCATGGCGTTAGTTTTCACTGTTACGCTGATGATACTCAGCTCTATATTTCTTCGCGCCCTGACGAAACTTACCAATTCACAAAATTAACGGAGTGCATAGCTGATATAAAAAATTGGATGACCAGTAATTTCCTACTACTAAATTCAGAAAAAACAGAGATTCTAATTTTTGGACCAAAAACTTCTTCACGTAATAACCTAGAATATTGTCTAACACTTGATGGCTGCTCTGTTAAGTCTTCGTCGTCAGTTAGGAACCTAGGTGTGCTCTTTGATACCAATCTTTCATTTGAAGGCCATGTTACTAGCATCTGTAAAACCGCATTCTTCCATCTTAAAAATATATCTAAACTACGACATATGCTCTCAATGAAAAATGCAGAACAGTTAGTTCATGCGTTCATGACCTCAAGGCTAGATTACTGTAACGCTCTACTGGGTGGTTGTTCTGCTCGCCTGATAAATAAACTACAGCTCGTACAAAATGCAGCAGCTAGAGTTCTTACTAGAACCAGGAAGTATGACCATATTAGCCCAGTTCTGTCAACACTGCATTGGCTTCCTGTTAAACATCGTATAGATTTTAAAATCTTGCTAATTACTTACAAAGCACTAAATGGTTTAGCTCCCCAGTACCTGAGCGAGCTCCTAATTCATTATAGTCCTTCACGTCTATTGCGATCTCAGAATTCAGGCCAGCTGATAATACCTAGAATATCAAAATCAACTGCAGGTGGTAGATCCTTCTCCTATTTGGCACCTAAACTCTGGAACAATCTTCCTAGCATTGTTCGGGAAGCAGACACACTCTGTCAGTTTAAATCTAGACTAAAAACGCATCTCTTTAACCTGGCATACACATAACACATTACCAATTTATATTTCCAAATCCGTTAAAGGATTATTAGGCTGCATAAATTAGGTCAGCCGGAACCGGGAACACTTCCTATAACACCTGATGTACTCGTTACATCAGAAGAAGAATGGCATCTACGCTAATATTAGTCTTTCTGTTTATCCCGAGGTTCACCGTAGTCAACCGGATCCGGGCCGTATCCAGGTGAGACCAAGGACCTGCACCTTGACACGACCACAACGCAGCCCTGAAGTATCAGCAGAGATTGAGTCAACTAGATCATCCCCTGTGAAGGCCTCATCGACACGACAGCCACGACACAGTTCCTCAACAACCGTCCATACCGGCGTGATGAATACGATCCTCAATTGGATGGAACTGAAATAAATACTTTTAATGTTGCGATCCTATTGGACTTATGATAGCAACCTGAATTGTAACAAAGCACTGTTGGCCAGAGGAGAACTGGCACCCCGACTAAGCCTGGTTTCTCCCAAGGTTTTTTTCTCCATTTTAACACCAATTTGCCACTTGTCTGCCACCTGATGTCACCTGATGGAGTTTGGGTTCCTTGCCGCTGTCGCCTCTGGCTTGCTTAGTTGGGGACACTTGACTTGACATTTTGATATTCAACAGTGCTTTTGATCTGCCTGCATTGACACTATTCTTTAAGAGCTGCTGTGCAGTCAAACAATGTACCAGTTATCAATGTAAAGCTGCTTTGACACAATCTACATTGTAAAAAGCGCTATATAAATAAAGGTGACTTAATAGGAAGCCAATGCAGTGTTGACAGAACCGGGCTAATATGGTCATACTTCCTAGCTCTAGTAAGAACTCTAGCTGCTGCATTTTGTACGAGCTATAGTTTATTTATCAAACGAGCAGGGCAACCACCCAGGAGAGCGTTACAGTAATCTAGCCTTGAGGTCATGAACGCATGAACTAACTGTTCTGCATTTGTCATTGAGAGCATATGTCGTAGTTTAGATATATTTTTAAGATGGAAGAATGCGGTTTTACAGATGCTAGAAACGTGGCTTTAAAATGAAAGATTGGTATCAAAGAGCACACCCAGGTTCCTAACTGAAGACGAAGACTTAACAGAGCAGCCATCAAGTGTTAGACAGTATTCTAGGTTATTACATGAAGAAGTTTTTTGGTCAAAAAATTAGAATCTCTGTTTTTTCTGAATTTAGTAGTAGGAAATTACTGGTCATCCAATTTTTTATATCAGCTATGCATTCCGTTAATTTTGTGAATTGGTAAGTTTCGTCAGGGCGTGAAGAAATATAGAGCTGAGTATCATCAGCGTAACAGTGGAAACTAACGGCATGCTTCCTAATGATATTTCCCAAGGGTAGCATGTACAGAGTGAAAAGCAACGGTCCTAGTACTGAGCCTTGCGGTACTTGTGATCGGTATGACATTTCTTCGTTTACTACTACAAACTGATAACGGCCAGATAAGTATGATTTCGTATCCTAATGATAAAGATAAATTAACGATATTAAGAAGAGGATCTATGACCTCTGGAAGCATCTCTTTCAATAGCTTAGTCGTTATAGGGTCTAACATGTTGTTGATTCTGATGATTTAACAAGTTTAGACAATTCTTCCTCTCCTAAAGCAGCGAATTAATTGAACATTTCCTCAGGGATACTACAATGCACTGTCTGACGCGATACTGTAGTAGATGGTTGCATGGTTATAATTTTCTCTCTAATATTGTCAATCTTGAAAGTAAAAAAGTTCATAAAGTCATTACTGCTGTGCTGTTTGGAAACATCAGAAGTTGAAGCTTTATTTTTTGTTAATTTAGTCACTGTATCAAATAAATACCTAGGGTTGTGTTTATTTTCTTCTAAAAGATTTGAAAAATAAGCAGATCTAGCAGTTTTTAAGGCCTTTCTGTACTCTATCATTCTCTCTCTCCATGAAATGCGAAAAACCTCTAGTTTTGTTTTCTTCCAGCTGCGCTCCATTTTTCTAGCTGTTTTCTTAAGGGCCCGAGTGTGCTCGTTGTACCACGGCGTTGGACTGATTTCCTTAACCTTTTTTAAGTGCAAATGAACAACTGAGTCTAATGTGCTGGAAAAGAGAGTCAATAGTTTGTTGCAACATCGAGGTCTTCTAAGCTATCTGGTATGCTAAGGCAATGAAACTGATCAGGAAGATTATTTATAAAGCAATCTTTAGTGGTAGAAGTGATGGTTCTACTGTATTTGTGGCAGGGAGGCAGTTTAGCAGCCTTGGCTAAATGTAGTATACACAAGACTAGATGATAATCTGAGATGTCGTCACTCTGCTGCAGAATTTCAACGGCATCAATATCGATTCCATGTGACAATATTAGATCTAAAGTATGATTACGACAATGAGTGGGTCCTGACACGTGTTGTCTAACTCCAATAGAGTTTAGAATGTCTGTAAATGCCAATCCCAAAGCATCTTTATTATTATCTACATGGATATTAAAATCACCAACAACAAGGACTTTATCCGCAGCTAGTACTAACTCCGATAGAAAATCAGCAAATTCTTTGATAAAGTCTGTATGGTGCCCTGGTGGCCTGTATACAGTAGCCAGCACAAATGTCAACTTACATAACGTTACATAAAGCACCATCACTTCGAAGGAATTATATTTGAAAGACTTGAATAATACTGTAGATATTACTATAAATTACAGCAACATTATGTCGATAATCGTAACCTTGAGGGCTAGATTCATTTAAAGTAATGTTATCGTCTGGTTTTAGCCAGGTTTCTGTCAAACAGCACATCTAGATTACTGTCTGTGATAATATAATTTACAATAAGTGCTTTTGAAGAAAGGGATCTAATAGTCAGAAACCCAAGCTTTATCATTTTTTTTTTTTTTTTTATCAGTATTATCTCTGTTTTTCATTTGTTGAACATCAATTAAATTTTTACCCTTAAATGAGTTTTTTGTATTTACTAATTCGGGTTACAGACAACAGTCTCTATGTGATAATATCTAGGTGGAAGAGTTTCTGTGTGTTGGGATTTATTTGACTTGAGACAGCTGTGACGTGAGACAGCTAGCAGATGGTCGGTTTAGCCGGTCTGTCTGCTTCCTGACCTGGGCCCCAGTTTGTCATGTTTCAGCTCTAAGACTATGTGCCATATTACTAGAGAGAAGAGCAGCACCATCCCAGGAGGGATGAATACCATCTCTTTTCAACAGGTCAGGTCTGCCCTAAAAACTTTTCCAATTGTCTATGAAACCTATATTATTCTGTGGACACCACTTAGACAGCCAGCCATTGAGTGATGATAATCTGCTAACTATCTCATCACTCATCATCATAAATTTGCTTTGATGTCAGGTACTCTGGCTCCCGGCAAACATGTGACTATGGTGGCTGGTGTCTCTGTTGCACTACAAATAGCTGTAACTATTAACTAATACTTATTTCTGTGAATAAGTATGAAATTAATGTTTGTAGAATACATCAGTTTCAAGGTTTCCAAACATAGTTATGAATAGATTTGGATGGATCATTATGGTCTCTCTTTGTTTCACCCATTCCTGCTGAGGTCCTGAGGAATTTTTATGGCAGTCACAGTCCAACCTTAGGAATTAGTCTCTAGATGGGTGAAGGGCAGAAACTGCATTTGGACCAATGAGAAGTCCTGTCCTTCCTGGGCTTGGTACCAGAGGTCATCTTCTTGCCCTCTAAGGCTGTTAGTCCTAGCATCTTTATCTGATGGTGTTGGACAGTTTGTTTGTGTTAGTCCACCAAGATCCAATCAAAATATAGCAAACCTTTGTTCACTGTTACGGACAGAGAGGGGCCCGGCCATAAACTGGACCCTAGAATGTGCTGATCCCTACATGATTGATGCTGTCATCATCCAGGTGTATCTATCTCTTATAATTGCTTTCAAAAGCTTTGGCTTTCTGCACATAATTAAGCTCTGGTGTAGGTCTTCCTTTGCCAAGTAACTCCAGCTTTTCTTTAAAAGTTTATCTCAAAAACAGCGTGGATAATAAATTAGCAACAATATCCTCATCATTAATGTTGTTTGCGGTTTCCATAGCGAATAGTGTTAGCTATTTTATCAGCTGAATTTTTTTACTGATAACAAGCCCCACCCATTAAAAGGGATGATATGATTGGTCAATTTTCCTGTCACTTAAAATTCGTCTCTCATTGACTTGCAAAGACTTGGCCCTCTGTAATTTCACAGCAGGACCACCAATCACAGAGCTGAAAGCGTTAGGCGGAGACATCCTAATATGGATACGGACGTCAACACAGCACAACTCAAACTGAATAAGCAGATTTGAAGGGTTTATTTCCTCAAAGTTTAGATGTTTGTCAAATTATAAATTCCTAAAATATCATTAGAACTAACGACTTTTTATTAAAGAAGTTTTTACTTTTTAAACTTTTATTTAAAAGTTTGTAAATATAAATAAAAGTTGGGGGTCAGTTTCTTTTGAAACTAAATGATTGTATTCAGCAAAAGTAACAGTAAAGACATTTTAAATGTTACAAAAGGATTCTATTTCAAATAATCATAATGACATTAATAATAAATGTTTCTTGTATACCAAATCAGCATATTAGAAGGATAATACAGCTTTCCATCACATGAATACAAAAAAAAATGAGTCTTTAAAACTAATTTTAAACATTTAAGAGCCTTAAAATCAAAAGGTTTTTAAAGTCGGCATGAAATGGAAGTTGCTATGGTCTTTTTTTTTCCTGGTGGTGTCATGTATCTGAGTGAAACAGCTTCTTGAACAAGAAAACAATGTAGGGCGGGCTTTGATTTCGTAAATTGTTTGGATCCAACATACTTCTTCTTCTTCTTCTTCGACTCGGGCTGTTATATCTTTTCTAACTGATCGGACTTACGATATTCGTTAAATGGACGATCAAAACTTCAAAGTCCCATAGACTTTCATTGAGGGGGTCAAAACTTTTATACAGTAAATCTAAAGTCCTGGGTATACTTAGTTTTTTTTGTGCATACTCTAGCGTGCGTGCACAGTCGAACGCACAGCCTTGCAAATTATACTTTACTTGACTCGTACGTGTACACAGGCGTCCGACACATGCACAGTTTTGAGCAATCCCTCACCACGGGTTACAATCCATGTAAATATATTTGTATTCTTTCATGCTAAAGTTGTCCAAATGAGGGTACTTTCTAACCTCTTTACACAATCTGGCATCTGTATAGGCCTCCATTGTCACTGTAGCTTGCATGCGTTCAGGTCTGTTCTGTTTATGCAGGGTTTGTCAGGTTTGGTAGATGATGAAAGGAGTGAGGACTCAATTGCAGTGAGGATGGGTTTTATTTAATATATAAAAATAAAACAAAACTACCCCGAGGGGGAAAACAGACTTGACTAGGACTTGACAACAACACACGAGGTAACATTCAACAAACGATCTAGCACAGGACTGCAAACACAAGGAGAATAAACAGGAGAGCAAACAAGGCAGGTAACGAGGGAGGACAGGGTGGGGCAAATAAACCAATAATCAGGTAACAAGATGGGCGGGGTTAGACAATCGACAGGAGAGCACATGGCACAAAGAAACACATGACAAGCCATGTGCTCACACCAAACATAACAAAAACACCCATAAGCCATGTGTTCACACAAAACAAGACAACATGAGAGCATGCAGCCCGTGAAACACAGACTGTGTGCTACACAACACAGGACAAAAACACAACATGAAAGCACGCGGCAGGTGTAAACAAACCGCATGCTACACAAAACATGACAATACAAGAACGCCTGGCCAATAAGAACCGACCAGGCGCTTCACAAAACACGAGACAAGAATGCACGGCAAGTGAAAGTACACTCAGCCGTGCTCTCACAATAAAGACAGGACAGGGAGCGCGAGTGTCTGAATCCCGACACGAAACCGAAACAGAACTAGACATGAGTGCCGGGAACCGAACGCCACGCTCCCAACATGAAACAAGACACGCAGACAAGAGAGCGCAGGGCTCGAGAACTCTCGAGACCGTACGCTCACGCATGCTCACGCAAAGACAGGACAAGAACGGGAGTTCTTGGTTTTGTGTCAGAGCTCTGTCACAAAACCAAGAATTATGCCGTGTTCCAGGCAGCCCGTAACCCGTGTTTTTCCAACCTTCTACCCGTAAAAGTGCACTGGAACGGCAGTCAAACCTGTGACTTCCCACCCGTGAACTCGTACTAGATCAATGTACTCCCAGTTTCACGCTCTGACGTCACATAGCCCGCAAAACAACAATGGCAGGCCCTATGGATGCTGTGTTTATGCAAGTGCACAGTAAAATAACGTAAAATAAAAGGTATAACAGCTTCTCTTGCCTTATGCGCCGTTTTTCCTCCTCCGTTTCCCTCAAATAAGCAAGGAGTAAGCACCTTTGGCGATAGAAATAATTATAAATGAGCATAAGCCCCGTATGGTCTACCATGCTGGTTTGTTTACAGTCTGATGATGAAATTTGCGTCATGAACACTGTACGCTGACACTCGCGGATGTGTATAAAGCGAAGTATACTTTGAGCTTAATAGTGTATTTAAGCTTCATCCACCAAGTATCTATCACTAGCAAAGCCTAGCAACTATCTTAAGACATGCTAACAGTGTGCTAATTCATGCTAACCACATGTTAAAACGTTAATTCATGCTATGTGCTAAAACATGCTAGCAACATGTAAATTCATGCTAGCAATGTGCAAACATACTAGCAACAAAATAATTTGTTGTTTTGTTTTCTATCATCAAAAAGGAGCTGAATCCAAAATATTCTGAAAGGAATCTGCACATTCTAAATAGGCCTGTGACATTAATGTTGTTAAATACACATAAATCATGAGATTTATTTATTACTGATTAATGTGCTAATGTAATAAAATGTACAGACAGCCATATTTTGCACATATTAATCTTTTACAGCATCAATTTTCTGTTCTGTTTTCGTTGTATAAGAACTGGAGGTATACAACTGAAATTTCTCCTACAGATCTCCAGAATTACCTGAGGACTCAAACTGGAAACAACACAACGGTCAACATTATCATCTCCACTGTGGATTATCTGCTTAGGGTCCAGGCAAGACCATGACTCAATCCCAAACACTAGTTTCTTACATTTTTCATTTCACTTGTCTGTAATATTCATGAATAAGGACTGAAAATGCATGTTTGCTGCTGTAAGTGGTTTGAGAGTTTCAGCACAGAATAAAGAAGGGCCCAAAACAGTGAGACAGAGCGTGTAGCCAAATAATGTTTCCATAAACAATTTGCCGCTGACAGGCCACCTCCATTTCATTTGTCTGATACTGAGAATGATAAATGGCCTCATATCTGCAGGAGTCCATCAGCGATTTCTACTGGTATTATTCAGGGAAGGATGTGATTGATGAGCGTGGTCAGCACAACTTCTCCAAAGCCATCAACGTGGCCAAGCAGGTGTTCAACACGCTCACTGAATACATTCAGGTAAATGCACACAAGCAAATGGGTCAGCAGAGAATGGATCTTGTATGAAAAACTGTAAATCTGCTTGGTCAAAATGCAGAGATACTGAGTAATATTTTGATAAGTGTGTTATAAGATTCTACATTATTTCCTCCTTTTTAATATTTTATTTCAAATAAAAGCCTCTCAAGAGTCCTGACACTATGCCCGTGTCTTTCTTTGTTCATCCCACCACACTCTGGTGTTTCTATGTTGTGAAGCAACTCATTTTAATAATCTCTTTAACTAACATCAATTAAAACTTTTAATTATCTAATTTAGGGTCCCTGTACAGGTAATCAGCAGAGTTTGGCCCACAGTCGTCTGTGGGACGCTGTTGTTGGCTTCCTCCATGTGTTCGCCCATATGCAGATGAAGCTTTCTCAGGTTAGCCTATAGACTAAAATATCTTATGTGCTAATTTATTTATTGCAAAGTACAATTTACAAAAAACTCAAGGGGATAAAAGAAAGATAAAAATATTGTTTTATGTCTTCAGGATTCCAGCCAATTAGAGCTACTGAAGGCTTTGATGGACTTACAAAAAGACATGGTGGTAATGCTGCTGTCCATGCTTGAAGGTAGGAGAAATGTTGAAGGTCTTCTGAATGCTTTTCCATGCACTTCCTCTTCAGCTTGTGAGAAATGTCGAATTATTGTTCATCCAATCAATGTGAGTATAATAATATTAGTATGCTAAGCTTGTGTTCACATTTGGTTGGATTGTTTGGCCCTTTTTTGTTGTGTTGGATTTACCATAAAATATTTCAACATAGGCTCATTGAAAAATCGTGTCTCTACCTACCTTTTTGCAAAACTCCAAAAATGTACCTATACATACAATTCACTGCAGTTTCCAGCTGTAATGAGCATTAGTGGCAGTAAAATGGCAACAACTTTTATTCCTTTTCCCACTAAAATAATTATGGGGGCAGATTATCGATTAATGATGACTTATTTTTGCATGGTTCTTTGCACAATACTGTGTTATGATGACCTCACAACACTTTGACCATAGTCCATGATTTGTAAAAGAATACATTTTGATGTTTGCATCACATAATCAGCTCCATATGTTTTTTTTTTTGTTTGTTTTTTTTGTTTTTTGTTGTTGTTGTTGTAGTAAACTTGTAGTTATTTTTGCCATTGCCAAAACAAATTTTTGTCCTGCCAAAGCCTTATTTGATCAGTTATTGTGATTTATGAGTGATGCAGATGACTGCTGCGCTTGTGATAGGGTGCATGTTAAAGCTGCAGTCCGTAAGTTTGCCTCTTTGTTGCCACCTCTGTTTGAAACCTGCAATTGCAGTTAGTTGCGAAATTATCATTTTACGTGGGTTGTGCATCGGTACGGCTCCTCAGG
Organism: Ctenopharyngodon idella; assembly: GCF_019924925.1. Classification (NCBI taxonomy): domain Eukaryota; kingdom Metazoa; phylum Chordata; class Actinopteri; order Cypriniformes; family Xenocyprididae; genus Ctenopharyngodon; species Ctenopharyngodon idella. The sequence continues at coordinate 24,606,947 of NC_067236.1, forward strand.
GCGGATGAATCTAATGTTTTGAGGAGTAGGCTGTCAGTCATCGTACCATTGTGGATACTGTACTTCGGAATTACAGATACTACATCTTGGAAGTACGACCAAAATAATAAGTTTCACCGGAAGATGTCATCTGAACAAGTAAGTAACACTGCCACTTTTGTTCTGCCCAAATGAAAAAAAAAAAGTTCTACAATAAATCTAATGTTGATTAAATCTAAAGATCGCAAAGTTAGCTCATATCACTTAAAAACCATGCAAATTAATATTATTGTTATACTTTGTTCTTAAGTTGTTGATGTTAACAACATCAACATTGCTTGACTACCTGTATTTAGTGTTTATTAGCATTAGGCTATCTAATAGCATTATCTACCCAGTAAACCATTAAAATGTCTTACATGTCCAGCAGAAAAAAAAAAATCAATCTCTGCGTCCATTTTTCACGGAGTTCACTCCACCTTTCAAAAGCCCTGCTGATATTTTTATTCTTGTTTTCGCACAGGCCTGGTCGCATTCCTTTTTTAGCTGTTAGCCACTCCGCAGTCTGAAGTCTACTGGTGATTCACCAGTTGTCAATGATGATGCTTTTTACCATTCTTGATTACAATCTGCCATCAAAATGACAAGCTTAATTATTACTGCTGCTGCTGCTGAGTCTTCAAATGATCTGATACCTGCAGCGTCCAGGACTCCTTTATGTATACAGACATGATATAATGACACAAAGGCAAACTCGTATTTCCTGCGGAAACCTACCAGTACCACTCAGATTAAAAAACGTTATTACAAACTTACCGTTGTGAATCAGGCTAAGGTAAGAAATTTTGAACACTAGCTGGTACTTGCTCAATAATTGATTTTGGATCATTTTTAACCAAAAACTGGATCTTTTTGGACTGGAGCTTTAACTGGCGGAGAGAATGAACTGAGAGCTCCTCCCTCCCTCCACTCTCTCTGTCTTCAAACTAAGCACTGTCTTTGCTCTCTCTTCTTCGCACATGTTAATTTAAATCAACTGGCATGATGCTAAATTTTTGGAAGACCGAATCCATGATTCAGGTGGTGCATTTGGAGAATTCAATTACTTGAATTACCGCTGGGTGTGAATAGTGCTCAAAAAACGTCACCTCATCTTCTCTGACAGGGGCTTGCAGATCACGTGGGTAGGGTAATTTTTACTGTTTGTGTCGATGACCGTGTCTGTCAGCTACAACCGAAGATAATTTTTGACCCAGGAAAAACGTCTCAGGTTACGTATGTAACCATGGTTCCCTGAGAACAGGGAACGAGACTCTGCGTTTGCAAACTCTATGGGGAACGTCACGTGACTCGGTGTCTGAAAGCCAACTATCCAATAACTCCAATGCCTATTGGCCAGCGACAGCCTATGACGTCATACGGCGCGACCCGGAAGTATAAAAGGCGCGCCTGGGGAAGCAGTCATTATCCGTCGTCTTGAGGGACTGTTCAGCAGGCAGCCCGAAGCATGGCAAGGAAACGCAGAGTCTCGTTCCCTGTTCTCAGGGAACCATGGTTACATACGTAACCTGAGATGTTCCCTTTCGAAAGGGAACTTCTACTCTGCGTTTGCAAACGCTATGGGGAACGATATACCCACGCCGCCATGCTTGAGGAGAGTGCCTGCCAAGAAATATGGCTGAGACAAAGGCTCCAGAGCAGTTAGAGAACTGCTTGGCAACTCCCCCTCGGGTCACACCAGGCTGTCAGTGACAGCATTCCCTTTGGCCAACAGCCCAAGCTGAACTTCAAGAAGGCCTTCCTTAGAGGTCCTACAGAAGCTGCTAAGGCATCTGGAACCAGCTTTTCCGAAGATAAAGCGATCCCTTTAAGGGAATGTGGCCAAGGAACCGAAGGTAACCTCAGCCAGTCACTAGAGGGGAACGAAGTCACCCCCAATGCCACCAGGGTGGCCGACCTGGTCTGTCACGAGACAAACTTAGTCTTGGCCAATCCTGTCTGAATACAGAGCCTCTAAAACGCATTCTTCATAGAAGATAGTAAGTAAGAGTGACTGCAAAGAGGCAGAAACAAACTCAAACCCACGCGTAGAGACGGGCATCCTGGAGAGCGGAACTCAGCTAAGTGCTAGGAACCCTTGTATTGAGAGGAGTACAATCCACTCATCCTAGGATCTACTCAATGCTTAATTAACGCACTGAGGAGGCTGTGCGCTAGAGAACCCTGATCCAGGGGAGCACAAACCAGCCTGAGGCTGAATCTTAGAAGGAGGCCTAATTAAGGCCTACCACTATGATCAGCTTAGGGAGCTAAGCACTATTACAAACGTAACCCTAAAAGGGAAGTACGAAGCTCACCTAACAGGTAGACCATGCAATGGGCACATACTCATGGAGGCCGGGGAGGGGCCTACAGCATGATAGTAGTTATGTGGAAACAGAAGTCTTATACAGAAAGTGGCCTGGTTTTAAGGGCCACCCTGAACACCTGTCTTGTTTTTCTGGGGTAGACAGACGACTTCAACGGCAGCATAAGAGGCTGCAAAGTGCCCGCATGACAATCCACCTAACACAACCCAACGAGCAGTGCACTCAGTAAAAGCACCTTTTACTCTTTAAAGCAAGAGGAGTGCAGCGTACGCCAACACGTATTAAGGAAGGCCTGGAGGGGCCTATGACCTTAACAGACACGTGGCATCAGCTCGTGGCAGTGTTTAGGCCCCAAGGACAATAAACAACCAGACAAAAAGGAGGTTGGATTTATCACTTAGGCCTCTGGCTAACAAAAGTGTATACAGATAATTCTCAAAGAGAAATACACCCAAACATACTCCAGTGTGTTCAAGAAAGGCGGCCCATAGGCCTTGCAACCTCTAATACACACAGCGTAAGTCTCGTGGCCGTTTCCAGGAGCACAAAAGATCCACCCTAGGCGCTAGGTGGCTCTTAGCTCAACTAGATTAGAATCAGACTCAGGGAGGCAGATGTAGGTTAAACCAACCTTCTGTAAGGTTTCACTAACATAATCAACCTGAGGGGCTAGCCACTGGGAATACTCGGTAAAAGCACCTTGTTACTCTCACAGCGAGAGTAGTACATGACTGAACTCCACATATTACACCGGAGGCCGCAGTAGGCCTGCCTTAGTAAACACGTGGCATCAGCAAGTGGCTACCATAACCATACCACCCAAAGGCCATGTATTAGAAGTTTCCAAGATGATTGATACATGAAAAACGTTGCCGAACATCGTGAACAGGCCTGTTAGGGCCTATCCATCAGCGATGAGGCGTGGCCGATGGTGGCATGGTTTCCCAGGCATCCTGCCAACAAGTCGACTAGAAAAGGAGGCCTTAAGGGTCCTCCATTCTAGCATCAAGTGGCGATCAGCCTGCTCACAGATTAAAAAACACAAACTGTGCCATCATGTAAACTAAAAAAGGAGGCCTGAAGGGGCCTGCCAATTCAATAACACGTGGCTTAAGCTCGTGAATATAAGGGAACCAAGCTACAGGGAACCAGCTCTAACCCAAATAGCTATGGGAAGCTAACTGCGACCTGCGCTAGGCTATACATTCCAACAGGCAATGTACCCTAAATATTTGCGGCTAAAGGGAACCAAACAAAACCAACATGGTCTAAGGAGGCTAATACAAGCCTACTACCTCAAACAGACATGTGGCAGGGCCTGTGGCAGCGTAAATCTGTGAGAATATGTGAGCATATTATGATCAGTTAAACAGCATTGTAAAACAACTGCTAACTAGGAGGCCGAATATCGTAAGGCCTACAATCCGAGTTATATGCAATATGGCTGTTAACAAGATCACCAAAAAGGGAGCTACTAGATACCAACTTTCATCAAAAAAGTGGCTCTAACTACCCTGAGTATGCAATCCAACGGGTGATGCACTCAGTGGCACAAAAAACCTCTTAACTGGGGAATATAAGTCACCATGTACTCAAATAGAGGCCACTTTACAGCAAAAGGGCCTGCTATTATGAGAGCAGGTGCTAACCTGTGGCAGCATAAATAAGCTCACATACAAATGTAGGGCAAAAGTCTAGAACTCAAAGTAACACAAACTTTGATATACATGCTGTCTTTGAAAGGAAAAACAGTCACTGTACAGATTCTCAGATCTGATCTAAGCCCTAGAGGACAGGGGCTAAAAACTAGCAACGTCAACTCAAACTTGATAAATACAAAACATCAAGTGGCTCAGAAGAAAATAATTTCCTTTAGCATGAAAGTTCTAGAAAGTGGGGCCTAGCACACCCCTGCATAACTTATCTACGCGAAGATAAGGGCCTACCACCTGAGAAACAGCATCAGGGGGTCAAAAACAGTCTACAACCTAGCTGTTAAACTCACAATTGAACCTACACAAGCAAGGGGATAATTGGGCATATGGCCTGAACAACTCCCTCGGGAGGAAGCCAGAACTAGGAACTACACATCCTGAAAGGATAGTAAATACATATGGGGTTACTTCATATACCATACATCACCTAGCTCTAGCCTGGCCGCTAAGCTATAGGCCTATACACTACAACAGGCCCATAACAAAGCCTGATCTTCACTTCCAAGTCTCATGATGAGAGAAATAAAGCGAAGCTCAAAGCTAAAATGTCAGGCGGCCGGTTAGGGCCGCCGTAGACATATAAACTGAAGTAATGAGTGCCAACTCAAACTATACTGAAAAATAGCCGAGAGGCTACTCATATATAGAAAACTAAGCAGCAGCCATTTTGTGGCCTGCTCAGTCAGTCTCAACACTCCAGTTTTGCCCAAAAACCCCAAAATAGTTCACATTTTACTGTTACATGTTCAGGAAATTATACAGGAACAACACAAGGTCAAACATTTAAATAATTAAATCAGACCTTGTCTTACCTTCCTGTGGCTCGAAGACCAAAGACTCCTCCTTCACTTATTTGAAATGGGGAAGGATGAAATTCATGGTTCTAGAAGCCCAAAGAACCCTTTCACTATCAAGCCAGAAGGCGGGCCTTCAGAAAAATTTCATCATGGGCCCAGCCGTCAGCCTGACTGTTCAAAGGTGTCGTCCTGAACATGCACAGTGATTAAAAACGCCCGGGAGGCCGAGGAAGAGGGCCGAAGGCAGATGTAGAATTACCTTCGCCAAGAGAGGGGATCAATCAGCGGCGTTGCTGGCGCCGGTGATCAGTCACCTCCCTTAAGTCCATCTGCCTCTGAGCCTCGGCTCGAGATGGGCCAGGGCCTCCCGGCTGTCTGGGCCCAGGATCGGACCTGAGCGGTATGCAATTTTTGTATGCTGCTGAGCGCGCCTTCCCCCCCCCTTGAACTTTCCGACAACCGTTTCAACGGAGCCGCCGAAAAGTTCAGTTGGCGAAACCGGGGCATCGAGGAGAGAGCCCTTCTCTTTCTCCCCGATGTCCGCCATGTTCAGCCACAGATGCCTCTCCGTGGCCACCATGGCCGCCATCGATCTCCCAATCGAGGCGGCCGTCTGCTTGGTGGCCCGGAGAGCGAGATCTGTGGTGCGGCGCAGCTCAGCCACCGCATCAGGGGACAAACCCTGCCCCTGATCCAGGTCCTTCAGCAAGTCAGCCTGGTAGGCTTGCAACACCGCCATAGTGTGCAAAGCCGCGCCAGCCTGACCTGCAGCAGCATATGCTCTGCCGTTCAGACGAGATGTCAGTTTAAGGGGTCTGGACGGCAGAACCGGAGCTTTCAGTGTCGGTGCCCTGCCCGTGACGAGATAGTTGGCAAACGTCTCATCAATGGGCGGCAGCGACACATACCCATGCTGGCCTAATCCCTCCACATCAGCGAAATTCCCCCGCTGATGTGGATGAATTCTGGCCGAGTATGGGTTCTTCCATGCCTTTTTGATCTCTACGTGAAGATCTGGAAGGAATGGAAGGCTCACTGGAGTTACGGGGTTGTGGTCAGAAAGAAACCGTTCGTCTAACCTGCCGCGAACGGGCTCTTTCCTTGCGCGCTCCCACGGCAGCTGCAGCCTGCCGGCGGCGCGCTCCACAACCTCCAATAACTCGGCATATGCTGGGCAAGGAGGCTTGGAGAAAGAAGTAGTCACAACTTCTTCCTCCTCCATTGCCATCTCTTGCTCACGGGGGCTAGCAGCCAGAAGAACACTCGCTCCTGGATCCGATGATGTCAGAGATAAGACATCATCGTCATCCAGGAGCTCATCCCCGCCAGCCGCCGCCAAAGGTTGAGAGACTGTGACACCTCTCTCAAACTTGGCAGCGAGCTCCACCTGCGAGCCCCATGAGTGCAGCCTCCGCTCTGCCTCGGCACGAGCAGGGCCGGACCCACCAGGCGCAGATGTTGACGCCTCTTCCCTTGAGAAGAGGGCCAGGCGGGAACGGAGCGTTCTCATGGGAAAACGCTCACAACTCTCACAGACAGCACCCTCAAGCACTGTCCGTGCGTGTTCTTCTCCCAGACAGTGTACACACAAAGTGTGCGAATCCTCCGGAGTCAAAAATCTCGGGCATGGATCCGCACACTTCCTAAAACGTTTCCGTTTGTCCTCAGACATAACCAGAGATGTACTCACAAGTATAGCAGAGTTATACACGACAGTGGCAAGACACAAACAGTCCCGAAAGATGATGGATAATGACTGCTTCCCCAGGCGCGCCTTTTATACTTCCGGGTCGCGCCGTATGACGTCATAGGCTGTCGCCGGCCAATAGGCATTGGAGTTATTGGATAGTTGGCTTTCAGACACCGAGTCACGTGACGTTCCCCATAGAGTTTGCAAACGCAGAGTAGAAGTTCCCTTTCGAAAGGGAACCCTGGTACCGTCACAATACTTAATAAAAGTGCTGAAATACTTGTAGAAGCTAGCTTGCTAAATGGCATGTTTTTTTGTTTTTTTTTTAGCAAATGCATTTCTTATCTCACATTTGCTTTTTTTAACATTATTGGTTAAGTTTAGGGTAGCATTTCGTTTATTTGGCATGTTATTTTATTTATTTTTATTTTAGCGCCACTGGACATTTCATTTCAGAGCTGATTTAATGCCAACAAAAACCATAATACATTGCCAGATTCACATTCATCTGTTTCGGATAAAACAAAATGCACTTTTACCACCACTCACAGGACATTTTACTTTGATTTAACTTTGAGTAATAATCACAAGTGTTGCAAAACCTGCAAGAAGCAATGTAATATTTTGCAGAAATGTTGGCGCAAGCATTTTTCCAATGAGTCTGGGTTGAAATTTTTACAGAACACTTGAGCTTGTGTTCATACCAACTGTGAAACCGTATTGCCGTCCATATGAACCACATGACCATATGAACCCACTTTCGCCCCAACCCAATGAACAATTCTGATGCCGTACCGTAGTTTAAAAGAGCCCTACTGTAAGTGTCCTACAGACATTTTAGGCACATAAATGTTAATTTGTGTTTCTAGGAAACGTGGTGAATGGGACCATTGGCAAACAGATGGTAGACATGTTGGTAGAATCGTCCAGCAATGTGGAGATGATCCTCAAATTCTTTGATATGTTCCTCAAACTCAAAGACCTCACATCATCTGAAGCCTTTCGCGAATACGACCTAGAGGGCAGAGGACTCATTTCCAAGAAGGACTTCCACAGAGCCATGGAAGGGTTCAAGCGCTACTCTAAATCGGAGATTGAATTTCTGTTATCCTGCGCAGAAATGGCGAAAAGCGATTTGCTGGATTACCCTGACTTTGTGATGCGTTTTCATGAACCGGCCAAAGAGATAGGCTTCAACATGGCGGTTCTTCTGACCAATCTGTCCGAGCACATGCCCAGTGATGCCCGATTGCAGAATTTCCTGGAGTTGGCGGACAGCGTTCTTAAGTATTTCCATCCTCACCTGGGAAGGATCGAAATCCTGGGCAGTGGGAAACGGATAGAAAGAGTCTACTTTGAGATCAGTGAATCCACCCGCACTCAGTGGGAGAAACCACAGGTATTAAACGATCATTTGCCAATGTGCTTTTGTAGTCTATTAATGTGTTTCATATACAAATCTTTGTAAAGGCATGTTCTCGATTCAGGTTAAGGAGAGCAAACAACAGTTCATTTTCGATGTCGTGAATAAAGGAGGAGAGAAGGAAAAGATGGAGCTATTTGTCAACTTCTGTGAAGACACCATCTTTGAAATGCAGCTTGCTGCACAAATATCTGGTTCAAAGAGTGGAGATGAACTGAAAGTGAAAGATGACAATGAGGAGAAAAACAAATTAGAGTTGAATGAAAACCTTGCAGAAGACAACAGGATGACCAAAGACTCAAGGTGTTTCTCCTTAAGGAACATCAGAAAACACATAAAGAGGATAACCATTAGGAGTATTATCTCAGCGATCTTCTCTTTCTTCCACAATGTTCTGCTGTTTATCACTCGTGCCTTTTTAGGCCTGGTTTGGTTCTGCCTTTATCTGCTCTACCACATCTTCTTAAGCGGATGGATTATTGATGTGGCTAAAGAGATGAAGCTAGTCGACCTTTTAGGTGACCTTCGGGATCCTACCATGGTTGAGGCCATAGGGCTCAGAGAAGGAGCGGTCATAGAGAGTAACGCGTGCCATACACGTGCATTTTCGTCTCGCGGTAATCTTAGGGGCATGAGTCTAGATCTGTCTGCAGTGTCCAGGGACCCCCAGCTCCTCACAGATATTTTCGGCTTGTGTCTGAAGAAGGAGGGAGGAAAGTACACATTGTCAAGTGGAGACACCTCCAAATATCAGGTCAATAGTCTAGAGTATACCATTGTCAACTTACTAAAATGTCAAACATGTTAAATTTGAATGTATTTCTTCTATTCATGGTATTAGTTACTATCCATTTGGTTAATTTTTTGACAATTGTGCCCATGAAGTGGACGTTTTTTAGGGTTGGCATATTTTTTTTATTTTTTTTTATTCGCTTTAGTACTATTTTCACAAGTAAGATGTACATTTTCAAAACTCTTAGTACAAAAATCCAAACTGATCACACTTGCAACACAGCTAGTCATTCTTTCAAAACCTGATCTCATGCATTCTAGTTGTACATATTTTCATTCTACATAATCACTGTTTCAAAACACAAGATCATTGTGATATGTAATGAGAACATTTGGTTTAATCACTGAAACACAACAGGATGTTCCTCTTTCAGTTTAGTACTTTTAACAATCAGTTCATTCAATGGCAAACAATGCAAGATACATGTTTCAAATCACCCGTTTCTGAAATAATTACAGTTGCACAGGCTACAGATGCCACCTTAGAAAATACTCTTATATTACCTAAATTACATAATTGACATAAAATCCATAATGTTTGTAATAGTATCTATTCAGTGTGTTATCAAAAGGTGTAAAGTATGACACAGTCATGAGGTTTTGTGCTAGAACAGTGTTTGCCGCCAATACAGTAAATGTTCTCACTGTACCATATGACTAAATCTATACTGTAGTTGATCTTTACAGATGAAGGGTGAGTTACAGTAATGGCAGTCTCTATTATAGTAATCTGTTTACAGTATCACATGGCATACCATAATGTAAAACGATGCCATCTGTCTCCCTTCTTTTGATGCATCTCTGATCAGTCTGATGTTGCACAGTCATTGACTGTTTCTTTTCCCTTACTCTGTCCTGCTTTGTGTTCACAAATTTCAAATCCCTCTGTATCTGTGTATCTCTCTCTCTCTCTCTCTCTCTCTCTCTCTCTCTCTCTCTCTCTCTCTCTCTCTCTCTCTCTCTCTCTCACCTCTCTCGCACGCACACATGCACAAGTGGTTTACGGGGACTCTCCATAGGCGTAATGGTTTTTATACTGTACAAACTGTATATTCTATCCCCCTACACTAACCCTCATTCTGTATGATTTATAAACTGTTTTCCTCATGGGGACCAAAAAATGTCCAAACAAGGTCTAAAATTACTGGTATTACCTTCCTTGTTGGGACATTTAGTTCACAATGCAGTGTTTACCAGGACCACACACACATTTTGAAAAATGTGGTCATCATCTAAGATAAATTGCTTATTCATTACATTTGGTTATCCATATCGGAAAATACAAACAATTTCTATTGAAACTATGCCTATAGAATCAATTATATATATATATATATATATATATAATATATATATATTATATATATTTTATTATATATATATATATAAATCTATAGGTGTACCAAATGATCCATTGATTAACCATTAAGATCAGTTGAATTAAATAATAGACAAATGTATTAAACTGAACGAAAAGAGATGCAAATCAAAAGTTTGATAGTAATTGCATTATGAAAGGCAGTTACTATAAATGAAACATTTATAGTATATAGATGAAACTCTTATTTTGTGTAGTGAAAAGGATACTTTGTGATTTTGTGTATTGTACTATCACAATTGAAAATATGCTGAAATGTTTGAAAAAAGTGCACTTTTGATGATCTGTTGTGATATTAGTACTAAGAGTTTTGAAAATGTACCAATTGCTTGTGAAAACTGCACCAAAGCAATTAAAAAGAAGCTGTAAATGGACAATGGTGCTTCACTAAGTTAACATTTGTGTCCACTTTGAACATTTTTGTCCAATAATTTGACATTTGTTTGGATATGTGTGTTCAGTAAGCAGATGTTGTATCCACTTTAAGCATTTGTGTCCAAACAGTGAACATTTGAGTCCCTTTAGTCTGTCCATTTATGTACATTTACTGTATGTCTGATTTGTTAACAGGTTGAAATCTGTGAGGATTTTCATGAGGTGCAAGAGGAGGAGGACTCAGAGACTGAGAAAGCTTTGTAAGTGCTTCAGACTGGGGAAAGATAAAACTCTGACAACAGAAAATACTGTTGTTTTAACAGGGAATACCACAGATTTTCTGCTTTCAAGTGTATCATTAATTTCCCCCACAGGAAGCTCAGGGAACATATAAAGAGATTTGAATATTCTCAATTGGACCCTTGAGTATGTATGGTATCCAGTCCCTGAACATTTCAAAGAAAATAGTTGAAAAAAAGTTGAAAGTTGAGAATTGTTGTTACTCCCACTCCCTGTTACTCCCTGGCATGCTTTCAATCAACTTCTGGGCCACATCCTGACTGATGGCAGCCCATTCTTGCATAATCAATGCTTGGAGTTTTTGGGAATTTGTGGGTTTTTGTTTTGAGGATTGACCACAAGTTCCCAATGGGATTAAGGTCTGGGGAGTTTCCTGACCATGGACCCAAAATTTCGATGTTTTGTTCCCTGAGCCACTTAGTTATCACTTTTGCCTTATGGCAAGGTGCTCCATCATGCTAGAAAAGGCATTGTTCGTCACCAAATTGTTCTTGGATGGTTGGGAGAAGTTGCTCTCGGAGGATGTTTTTGTACCATTCATGGCTGTGTTCTTAGGCAAAATTGTGAGTGAGCCCACTCCCTTGGCTGAGAATCAACCCAAACAAAAACAAAACCCCACAAATTCTGACAAACTCCAAGCATTGATTATGCAAGAATGGCTGCCATCAGTCAGGATGTGGCCCAGAAGTTGATTGACAGCATGCCAGGGAGAATTGCAGAGGTCTTGGAAAAAGGATTAACACTGCAAATATTGATTCTTTGCATATAACTTAATGTAATTGTCAATAAAAGCCGTTGACACTTATGAAATGCTTGGAATTATACTTCAGTATACCATAGTAACATCTGACAATAAGATCTTAAAACACTGAAGCAGCAGAATTTGTGAAAATGGATATTTGTGTCATTCTCAACTTTTGGTCACGACTGTAGTCTGATTCCTGAAACGTCTCATGAGCCTTTTTTAATCAGTTTGAAACACTGCCCTATAGAACTGTAATTTGTACAATTTACTGCATTAGCAGAGCGATAATGTCTTTCATATATATACGGAGCCCCGCATATGAATAGGCTAAATCATGCGCACGATTTAGTAAATCGAGGGAACAAAATTGTAAATTGTTCACACGTCATGTCATGTGCGAGGCCCCATACATAAACACTACTACTGTTCAAAAGTTTTGGAGTCAGTAAGTTGTTTTTTTTTTTTTTTTTTTTTTTGAATGAAAGATTTTCTATTTTAAATAAATGCTGTTCCCTTTCGAGGGAACTCGCACTGCATCGTTAACGACACTATGGGGAACGCCCCTCAGCGTAGGGTCTCTGTAGCATGAATGAAACTATTCCAATACTGATTGGTGTTGCGTCATGACGTAACATGATGGCATACACGGAAGCTACAAAGGGACGTCGGCACACAACAGAGTTAGCTTGGTGTGTGCATCCCTGCCCTAGATTCTTGACTGGCGGGGACACATATCAGCTCTGTGTACACTGTTTGGGAGCGCAGCATGCTCGAGCAGCCCTTGAGGCGAGTGTGAGAAACTCCTGCTGTGAGTGCTGCCTTCTTGCCTGGATGTGTTTGATGAGGCTGGCCAGGCACCCATTCCCCAGGGTTCGGGTCTCGCGTCCGCTGAAGCGGCGTGGCATCTCAGATCCTGGGGTTCGCAGAGAGAGCTGGCAAACAAGATCGAGATTACTGAGGCACGTTCTTGGTCATCGTTGGCCAGCTCTGATGCTCTTCCTCCCTGTGCAGAAGCCCACCCGTGGGTGGCTTCTTCTGAGTGGGGTGAGAGCCCGATGCTTAAAATATCTGCCTCTGAGGAGGTGGATGTTTTCAGCACTGAAGCGGAGGACATTGAAGTAGCGAGCTTGCTTCATGTCCCTGATTATGAGGAGCTCGTTGAGGTTGTGACTTGTGCGGTGGCTAGACTTAACATCAGCTGGCCATGTGAAAGACAGGAAGCACAAACAAAAAGCAAGATGGATGAGCACTTCCTGACGTAGAATGCACAGCCTCATCGCTGGGACTTGCTGTTCTTTCCTGAGTTGTGCAAATCGTGGAACAGACCCTATTCCTCTCGTGTGTCCAACTCCCCTGTGCTTTATTACAGTGATAATGTGGGGCCGAAAGGGAACGGCTATGGGATGATGCCGCAAGGGTGGAAGGGACTTTGGCCAGTTCTCTTTTACCCGACGCTGCGTCATCTCTTAAAGCCCCGGTGCTGCCCACCAAACCCTGTAGAAACTCTTCATCTTTGGTGGGCAGATCTAATATGGCTGCGGGTCAGGCAGGTGCGCGCTTGCACACCATGTTTATTTTGCAAGCATACCAGGCTGATCTTCTTAAAGATCTTGATGGGGGCGATGAGCCAACACACCTGAAGATATTGCTGAGCTTCGTAGGGCTGCAGACCTGTCTCTCTGTGTTACCAAAGAGACGGCTCATGCCATTGGTCGCTCCATGGCAGCAATGGTAACCACGGAGACATCTCTGGTTAAATCTGTCAGGCATCAAGGAAAAGGACAGGGCTTTTCTCCTTGATGCCCCGATTTCGCCTTCTGGCCTGTTTTTCCTTGATGCCCAGATTTCACCTAATGCCATAGTACAGACGTGGCAGAGGCAACGCCTGTACACTTTTCTCCCGATCGCTCTGCTCCCGGGAGTTCTGGAGAGAGTCCGGAGAGAAGGGGCCAAGTTGTTGTTAGTAGCCCCTTTTTGGCTGGCCCGAGTATGGTTTGCAGACATCATAACACTCCTGGCAGGCCCCCGCTTGGCAGGTCCCTCTGAGGAAGGACCTGCTGTCTCAGGCGGGAGGAGGAAGTCAGACCAGTTGTTGGTGTGCTTTAGGTCACCAAAGAAGGGGCTCCCTGCTTCTAAGCAAACAGTTAGTAATTGGATTGTTCAGGCTATTGCCTTGGCCTATCAGGTGCGCAACCTGCCTTCACCTTTGGCCCTGAGGGCTCGTTCTACTAGGGGCATGGTGTACTCTAGAGCCCTCCTCTCAGGGGTTCCCCTTCAGGAGATCTGTGATGCGGCTGGCTGGGCCACTCCGCACACCTTCATAAGATTTTATAGTCTGCAACTCCCTTCTACGCCAGGTGCACAGGTGCTCTCCTTCTAAGTTGTACCTGTTTCAGCTTCACACTAGGACAGACGTGTTTGGTGTGGCATAGTGGGTATTCGTTCCCCAGAGTGTTGTTACCGACGCAGTTTCCTTGAAAAGGAAATGTCTCGGGTTACCTATGTAACCCTTGTTCCCTGAGAAGGGAATGAGACACTGTGCCCCACACCTCCTCATGTCTGGGAGCGACTTGCTTCCTCGCAAAATCTAACTCTGTTGTGTGCCGGCATACCTTTGTAGCTTCCGTGTATGCTGTCACATGTCATGACGCAATCAGGATTGGAATAGTTTCATTCATGCTTCAGACGCGCTACTCTGAGGGGTATTCCCCATAGTGTCGTTACTGATGCAGTGTCTCGTTCCCTTCTCAGGGAACAAGGGTTACATACATAACCCGAGATGTTCTTTTGAAGTTTCTATTCATCAAAGAATCCTAAAAAACAATGTATAATGGTGTCCACAAAAATATTAGGCAGCACAACTGTTTTCAACATTGATAATAATAAGAAATGTTTCTTGAGCACCAAATCAGCGTATTAGAATGAATTCTGAAGGATCATGTGACACTGAAGACTGATGCTGAAAATTCAGCTTTGCCATCACAGAAATAAATTACATTTTAAAATATATTAAAATAGAAAAGTTATTTTAAATTGTACTAATATTTCAAAATACTACTGTTTTTAGTGTATTTTTTTGATTAAATAAATGCAGTCTTAGTAAGCATAAAATACCTTTTTTTTTTTTTTTTTTTTTTTTTTAAACAAACATTTGAAAAAGTCTTACTGACCCCAAACTTTTAAATGGTAATGTTCAAACAAAATTGATATTATAAATTAAATTTAGCCAAATGAATCAGAATCAAGTTGAGTGAAAGTGAGAGCTTTCTAAATCTGAATCAAATCTGGAAATCTGCTTATATATTCTACTTGTTGTGGGTTGCCGTGTAGTAAAATTCAAAGGATGATGCGTGATGCAGAATGAATCATATAAACAATATATTTAATAAACAGAGAGCAAACACATCTAATGTAACGTTAACACAAGACGAAGAACAGGGGAAAACTGCTTAAATACACAAGGAAGGTAATCAACAGAACAGGGAACAGGTGTGGATGAATTAGAAACCATGACAATGAATGAATGACTAGAACTTGGGCAAATGGTGACACGAGGTGTGTTTGACTTGAAGCAGCAGACTGATCAGTGTATGACATCAAATTATCACGAAAAGTGATTTGAAAGCATACAGAGTGTCTGTTCTCTAAACTCTCTCATGGTACTTTGATGTCGTAGACCGATCGGTCTGTGCAGTGGCGCTTGAAGTCGAACACACCTAATGAAAACGAAACAAAACAGAAACTAAACATGACCATGACAATACTCAACCATACTGTGTACGTAGATCACCTCATTTTTTGATGTTTAATAAAATGCCACTATAGTGTGTATAAGAAAGTGCATACTGTACTCTAGATGCAAATAGGTGAATACAAGGCACTTCTGGATTCAGTGTGCTATACTGGCAAAAATAGGTTCTGCACTAAAACATTTACAGTGCTTGTGTGGGCAGAGTGAATGCAGTAACCTGTTAATATGGCCATCTAAATAATAATGTGCCACTTGTGAGTGCAATGTGAAACAAGCCTAAGATATTGAATTTAAATTTTGCAGGGATGAGGATAAAAATAAAAGTGAAAAGAAGTCTAAACGGAGAGTTAGAAAGCTTAGCTCTTCAAAACCAGATGAAACTGAAATCAAGGAATCAGCTGTTTGGAATATTATCTGCTCTCAGAAGACCAAACTGCTGGTATGTTTATTTCTCTGTCTCTGTTGTTTTCCAGCTGCACAATACAAGCACACTGTACTAACAGATGTTTAGCCATATGGTTCTGAAAACCCATATGTGATCTGATGACCTGTAGTATGTCTTTTCTCTGCAGAACTGTTTTGCAAGAAATTTCTACAACATGAGATTGCTGGCTCTGTTCCTTACTTTTGCCATCAATTTTATTCTTCTGTTCTACAAGGTAAGAATTGATTTCTCTGCTACATCAGCTTTAATATTGTTGGTCAGGCTGGTCTGTTTTGATGTGTTTAGGCCACTTGGATTGGGAAACTAGCCAAAATGACTGAATACCAGCTTGCCCAGGTTGGGAGACCAGCTAGACCAGTTCAAACCAGCTTTTTCCAGACATGTTTTTCACACCTTAATTTGACCAATAACATCTAAACAATATTTTTATTTAGGCTTCATCGACCATTGGTGATGGTGAAAATGTGGAGATTGCTCTTTGTGACAACAGAACCAAGAGTGCACAGGAAGTTTATTTTGAACTAGAAGAGAACAGTGGCTACATGAAAATGATTCTTCGCATCCTGGCTGTCTTGCACACACTTATCTCACTCTGCTGTATCATCGGCTACTACTGTCTGAAGGTTACACACACACACACACACACACACACACACACACACACACACACACACACAGGTTTGTTTTGCTATCTTAGTGAGGACATTCCATAGGCGTAATGGTTTTTATACTGTACAAACTGTACATTCTATCCCCCTACACTACCCCTACCCCTAAACCTACCCATCACAGAAAACATTCTGCATTTTTACATTTTTAATAAAACATTGTTTAGTATGTTTTTAAAGCTTTTTTAAAAATGAGGACTCATGAAATGTCCTCATATTTCATGTTTACTTTGTAATACCAGTGTAATGCCCATGCCATTATACAAATTTGTGTCCTCATAAATCACAAAAAACGTACACACACACAATTTTGTGTCTGTACAAGTAACCCACTATATTTCTTTTAGTGAAACTAAGCATATGTCTTTGATGTACTAAATAATGCTCTCAGATGTACAGTGGGTCCAAAGTCTGAAACCAGTATTGAAAATGCTTTTATTTTTCACTTTATTTTGCACTTGAGCTGCATGAACCTGTTAATCATGTTCTCCAGTATGATTTGAGATTATCCAAAGAGCATCTTGTGCTTCAATGGAAACAAGAACATCTGACCGTCTGTACAAAGATTAGTGACCTAGAAATTTGAATCATAATTATTTCTTATTCATTTCGGATTATAATTCTACCTTTGTTTTATTATTATAATTATTATTATTATTATTATTATTATTATTTTTCAAATAAAAAATGTTTTGTTCATTTCCAGGTTTAAAAATCTCAGCTTGTTTTATCTGGTCACAGGCGTATAAAACATCCAACTACCTTTTTCATCATTTGACCCTTGACAGGTTCCTTTAGTAATTTTTAAGCGTGAGAAGGAGCTGGCTCGTAAACTGGAGTTTGACGGACTCTACATTACAGAACAACCTTCTGAAGATGACATTAAAGGCCAGTGGGACAGAATGGTCATTAATACACCGTAAGAGCTGCATAACTGCCTCATAAAGGCTCACATTATAAGCTATGAAACAATAGCTGATCTTCTATGAATTTCAAAATTCAACAGTGATTGCGGAATTATCACTCCTACACAGTACAAGTGTTGCACCTCTTCAGTAATATTTTCTGTTTTCTTCTTTGCTGTTTTTCAGATCATACCCAAGTAATTATTGGGATAAATTTGTGAAAAGGAAGGTAAGATAAACAAATGAAATATTTTCTCTAAAAGTTACTTTCGAAAACATTTAAGAACATCATAGTATGACAGTATCTTACAGCTCTAACACTCCTATAGTCTTAATTATAAGGTTAAATTTTAATCTTAATCCTAATTTTAATATTAACACATTTTTACATTTTCTTTTTTTCCTGTTTCATGGTATTTTTTAAACTGATATGTCAATTCTAAAATATACTTTCAAAACAGTTTTTGACCATTTAAAAATAGTATAAAAGTATCTCAACTTTTAATAACTCTTAATCCTAATTTTATTATTAAAGGGATAGTTCAC
Organism: Ctenopharyngodon idella; assembly: GCF_019924925.1. Classification (NCBI taxonomy): domain Eukaryota; kingdom Metazoa; phylum Chordata; class Actinopteri; order Cypriniformes; family Xenocyprididae; genus Ctenopharyngodon; species Ctenopharyngodon idella. Next base: position 24,624,825 of record NC_067236.1, read on the forward strand.
CCAGAAATGAAAATTCTGTCATTATTTACTCACCCTTGTGTCGTTCCAAACCTTTAAGACTTTTGTTCATCTTCGGAACACAAATGAAGATATTTTTAATAATATCTGAGCCAGTTCTGTACTTTCTTTTGACAGCTACGCAACTACCACTGTGATGCTTCAAAAAGTTTATTTAGAGATTATAAAACTAACCCATATGAATTGAGTGGTTATCGGTAGCACTTTATTTTACAGTCCTGTTTCGCATGAACACACTATGTACTTGCTATGCACACACTAACTGGGTAATAACTAGGTACTAACTCTGAACCCACCCCTAAACCTTAAAGGATTAGTTCACCTTTTAAATGAAAATTACCCAAAGCTTTACTCACCCTCAAGCCATCCTAGGTGTATATGACTTTCTTCTTTCTGATGAACACAATCAGAGAAATATTAATAAATGGCATTAAGTGTTACCAAACGAGTATGAGCTGAAGAAAGTGTCTTCATCCATATCCATCCATCATAAACATTCCACACGGCTCCGGTGGGTTAATAAAGGCCTTCTGAAGTGAAGCGATGTGTTTGTGTAAACCATATTTAACGTGAAGTTATGAAGTAAAATATCTAGCTTCCGCCAGACCACCTTCCGTATTCAAAAACTTGTTTGGTAATGCTTACTGCCATTATAAAGTTCAGATGCGTCAGGATATTTATTAATATTTCTCTGATTGTGTTCATCAGAAAGAAAGACATATACACCTAGGATGGCTTTAGGGTGAGTAAAGCTTGGGGTAATTTTTATTTGAAAGTGAACTAATCCTTTAACTTAACCCATGTAGTTACCTTACATTACTCAGTATTTTTGTGGTTAAGTAAACTGTAAGTACAATAAAAGTGCACATACTGTAAAATAAAGTGCAATGAGGGTGAGTAATTAATGACAGATTTTTAATTCTTGGGTGAATTAACCATTTAACTACATTTTTGCTCTTTCTTTTAGTAACATTTTTATTTTTATTTTTCTGCAGTATTTTAAGAGATTCCTACATTGTGTTGTTGGTGTTTGTTGTCGCTATGCAGTTGCTAGGGTGTTCTGAGTGGTTTCTAGGTGATTATTTGCTGACCCACCCTGCTCTGTGACATTCGGGCTTAAGTCCTTCTTTCAGTGTCAGTCTATGGGATGCTTACTTTTTTATCATCCGCCATGTGGAAATCGTAAGTCCAGTGGCTTAGAAAAGCAACAGCAGTCCTCTCAACAATAAGACTCGTGGATTGAGATATCATTCATTTCTGCAGTATGAACAGTGTTGGATGAATTACGTGCCAAATATAATGCTTGGGTTCAGTACCACTGATAATGATCCATTCCCTTGATGTGGTACTGTAAGCTGTATTATTTGAGCTGCTGGTTCAAACTGTTTTTTCTGTTTTTGATTCATTCTGTTATTGCTTTTCGTGCTGCAGGTGATGGCGAAATATGGAGAGCTGTATGGATCGGCACATGTCAGTGAGCTTCTAGGTTTAGATAAAGCTGCTCTGGACTTCAGCTCAGAGGCTCATGAGAGGAAGAGACCTGTACAAAAGGGTGCCATCACTGCCCTGTGAGTTACTCTTCTTTTATTTATTATAATACTTTAACCAACTAATCCAGCTTCTGTTCTGTGAAACAGGCCAATCAGTTCATCTTCAGACTGACGATGAAAAAATTATTTCACTGAATGCCAGATGATGGCAGCAGTGTTTCGTTGTGAAAGGCTTAAATTAAATCAAATAAATCATTCTCATGTTTTCACAGATTCAGGTTAAACACCATTGATGTGAAGTACCAAATATGGAAGCTGGGAGTGGTTTTAACTGACAATGTAAGATCCCTGACTCTTTGAACACTCAAACATGTTATAACAGAAGGAACTGGCAATCAGTGAGCCAGATCTAACATGAAATTGTGTTTTGCTTTTCTCTCAGTCCTTCCTTTACCTGGCCTGGTATATGTTTGTGTCAGTTCTGGGTCATTATAACAATTTTTTCTTCGCTGCGCACCTGCTAGACATCGCCATGGGCTTCAAAACACTGCGCACCATACTGTCATCTGTTACACATAATGGCAAACAGGTACTACATTTGTGTGTGTGTTTCTGTGTGTATGTACAGTGGCCCCAAAATATGTTTAGACCTTCAAGTCACAACTTTCATGCATTTTTGAGTGTTACACTGTCCACATTTTTGGGTCACTGTATATCTGCGAAGATGAAATGAAAGGCTGTTGTCTGTGTTTCAGCTGGTTTTGACAGTGGGACTGTTGGCCGTGGTCGTGTATCTCTACACTGTGGTTGCCTTTAACTTCTTCCGCAAGTTTTACAACAAGAGTGAGGATGGTGAACCAGTGGACATGAAATGTGATGATATGCTCACAGTGAGTAGCCCTCTGCCTATCAAGTTTTAGATATTGTCATGGTATTGATGTAAGAAACATGCAAGCACTATCGTTCAAAAGTTTGGGGTTGGTAAGATTTTTAATGTTTTTGCAAAAAGTCTCTTATGCTCACCAAGGCTGCATTCATTTGACAAAAAAACAGTAATATCAGTAATACTGTGAAATATTATTACAGTTTGAAACATTTTTCTAAATTAAAATATTTTAAAATATAATTTATTCCTGTGATGCAAAGCTGAATTTTCAGCATCATTACTCCAGTCTTCAGTGTCACATGATTCTTCAGAAATCATTCTAATATGCTGTTTTGGTGCTGAAGAATAATTTCTCATCACTAGTGTTAAAAACAGTTGTGCTGCTTAACAGTTTTGTAGAAACCGTGATACATTTTGTTCAGGAATTTTTGGTAATTGAATTAAAAATATTTATTAAATGCATCCTTGATGAATAAAATTTTGTTCCCATTCAGTGTTCAGCAGCCTAGCACTCATTACACGTATAAAAATGTTAATGCCAATCATAGCAGAATCCATTTAGAGTCCTTAAAGGTTAAAACACCCTGTTTAAATCAGAGAGTTGGTGGAAAATGGTTATATAAAACAAATGTATTACTGTTTTGGTGCATGAATAAAGCAAAAAAGTGAATACACCTGTATGTGTGCTTAGTGTTACATGTTCCACATGTACGTTGGTGTGCGAGCCGGAGGAGGGATTGGAGATGAAATCGAAGACCCAGCTGGTGACGAGTTTGAGTTCTATCGTATCATCTTCGACATCACCTTCTTCTTCTTCGTCATCGTCATCCTCCTAGCCATCATTCAGGGTGAGTGATAGAGATATTGTGAGAGTCATTTTAGTGAAATGGCAAAAAACTGATATGTGCTCCAAATTTCAATAAGGACAATGAGCCGAAGTGTTTGGGTTTGATTATTTAGTTTGTCCTCTAACTCGAGTCATGCTGAGCAGCGCTGGAGGGCTTCATTAAAAGATCACGCTCTCACATGCTGAGAGGGGTTTATGGGAAGAGATCTGAGGACTGTGTGATGCTAGAGGAGTGTCTGATGCGTGGGGTGAAATAATACTCATGATTCAAATGTTTGGCATAAACCTAATTGTGTTTGTGACTGGTGAATTGCTCTGTTGTCATACCATCTGAAAGGTCTGATAATTGATGCATTTGGCGAGTTGAGAGACCGGCAGGAGCAGGTTAAAGAGGACATGGAGGTGAGTTTTCATTTAACTTCAGATTTGACTATTTTAGCACCACGCTACATCGCCTGTTGACTTGTGTTCCAATTAACACTCTGAATTAATTTATCAAAAACCAAACATTTCTTTAATTATAAATCAGAGCTACACTGCACTTGTGAGTTAATATTTTATTTCTCTGTTAGTAAATACGTCATTAATCTCTGCCAGACGGTCTTTGGACTAGACATTGGTTTTATGTTAATTGATCATCTATAATTAAACAGTGCATGTGGAGTGCCATTAAGTCTGTTTTTTTGCTTCAGACTAAGTGTTTTATCTGTGGCATTGGGAGTGAGTATTTTGACACGGTGCCCCATGGCTTCGAGTCACACACACTGCAAGAACACAACCTGGCCAACTATCTGTGAGTACTAGAGAACTAAGAAGAAGGACAGAGGTCACTTTTGCCTAATTTCCATCATGTTTTTCAGTCAATTTTAAAGGCTGTTCTGGTTGGAAGCTTGTTTCCACCACTGAATAAAAAATAAAAAAGGTAATTGTGACTTTATATCTCTCAATTCTGACATTTTTGCTTGCAATTGCGATTTTACATCTCGCAATTCTGAGTTTTTTTCCACAGAATTGCATGATATAAACTCGCAATTGCGAGTTGCAAAGTCCAAACTGCAAGATATAAACTCGCAATTGCGAGTTATAAAGTCAGAATTGTGATATAAACTCACAATTCTTACTTTATTCTCAGAATTGCAAGTTTATATCTCACAATTCAGACTTTTTTCTCAGAATTGCATTATATAAACGTGCAATTGTGAGGAAAAAAGTCAGAATTGTAAGATGTAAATTTGCAATTGAGAGAAAAAAAGTCAGAATTGTGAGGGGGAAAAAAAAGTCAGAATTGCAGGATGTAAAGTCACAATTGTGAGAAGAAAAGTCAAAATTGTAAGATTAAAAAGTTGTGATTATCTTTTAAATTGTTTTATTCCATGGCGGAAACAAACTTCCATAGTTCTAAGATCAGTATACTGGTGGAAAATAAGTCTATTGTAAAGCTGGCCAGGGAGACAGAGACATGTCATTTTACAAAAAAGTACTGTGGTGGTGCCACAATGGTAATGAAATATTATAATGAATGATTTACATATTCTTATAATTTTGTATTTACACAAATTACCATGGTATTTTTTTAAATTCATGTTTTAAACAATACCATTGTATTACCAAAGTACTGGATCCAAAAAAACATAATATTGTTAATCATGTTAATCAAATCATGATAATCATGACCTAAAGTTAAAGAAACAATACCAACAAAGATTAGCCTGTTAAAAAATAATAATAATAAATCTTGTTTCTATTTTTATTTGGTGAAAATGGATAACATTTGTTTTGTGTTTTGTTTGCCCTTTAGGTTCTTTCTGATGTACCTCATCAATAAGGATGTTACAGAACATACTGGACAGGTACAATTTGTATTCTCAAATGTCATGAATCTTTATTGAAAAAAGATATATGGACAGTTTCAGAGTGAAAGATGTGTAAAGTAATATGTGATACCACTGAAAAATGATCTTTGAGATAGACTACCTTTCAGTAGTGTGGGGTCTGTAAGATTTTTAAAAAAGTTTTTGAAAGAAGTCTCTTATGCTCACCAATTTTAAAAATGGAAAACATTTTAATGTTTTAAAATATTTTGACCGCTACACTCTGTAACACAACAGGAATCATACGTGTGGAAGATGTTCCAGGAACGCTGCTGGGAATTCTTTCCTGTTGGAGACTGTTTCCGGAAACAGTATGAGGTTCAACTCAGCTGAAGAATTCCAGTTCAATTTCTATAGTTCATTGGTAAATACTTATGAAGTATGTCTGGGATGTTCTTCTGATAATAAGAAGCTGCTGTATAACTCAGTACTGTTTTGCATGCTTGTTTGGTTTTTACTTTTTTTTTTTTTTTTTTTTATTCACTACATTTTTTTCAATTCACATTTATTTATATAGCACTTATCACAATACATATCATTTTAAAGAAGCTTCACAGAAAATGCATGTTTCTATGTTACAATTAAGAGTAATGTGTTATCAGGTGACGGTGTCAAAGTAATGTCCTTATGGCAGAAATGTACGGTTCTAAGATAATACAAATCGTACAGTTAGCTAACATCATGTATTCACTTAAGCAGAACAATGAGCATGTTAGTTTTTTTTTTTTTTTTTTTTTTTGCTTTGGTACTATTTTCACAAGTAAGGTGTACATTTTCAAAACTCTTAATACAAAAATCTAAACTGATCACACTTCTAACACAACTAGTCATTCTTTCAAAACCTGATCTCATGCTTTCATTCTAGTAGTACACATTTTCATTCGGTCCCACTTTATATTAAGTGGCCTTAACTACTATGTACTTACATTAAAAAAAAGTGCAGTGTACTTATTGGGTTCATATTGAATTGCAAAACACTTTTGCTGCTATTGAGGTGGGTATTGTATTGAGTACAATGTAAAAACATGTATGTACACAATAAGTGCATTGTATCAAATGATTAATTTAAATATAAGTAGTTAAGGCCACTTAATATAAAGTGGGACCTTTCATTCTACATAATCACTGTTTCAAAACACAAGATCATTGTGATATGCAATGAGAACATTTAGTTTAATCACCGAAATACAAGAGTATGTTCTTTTATTAATAATAGCATTATGAAAGGCAGTTACTGTGAATGAAACATTTATATAGATTACACTTATTTTGTGTAGTGACAAGGATACTTTGTGATTTTGTGTATTGTGCTAACACAATTGAAAATATGCTGAAATGTTTGAAAAAAGTGCACTTTTGATGATCTGTTGTGATATTAGTACTAAGAGTTTTGAATGATTGCAATATATAGGAAATTTGGCAGTTTTGTATGCTGATTCAGAGTTGGCATCTGAAGCCCCTGCAGGGGTTGGTGTCATCTGAAATCTTTGTAAGAGCCTGGATCCACACAGGAGCTGGTGTATTCTATAGATACCTCGCAATGGGCTAATTGTTCTCATTTTATTATTGTTGACTTTAAGTTGATGCTGTACTTCTTGGCCGTATGGTCTAATTTTATGTAACCTGTCACTTTGGAATAAATGCAAGTAGTTTAAACTAGAATGGTGATTGGCATTTATTGGAACTCAACAGAACCCATATTAATGTTCACAGTTAACCATACTGGAAATATTAGAAAATAACTAGGTTTTTATATTATGATTAGACAAAATGAGTGGTGCTTGCATGCAATGATATATCAAACCTGTAGCACAAACAGTGCAGGACCATTAATGCAAGAAAGTTTAAAACTGGTCTTATTTTAGCTCTTCCAGGTTCATGTGTGTGTCTGATATTAATAATTTATCTGTCTTTATGGAGAATCTCACTCCCTTAGTTGCACTACAAAAACTCATTTTCTTAATCAGATTTTTTCCAGTAAAAAATATCTAAACATTCTCAAAGTGATATGTTCATTTAAATGTCTTCAGAAAGTTTATTTTAGTACCTCATTGAAATCATAAATTACCTCACTACTTCATGGTTCACTACTTCCTGGTTAAATCATGAAAAAACTAATTGCCAAAGACTAATTATGACAGTATTAAGATTTTTTTTTTTTTTTTTTGTGCACAGTGTGATGTCTATAGTTTGAAGTTCATAACCTTCATTTGCTTAAACCTTCTTATTGTTTGCCCATCAAAAACCAATCCTTTTCCATCCTTTTCTCTTTACTCCTCTCTTCATCTCCTTATTTTCAACAGCCACTCCATCATCTGTGGTTCTCATCTCTCTCACCTCCTCTCTGTCTGTCTGTCTGTCTGTCTGTCTGTCTGTCTCTCTCCTCCGTGTGAGAGGTAGCACTCAGATCCTGAGCGTGAAATAAAATTAAACGGCAGCCCACATCACATGCAGCTGGTCAAGTTGTCGCTGCTGTAGGGCATGACACACTGATCTCTAGCCATTCCAGAGGTGCTGTTAAAGCTTTAACCCCCCTCTACATGAATGTTGTGCAGTCCTGCTGCTGTCAGCCTTATTAAAAAAAAGACAAAGGACAGAACTGATTACCATTATCTGTAATAGAAGGATAGAAAAAGATAGAAGAAGCAGCAGTACCGCAATACCTATAACCACATATATAATTTATAAAATTATATAATTGAAACTATATAAATACCTATTTAAATTATTAGTTATTTTATAGGAATCTGTTTGATTATGGATTAATTAAGTACTTGTTCTTAAAGTTTATGTTTATAGTTGAATAAAATGGAAGATGCGATATTCTTTTCTTCCCTATTTTGGCCCTGTCCCAAATGGCACACTAAACACTCGCGGTCTTCCTACGAGTCCACACTTTCTTGACGTAATGCCATTTTGACTGCCCGCTTCAGTGCAGGCTTGGGAAAGGTGCGCATCGAGGGCGAATAACGACCTCAAAGGGGGCGCCCACGAGCACCCCTCTGAAACTTAAAATGACAAACCCTACGGTTTCATAGACTTAACAGACATGCACACGCAGCAGCCATTGTAAAGGCTGTTCTATACTTCTGCATCGGACCAACGCCATAGCCTCTATGCCGTAGGCTATGCGTTGGTTTTTATTTATACTTCTGCGTCGTTGTCCGCATTGATGTGCAATTACACATGCAGACCTCTAGTAGGCAGTGTCCATAGGCATATTAATGCTGTATCCCATGGTATCAAGGCAAAATCCAAAGAAGAAGCAGCTTGTTGTGTACGTTGTCGGAGAAGCAGTGATGGTGGCAAATAGACAGCGACTTTTGTTACAGCTTGAGTTGTTAAATATTGAAGTGTAGTTACGTTGCAAGCGGAAATGCGACGTTATTGCAGGGTTTTTTTTTTTTTTTTTTTTTTTTTTTTTTTTTTACCTGAGGGAGGGGTTCTAGCAGACCGTTGTTACATTTTTGGAGACGTGCACGTCAGGCTACGCTATAGGCTACGCGTGCTACACACAGATTACGGCGTAGGTTCGACACAGAACTATAAATCAGCCATGAGGCTGAAAGTGCATATGAAGTTTGCCGTTTGGGACAGGGCCATGCTTATTTGAGTAAAATGGCTTCACAAACAAGAAAAAATGTTGGGTGGGACTTCATTTTGTCCCTCAGGAATTAATTGTTTGGGTGTGGTTTGCTATTGCATATGAGTGACAGGTTGTAACGCCCCTTGCGCTAGTAAACACGTCATCAGAAAAGAGATGTCTCTGTAAGAGGGAGGGGAAGTTTTTTCCATTTAAAGATGAAAAAGGGCGCATGAATTAAAAAATGATGATGTGCACATATAGAATTGTCAGTTTTTACTGCATAATGACTTTAAATTATAACATCATATTGAGTAATTCATTTTTGGAAAGGATGGCCTGTTTGTGTTTGACTGTGATGGCCACCCAGGAATGTACAGGAGTGAAGAGAGGTATTGATGATAAATGGCAGAGTGTAATGTTCCCTGCCTGTGGTTTGCTCACTGCTGCAGCGCGACCGCACTGTAATCTAGAACATGCTGGTGGTTTTAATTGAGAGTAATAGTAGTTGGACTCTGGATCCATTCTTAAATTTTACTCAGAAACAGGGTGCTGATACCAGAGCTAGTGTCCAAAGTAACCACATTTTGCATATTTCCAATGAAGTAAAGGTGGTTCTGAGCCAGAAAGATTGTCTATTTGGTTAATGTCCTTCTCAGATTCTACCGTCATGACCTTTGGGATAACACAACCCTTCCCAGATCATCTGAGAATTGCTGAATCCTTTAGGTACTGAATGTCGGGCTGAAAGGTCAATAGATTTGGTCTGGGACTGCGATGCTGCAGAGAACTGTAATTTATCATGTTAAGGTTTTAACTGATCAGGCACATAATAGATGCGAACAAATAATTTTTATTATACATGTTTTTATTTTATCATTTAAATGTAGGCCAATATATATGTCACAGTCTCAGTGCCATTCACAGCACCAGGCCTGGTCTCGTAGGCCAATGGAAAGACTTACCCAACTACTCACCTTGGAAACTTACCTGTCTTCAGTCCGTTTTCACATCCTTCCAGTACTGCACCGCACACCAGTCAGCACCTGCAACAAACAAAGAACTGTGAATGATCAAGCAAAGTGCAAACCTGCTACTTTGAATTCCATGTTTACCATGCTGCTTCATTGAACTTCCTGTGAATAAAAACAATGTTGTTTTATCTGTGTCTTTTCCTTCTGTTATTGTGACTATATATATATATATATATATATATATATATATATATAATTTTATATAATTATTTTTATTTTATTTTATTGCCATACATACATTTTTATTAGATCTACTGTGGCCCCAAGAAGCATTTGGACAACCAAACAAATCAAGAATATATGACATTGCAAAATATAGCAAAATGTCAAACCAAGTGGCATTTATTCGACACTTTTCAAGCAAAACTTTAATATAAACTTAAAATCTTAACGTGAAAATATATATTTTAATTTATAAAACAACAGATATATTGTTCAAAACCATGTTCTGAATGAATTAAAATGAAATATAATGTTAAATATTTTATTTTATTTGAATTAACATTTGTTTTATTTCAAGTGACACAAATGTTTTTTAATGCGTTTAGTTTTAGTTTGAGGTAACTATAATAACCCTGACTGTATTTCAATGCGTCTTGAGCATGTGTTTTATTTGCTGTGCCACAAGCTCTTATGAGAGTTAAGAACTTTATAAAACATTCAGTTCTCTTTCTTTCTCAAGCAGAATGAAGAGTCTTCAGTGTTGGGTTCATTATATCAGTGTCAAACTCAAGCACGTCATTACTGCTCCTGGCACTCAAGCTGGTTCGCAAACACTTCATAAGCCACTCGCTATTTCAAATGATGTTTTGTTCTATGACCTACCATTGAATTGTTTTCGCTTTTTGGTTTATCAAAGCATCAGCATGTGAGCTTGCTTAGGTGCCGAGGGACATGATGTGTTTGGACTATCAGAACTCATTATGGATTCTTCACATTGGTAAATTTATTACTGAGGGAATTATGAGGTTGACTGTTGTGGTGGTTTATCAATAGATGCTACACATGAAATTAATTACTGTGTGTTTGTGTATTTGCATGTTTGAGTATTTGTCAGAAGTAAATCCCAAAGGAGACTCACATATCGCTTCTTATTTTTTCTCTTTTGTGTCTCTCTCCTGAGTTTTCGTTGTTCCTCTCAGGATCCATCATCGCAAAAGAATTTCTTAGTCAGTCTGCCGAGCTGACCATAGAGAATACAGGGAGGATATAAATGGACTGAATACAAACATATAGAACAGGACAGAAAGGAAGCAGTAACACATCACAGACTGGCAAATGAGTTATAAGGACAAAATGTCAAGGACATGAACAGTCACATAGAACATGAAAGGGAGAGAAGTTACTCTATTCAGAGGAAAAATAAACTTTGTGTTTGTGCATATGATAAACAGCTGAAGAACCATGTCTTTCAAAGCACTTAAATCCACAACCATTCTCTTGTGCTTTTGTGCATTTCATGTCTGTTGTAGTGTGTTTACTGATCTAGTTTATAGGAAACTTGGCATTGTGCACTAAGAAGATTTTGTCTCTGACAAGTTGCTCGTGTTGTTTCTCATTTGTAAGTCACTTTGAATGAAAGTGTCTGTTGAATGAATGTAAATGTATAAATGTAGACAGTAAGACAGAATAATGAAAATGAAATACATTTTCCCCCTCAAAATCTCATTACTAAATTGCATTGCACAAAAAAAGTTGAAGAAACATTTATTATTATCATTATGTAACATGATTGTATATACTGAATATTAAAGAGATTATTAGTTTTTATATTATTAGATTATTTAGTTTCATATTTGTTTTTTACAACTTTATTTTATTTTATTAGGACAGCTCTGTGCTGTTTTGTTTGCTGAAAAAATTTGTATGACTCAAATTCAAGGTGACAACATTACAAAAAGGCTCCTGCGTACCTTAATGACAAGTGTACCCCCTTAACCCCTATGGCTTTATGCATTTATTTCTTTATAACATCTGTTACTGTATGTTGTACTGAGTTTGTATATAATTCTTGCAGAACAGAAGCTGTTCCTGAAGCTGCTTCTGAGGCTACATGTGCCCTCGTGTTTAATATGGCGTCGAAATTGACTTTTCATGCTCTTTTGCTGCTTAATATGGCTCTCTGCACTCTGCTTGGCACTGAAGCGGGGGAATTTAACTGTCACTTTGAGCTTGACAGTTAAATGGCACCACAAGTTGAAGAATGTACGATTTCGATTTAGTCGTTTTGCAGATATCCTTGCTGAAAGTAACATTTAAAAAGCTGATACTGGATGCCAGATGAATTACGGATGAGCTGCGTGGCATCCAAGGTCACATCCGCCTGGCATATTATCACAAAATAAGCATTGAAAAATACGGACGTAGCGTTAAATATTACGGACATCTGATGACAAAACATATTCTGCAATCCAAGGAGAAGGATGTTGCCTCAACCCTTTTGTTTTTCAAAATAGGCAGATGGGCTTTTAAAGTATGTCCAGTCAACCTTCCTGATGAAACATGTCACCAGGTTTTAACAAAGACTGATTCAAACATCAGCCACTACATGGACGAAAACACAAAGTGGATTTGGATTCATTGGATTTGGATTCATTGCAAGAGCCACCAAGGTCAGTGATACGTGAAGATGAAGTGATTTGATTGGACTTAGACTGAGACACAGACATTTTTCACAATATTTTCTTCTGTGTTCCACAGATGAAAGAAAGCCATGGAGGTTTGGAATGATGTGAGGGTGAGTATATGATAACAATTTTTTTTATTTTTGGATAAACTATGCTCACCAAGGCTAGATTTATTTGATCAAAAGAGTACTGTTGTGAAATATTATTACAATTTAAACTATTTGAATATATATTAAAATGTAACTTATTCCTGTGATGGCAAAGCTGAATTTTCAGCAGTCATTACTTCAGTCTTCAGCATCACATGATCCTTCAGAAATCATTATAATATGCTGAATTAGTGCTTAAAGGGGTGGTTGGTTTTTAACTTTAGTTAGTGTGTAATGTTGCTGTTAGAGCATAAACAACATCTGCAAAGTTATAACACTCAAAGTTCAATGCAAAGGGAGATATTTTCTTTTAAAGAATTCTCTGTTTAAGGACTACAACAAAAGGCTGGTAGGGACTACAACAATCTTCTTCCCGGGTTAGTGACATCACTAACCCTAAAATTTACATAAACCCCACCCTCGAGAACACGCAACAAAGGGGACGAGGCCATGTTGAGCTGCTTTAGAGAAGAGGAAGAGTTGTTGTAGAAGAATGTTGCTACCATGTTACCACAACCTGTAAGTATATTTTATTCTTTGTTGATGTGTCTTCCATTAAAGGATTAGTTCACTTTGAAATGAAAATTAACCCAAGCTTTACTCACCCTCAAGCCATCCTAGGTGTATATGACTTTCTTCTTTCTGATGAACATAATAGCAGAAATATTAATAAATATCCTGACGCATCCAAGCTTTATAATGGCAGTGATAGGGATCATTGAGTATGAGCTGAAGAAAGTGCATCCATCCTCATCCATCAATCATAAATATGTGCTCCACATGGCTCTGTGGGTTTAATAAAGGCCTTCTGAAGTGAAGCGATGCGTTTATGTAAAAAAAACAAAAACAAAAAACAAACAAAAAAAAAAAACCCATATTTAATAAGTTATGAAGTAAAATAAAGTAGGAGTATCTAGCTTCCGCACAAGCCGCCTTCCGTATTCAACGTACGCAGAAAGTGTAAAACTCTTGCAGTTCACAAAGCTTATGCTACGTTCTACACCATCCCTATTCAACTTACAGAAAAAGTGTAACTGACGTGACGCCAATTTACACTTTCTTCGTAACTTTAATACGGAAGGCGGTCTGGCGGAAGCGGCATATTTTACTTTATAACTTGATAAACATGAATGTTTTTTTACCCAGATGCATTGCTTTGCTTCAGAAGGCCTTTATTAACCCAGAGCCATGTGGAGCACATATTTATGATGGATGGATGAGGATGGATGCACTTTCTTCAGCTCATACTCATTGATCCCTGTCACTGACATTATAAAGCTCTGATATTAATTGGAGGATATTTATTGATATATCTGTGATTATGTTCATCAGAAAGAAGAAAGTCATATACACCTAGGATGGCTTGAGGGTGAGTAAAGCTTGGGCTAATTTTCATTTCAAAGTGAACTAACCCTACAATAGTTTCTATCATTATATTTATGTTGTAGCAAGGACGTAAACAAAGGGGGTAACGCTGTTTGGCTCCACTAGCCGGTTATCTAATTGCTAATTCAAACTTATCCGTCAAACACCTACAAACTTCTTTTTAATCCCACCAGCGAACTTCGAATGTTGCTGTTTGTTGGCAGTTATGTGATCATTGTAAATTATTCTTTGATTAGAGCTTTTATGCAGTGTTTACCCACATACTCATTTGGCTACAGGCATGCTAAACATGGTTCTGCATAAACATGGTTCTTTACTGTAGTAAAGCCATGATTAGTCTTCGTAATGGGCTCATAGTTCTGGCAACAGATATTTGGCTATCCTCGTTCTAAGACAAAGCTAATGGTGCTATACAGTCAGTAGCAATCATTATAGATCCACTGTCTGTAATCAGACAATGTTAAGGGTCGTGACGTTTCCGGACAACGTGCACTCGGCAGTATGCGAATCACAACACACTGGACCAGCTAACCAATTTGAGCCCATTGTGTATTTCTGAGGGAGGGGCTTCATAGAACCAGGAACTCAACAGAGCGTTTTTAGGAGAACTGAAACAGTGGTGTAGAATAAAGTTAAAATATGTGAAAAATAATGTGTTTTTTTAAAAACGAAGCATGAACACGTTACAGTCCCCATAAACACAATCAAGCCTTTGAAAATAGCTGATCAACCACCCCTTTAAGAAATATTTGTTTTTATTATCAATGTTAAAATCAGTTGTGCTGATTAATATTTTTGTGGAACAATCTATTCTATTCTATTCTAATAAAAAGGGCACTGTATGCATCATCAGTCCTTTCTTCAAACACCTGAATGCAGTTTCAATGGTTCTTGTCAACTAAAGTTGTAAAGTATGCGGCTTATGGCCCTTCGCACCTTCATGTCAAAAAGAGAGTTACCGATATTACCATTTAGATTATAAACCCTGATGCCAACAGCAGACCAGTTAACACACACTTTCTGTTCGGAACACGCTGTTACCTTATAGATCTGAATTCAGATCGTTTACTCTCATAAACTGCTAATGAAGTAAAGAAACACTGTTCTCCATAAATTAACCCAAGATAGTCTCTAAAGCAGGGGATTCAGTTTAGAACTTCCAGTTCTCACCCCCCAGTGACTTCAAAAGTGCTGAAATAAGCATTGAAAGAAGAGATTTAGTAACCATTCCTCATGGAAGTTGGCTATTTGTAGCAGTTGGAGCCTCTCCATATTAAAAATCATTTCCAACATTTCTAAACTTCTTAATCTAGATCTTTTAAATCCTTCCCAGATTTTCTGAAACCCTCTTTGAAAACCCATGTGAATGGGGCTAATCTTCCTGCCTTAAAAATCAGATGATAAGACATCACATGCTGGAGTGTCTGTCAACCGTCCACCTGACCAAAGCGTCTCCATATACACTTGTGTTTATGAGCCCAGTATGGCAGGAATGCAGAAGCAATGCCAACCTAATGTAGTGCATGAGGATTGTGCCAACACCCATATTTCCTTGTCTCTCCCTTGTATTTTTTTCCCCCATGTCATCCTCAAATACTAGACTCTGCTATTTCTCTTTCATATTTTTCCCCTTTCTACATCTCTGCATCCTAAAAACAGCTTCTACATCAAATCATTATAACTACACCCTAAAGCAGTGGTCTGTTGAGGGTTACAGGTCTGTTTTGTTCACAGAGCATGGCAATGTGATTTCATTAGTAATCATAGGTATTTGTATGAAAAAAGTGCACACACATTTTTAAAATTTACATTGTTAATATATTGACAGCATTTTAAAATCTAAGTATTTTAGTACATGCAGTATGAGCAACTTTAGAGTTACAAATGTTTACGAATCCTTGTTAGTTCAGAATATTACACTTATAGAATTAATAGGTTGATTTTATTTTATTTAGCCAATGAGATTAAATATGTACAATACCATTCAAAGCCTCAGTGCTCAGCGTAAATGAGTACACCCCCTTTGAAAAGGAACATTTTAAACAATATCTCAATGAACACAAAAACAATTTCCAAAATGTTGACAAGACTAAGTTTAATATAACATCTGTTTAACTTATAACATGAAAGTAAGGTTAATAATATAACTTAGATTACACATTTTTCAAATTTACTCAAAATGCAAAAATGAGTACACCCCACAACAAAAACTACTACATCTAGTACTTTGTATAGCCTCCATGATTTTTAATGACAGCACCAAGTCTTCTAGGCATGGAATGAACAAGTTGCCAAAATTTTGCACATCTATCTTTTTCCATTCTTCAAGAATGACCTCTTTTAGAGACTGGATGCTGGATGGAGAGTGATGCTCAACTTGCCTCTTCAGAATTCCCCATAGGTGTTCGATTGGGTTCAGATCAGGAGCCAATGAATCACTTTCACCCTGTTCTTCTTCAGAATTCCAACAGTGGCCTTAGTTGTGCGTTTAGGATCATTGTCATGTTGGAAAAGTGCACGACGACCAAGGGCACGGAGTGATGGTAGCATCTTCTCTTTCAGTATAGAGCAGTACATCTGTGAATTCATGATGCCATCAATGAAATGCAGCTCCCCGACACCAGCAGCACTCATGCAGCCCCACATAAGGACACTGCCACCATCATGTTTCACTGTATGCACCATGCATTTTTCTTTGTATTCCTCACCTTTGCGACACCATACAGTTTTGAAGCCATCAGTTCCAAAAACATTTATCTTGGTCTCATCACTCCAGAGTATAGAGTCCCAGTAGTCTTCATCTTTGTCAGCATGGGCCCTAGTAAACTCTAGGCGGGCTTTTTTGTGCCTGGGCTTTAGGAGAGGCTTCTTTCGTGGACGGCACCCATGCATGCCATTCTTCTGCAGTGTACGCCATATTGTGTCACAGGAAATAGTCACCCCTGTTTGGCTTTCTACTTCTTTAGATAACTGCAGTGAACTTGCATGCCGATTTTCTTCAACCCTTCTCATCAGAAGACACTCCTGTCGAGGTGTAAATTCCGTGGACAACCTGGACGTCTCTGTGAGATGGTTGCAGTTCCATCTTTTTTAAATTTTTGTACCACTTTTGCTACAGTATTCTGACTGATAAGTAAAGCTTTGCTGATCTTCTTGTAGCCTTCACCTTTCTGGTGTAAATAAATTATTTTCTTTCTCAGGTCTTGTGACATTTCTCTTCCATGTGGTGCCATGCTGACAGCATGAAATGGGAAGGGGTTTTAACACCTTTTTATAGTCAACTGGTGGTGTCTGCTGGACACCTGTGTAATGAATAATTAGACTCACCTGTGGTTGAATTCTTGTTAAATTAGACATTTGTAGTCTAAAATTTAGCTTTGCTCCAGAGACTTTCAGTGGGGTGTACTTATTTTTGCATCACCCTAATTTGAGTAAAACTGAATATTTTGTTCTCTAAGTTATATTATTAACCGTACTTTCATGTTATAAGTTAAACAGATGTTATATAAAACTTAATCTTGTCAATATTTTGGAAATTGTTTTTGTGTTCATTGAGATATTGTTTAAAATGTTACTTTTCAAAGGGGGTGTACTCATTTATGCTAAGCACTGTATATATATATATATATATATATATATATATATATATATATATATATATGTTTTTGGTTGAAGTCTCTCTCTCCTTTGCTCACTAACTGGCTGCACAAACATTGATATTGTGAAATATTATTAAAATAACTTTTGTATTTTGATAAAATAGGAAAAGCTGAATTTTCAGCATCATTACTCCAATCTTCAGTGTCACCTGATCCTTCAGAAATCATTCTGCTATGCTGATTTTGCTGCTTTTATCATCTTGGATGAACATAAAGTTGAAAAGAACAGCATTTATTTGAAATGCAAACTTTTTGTAATAATGTAAAAGTCCTTGCTGAATAAAAGTATAAATTATATATATAGTGATTAAATGATGACAGAGTTGCCATTTCCACTATAAAGAACTAAAATATATAGCTACTCTGTCATCATTTAATCACTATTTAATCATTTAATGTTTAATTTTTTTGCTGAGATCTTTGCAACTAAAAAATGACAAACACACCATAAAACCTTTGCAGTTTGTGGTGATATGAATCAAATTCATGCTTGATTTCAAGCATGTTTTCTTTTGTACAATTAACAATTTCGATACTGTGCTGGGTCGCCAGAAGATGCCTTGAATCTGAAGCAAAACTAGCAGAGAACCACGGATCATAACATTTTAAAATGTTCAGCTATGATGTACATTTGAAACAGAGATGGTGCAGTGGCCTTGTATACTGGCTTCAGTTTCTTTGAAAATGGTCATGTGTGGATGTCACTCGAGCTCTAGCAATAAAGAACTAAAGCCTAATCAATAAAGCAAGATGCAATTTTTTATGTCAGCAGGATTAAATCGTC
Organism: Ctenopharyngodon idella; assembly: GCF_019924925.1. NCBI lineage: Eukaryota > Metazoa > Chordata > Actinopteri > Cypriniformes > Xenocyprididae > Ctenopharyngodon > Ctenopharyngodon idella. The sequence continues at coordinate 24,643,159 of NC_067236.1, forward strand.
ATGGCTGAGCAGGAAACAGTGAGCAGGAGGAGACGTTGTGAGTCTGTTACAAAACAGACAATGATGACGATCACAATCTTGACAATAATGCTAATGATGATGGGTATTTTCCTGTTTCCCGCTTCTCCTCCATCATTTCCAAGCTGTTACCACATTAATCTTCATATGAGTCATGTTTCTGTAAGTGTGTCAAGTGTTTGTTTTAAGGGACTCTAACATCATTTCTCAGTCACACGCAGGAGAGAAAGGGATGCCAAAGTGCTTCGTAACTTATTTGAAGTGACTCCCAGGAGCTCTGAGGTAGAGCTTTATAAGAGATACTTAAATGACAGAAGCAAGTGCTTGTGTGTGTGTTCCAGTGGCTAAGCTCTATAGTTAGCACTATGCCAAGCAGATAGAGGCCTGAGAGAGGGAGATAAGCAGTCTGAGTGTGAATGCTCCGGTCGGGATGGGTCAACTGCACTCCACCTCTTGTTGATTTTCACACTGCTCCAGTGACCTCGGAGGAGAGTATGTTTACTGTGGCCCAGTCTCAATCTCTCTCAAACAGATTCACCGGTGCCCTTCAGCAACTCTGAGGTGTGTCTCCAACTGCCAATTTTTTATTTCCCCCTGGCTTATCTACTATTTTTTTGTTACTTTTTCTCTCATAGTTTTTGAAGTTTCCAATTTCTTGCCTCCATATTTGTGTTCAAAAGGGGGTTTTCGCAGCAATGCCACAGAGGAACAGATTTTGGGTTCCCAAAAGAACCTTTCAGGTTCTTAAAGGAGCCAGTTTAATAACCCATTTCCACTATAAAGAGCCTTCTGATTAATGAAAAGTTCCAATAGATGTTAAAGGTTCTTCCTGGAACCATCAATGCCAGTAAATAACCTTTATTTTTACAAGTGTATAGTAGGTGAAAACAGTATGTAAAAAGAGTAAAATGTCCAAATTCACAGTATTCATAAAACAGTTGGCGAAAAGTGGATGACTTTATTACTCCGGTGAGATTCTGATGTCTGCATGAAGTGATGCAACTGACATTGGTATGGTAAGTCACATGACAGCATGATGACATGATGACACATGATAATGACAGCATGATGGATGTAGTATGTCCAGATTACATTTATACTAGTATTGCGTAGCCAGACCTCCAGAAAATCTGGAATCCATAGCGGTTTTCATTGGCCAAGGAAGAGGCCATCTTACTGACATGTAAATCAGCCAATCATAACCAAGAGTCATGTTTTGGGGAGTGAAAATGTAGTCAATGTCTCTACAATAACAGTCAAGCATGTAAAACTCTTGGACGTATTTTAAAGAATCTATGCCGTGAACTTCACATACTTTTGGAAATGCTGATAAGCATCAGATGATGACTTTGAAACTCCCAAAGTGTTTCCAATTTTGTGTCTTATACATCAGATGTTCAGTGGGCGTGGCGTCTGAGGCTGTGACTACATTCTTACTACACACACATTCATACTCCACAAAATGCTTTTTTTTTTTTTTAATGTTCATAAAGTACTTATTCAAAAGAGGTACCTACTCAGTATGCGATTTCGAACGTAGCTGTAATGATGGGTCGAATGCGTGAGGATCCATTTGCAGCTTGTTTATTAAAAGTACTTACAGAGTAGACAGGGGCAAAGGCAGAGACACAAACAGGGACAGGCAATGGTCGAGGCAGGCGGCAGACAAGCAGAGTCCAAATAACAGGCAAGGATCAGGGCAGGCGGCAAACAAACACAGTCCAATAAACAGTCCAATGGCAACAGAAATACAATCCACAAGAAAACGCTCAGAAGTGATCACCGGGGCAAATCAAGACTTCGCCAAGGGTGTGTGTGTGTGTGTCTTAAATAGTCCAGGTAATGATCTGCAGGTGTGTGTGGCAATTGGTGATTGGTGCATGTGATTGGAAGGGAGGATTATGGGAAGTGGAGTCCAGGAACTGACAGGAACAGACAGTGATCGTGACATAACGCCCCCCTTCCGGAAGGCGCGTCCTCGCGGCGTAAATGGCACAGATAGGGAGGGGGGGGTGGGTACATTGGAGACCTGTTGGCAGACGGGAACGGGGTCTCCAATGCAGGTCCAGGAACTCGGGCAGCCACGGGGGGTCAGGTGCCACGGGCAGCCACGGCGGGTCAGGTGCCACGGGCAGCCACGGCGGGTCAGGTGCCACGGGCAGCCACGGCGGGTCAGGTGCCACGGGCAGCCACGGCGGGTCAGGTGCCACGGGCAGCCACGGCGGGTCAGGTGCCACGGGCAGCCACGGCGGGTCAGGTGCCACGGGCAGCCACGGCGGGTCAGGTGCCACGGGCAGCCACGGCGGGTCCGGTGGCTTGGGCAACCACGGCGGGTCAGGTGGCTTGGGCACCCACGGCGGGTCAGGTGGCTTGGGCAACCACGGCGGGTCAGGTGGCTTGGGCAACCACGGCGGGTCAGGTGGCTTGGGCAACCACGGCGGGTCAGGTGGCTTGGGCACCCACGGCGGGTCAGGTGGCTTAGGCGGCCACGGTGGGTCAGGTGGCTTGGGCGCCCACGGCAGGTCAGGGTCCGTAGCCGGCCACAGCAGTTCACAGGCGGTTGAAGACCGTGGGCGTGTAAGGTCCCCACCCGCAAGCTCAAGCAATTCGGAGACCGCTGATGATCGCGGCCGTGCAGGGTCCCCACCCACAAGCTCCCCACCCTCAGGTATATGGCCCCCCCCCAAAAAGTTCTTGGGGAATTCAACGGAGGCCGTGGCGGTTTCGTGGGCGAGGAGCTCGGGTGGCGCCGGCAGGGCGAGGAGCTCGGGTGGCGCCGGCAGGGCGAGGAGCTCGGGTGGCGCCGGCAGGGCGAGGAGCCGGCAGGGCGAGGAGCTCGGGTGGCGCCGGCAGGGCGAGGAGCTCGGCGACGGCCTCCGTGGCCGTATCAGGAAGAGCGGGCTGCTCTGGGACGGCAGCGGACCGCTCTGGGACGGCCTCCGGGCCTACAGCGGGCTCTGGGAAGGCCACCGGGCCTTGAGGGATGGAGGAAGCCTTCTTCCTCCTCCTCCTCCGTTTACATGGTTGAGGCGGTGGCTCTATGCCTACCTCCTCTGAGGGCGCTGCAGCGGGCTCACGGGTTGGAGCGGACTCGCGGACTGGAGCTGGTTCTGGAGTGGACTCACTGGCTGGAACGACCCCTATGTTCCCAGACACTGGCGGGGCGGCCATCTTGCCCGTGGGCACTGGCAAAGCGGCCATCTTGTCCATAGCATCCAGAGAATTTGAGTGCGTGGCAACCGGCGAGCTTGAGTGCGTGGCAACCGGCGAGCTTGAGTGCGTGGCAACCGGCGAGCTTGAGTGCGTGGCAACCGGCGAGCTTGAGTGCGTGGCAACCGGCGAGCTTGAGTGCGTGGCAACCGGCGAGCTTGAGTGCGTGGCAACCGGCGAGCTTGAGTGCGTGGCAACCGGCGAGCTTGAGTGCGTGGCAACCGGCGAGCTTGAGTGCGTCGCAACCGGCGAGCTTGAGGGCGTAGCGGCCGGCGGAGGCTTAGGAATGCCAGCCGCTCGTGCTGAAGTCAGCGGTGGATCAGCCACACTGGAACGCAACCCCCTCCGCTCCCAAACAGATCCAGAGACGTGATGTAATTCTAGAAGATCAACGGAGACTTGACTTGGCTCTGGAAGATCAGCAGAGACATGATGTGATGATGTTGTGGCCGCCATTTTGTGAATGCTCTCTTTAGAGGCAGCCATTACATGGGGGAACGAGGTGTCGCGTTCCTCCGCGACACCCACAGTAAAAAGTGAACCAACAGTAAGCAGGGCAAAGTCCAGAAATTCCACGAACGACCCTCGGGGACCATTAATAAGTAAGTAGTCCTTCAATGGTTCGTTTAATCCATAGCCAAAGAAGTCAATGAGGGCACAGTCAGGCAGGTCAGAGAAATAGGCAATGTCTAAAAACTTCTGAATGTGGTCCTCGAGTGTACAATTACCTTGCCGAAGGCGGACGAGGCGTATTGCTGGGTCCATGCTAAGACTGGAAGCGCTTGTAGAAGCTGCTGGATCGTTTGATGGCGAAGTCTTCTGTAATGATGGGTCGAATGCGTGAGGATCCATTTGCAGCTTGTTTATTAAAAGTACTTACAGAGTAGACAGGGGCAAAGGCAGAGACACAAACAGGGACAGGCAATGGTCGAGGCAGGCGGCAGACAAGCAGAGTCCAAATAACAGGCAAGGATCAGGGCAGGCGGCAAACAAACACAGTCCAATAAACAGTCCAATGGCAACAGAAATACAATCCACAAGAAAACGCTCAGAAGTGATCACCGGGGCAAATCAAGACTTCGCCAAGGGTGTGTGTGTGTGTGTCTTAAATAGTCCAGGTAATGATCTGCAGGTGTGTGTGGCAATTGGTGATTGGTGCATGTGATTGGAAGGGAGGATTATGGGAAGTGGAGTCCAGGAACTGACAGGAACAGACAGTGATCGTGACAGTAGCCCACGGCAGTAGTTGACATGAAATAGAAAACATACCAAAGATAAAAGCGCCCATTGTGGCAACACCAAGAAAGCATGTTTACTTGTGTTCAGACGCATTTCATAATGCAACAACACGTTAAATAAAGTGTAACTCAAAGCTTTTGTTGTACACATACTTGTTTAGTTTAATATAATTTAAAAACAGATTTAATTTAGGCTTTTATTCACATAAACATTGATCAGCGAACATAAACAGAAGCTCAACTAAACCTGTGTAACGCACGTGTTCAGTTGCATAGCTGTCTGTGGAGGGATAGAAAGCTCTCAGATTTCATCAAAAAAATCTTCATTTGTGTTTCGAAAATGAGCGAAAGTCTTACGGGTTTGGAACGACATGAGAGTATGTGATTAATAACAGATTTTTCATTTTTGGGTGAACTATCCCTTTAAAGTAAAATTGTGTCCACTAAAAGAATTAAGAAATGCATAAGTAGAAAAGTATTTATTATAAAAAAAACTGATTAAAATTGCAAAAGCTGCTAATAAAAACTGCTAATTAACACTATCATCACATTTCAGTAATTATAATGTAGGCTTATATTACATATATTAGCCTACATACAGTATTATGCTTTCTTTTTTCTTTACAGGCCATCTTGGAAATGAAATTCATCAGGTCTTTTGAACCTATTCTGCTTTCTCTTTTGCGTGTTGTGTTCAGAAGTATTTTACAATCAAAGCGACTACACACAGTTATACATTTCCAGTCTCTCCTCGGTTGTTCCTCATTTTCGTGAGGAATGCTCAGAATTCCTGATACACCTGGAATAGTGGACATCCTGAACTTTTGAGGAACCATTTATAGGAGGTGAGTAGTCTGCTAAGGAGATTTGTAAATGATGATAAAAATAACAGATGCTATACAGGTAGACTTTTATCTTTGTGAGTGGCTAATACCACCTCAGCCAAGTGAATCTGCAGCTTAAATCACTGTAAGCTGTAAAAACATGCACAGATGGGAACATTTGTGAAACTCAAAAGGAGCCAACAGATTCTCAGTAGCGTTGTGACTGAAATAATATTATATTAAGTCTATCTTGGGTAGCTTTCAAAGAAAGCTTAAATATACTAATTAAACAAATTATCAGGCTACAAAATAGTGAGTGAGGATAGCTCTGATTCCACCTATACCAACGATTAAAAGATAGTAGCCTGCCTTATTTTGCCAGCAAAACTATTCACCAATATAAAATAACACAGGTGAACTTGAACTAAAACACTAATAAAAATAATGTGACATACATATTAGGTGAGATGTAACATTTAACTTATTATATAATATATAATAGGAATATAAATGCACCACCACCAACCTTGAGGTGACAGTAGATGTGGCTTCCAACAAAAAGTATAACTAATTGCATTAAAGCTATACTCAAGGGAACGGTATCTTTTTAAATATAGTTTTCTGGCACTAAAATGGAATTAGGGTAACAACATTAACAGACAACATTAAATACAGCATTATAACAATGTTAACAACATTAAACAGATTCATTTACACTAAATGCAAATAACCTAATAAACTACTCTCTATCTAAATAACTAATTTTTATATTTATTTGCAAAATAAAAGAACAGTAGGCCTATGAATTGATTCACTAAAAGGAATTGGACATTCCAGCGAGACGGGGCCATTTGGAATGTACAAGTTCAGAACAAGAACCATTCAAGATGAAACGACTCACTGTGACATTAATTTTCTCTCACAAAGTTTGCTGCTTCAGTGTTGGTATACTGGAAAAAAAAAAACTATTTCATAACATTTAAAGGCTTTTATTAGCAATAACATTCAATGTATGCAACAAATATACAGTGTTTCCCCTTCTTCTTCATAACCTCTGAAATTCTCCTTCGTGAGAACAACACAATAAACAAAACAACCACTAAAATAATGACAAGATAAAGAACAACTGAAAATGAGGGTTATAAATACACAGAGAAACACTAGGGACTCAGGGGCCATTAACATGGCACCATCTTCAATTAAAAATGGAAAACTTTTTATGCGTTTTGGCCATTCATTTACATAACAACTGGGTTTTGGTGGCCTGAAAATGCAAATTTTTAAAAATGGGTTTCAAAGTGCAAGTTTTTAAAAATGATACCATTGACATCTCCATTTAAACTGCAAAAACGTGAATCTGTGAAAACAGTGACGGCATGCACATGCGTATTACGTGTTTAGTCTATCTTATTTTTCAAAGCAGAAGTAAGCTGTTTCTGTGAATGTGCGAGACTTCTGATTTATTAGCCGCTATAGGGAAATAACGAGAAGAATATAAAAGAGCAGTAAACTGTAAAAATAAGGTTGATAGGCATGCACGTTTGGCGTGAGTGCTCTGTAAAAGAATGTGTATGCGCAGGCCCGTAGTTTTCTTTACAAAGTGACATCACCAACTACTTGTCTGGCATGCGTAATACAGTGTTTTTAGTCATTTTTGTGGATCTGTGTGAATGGGTATAGTTTTGATAACGTTGTCATCTGTACAAAGAAAAAACGTTTCCGTTTTTAGTACATCATTGTTGTTTACCCTAAAATAGGTAATTATCTAGACACATGTGTGACACATAAGGGCAAATCAAAAACCATGGTAACAGATGAACAAAGACAAATGAAACTAAACTGGGAACAGTGCAAAACTAACAAGATATCAATTCAAAACAAACTTAAATCCAGAAGAGACTTTACAGATTTTACAGCACCTTTTTAAACTGAACAAAACAAAAAGCAAAAGCATTCACCTGATGCACATTCTTTATTTAACTTCCCAGGACTTGACGCACCATGATTCCCCAATACTTATTCAACTCACCTACAAAACTAGCACAAAATGTGTTACAGCAGTCCACGCTCTCCTCTGCATTCTTATCTACGATATTATACCAAATTACAAATTCTACTAAAAATAGTGTTCATTTCCCCAAACACCTCATCTGTCTCATATATAGCTTCTCTTTAAAGTGCCTTAAGCTCTCCCACGATGTCTTTACACAATCCTCTCATGTTCTCAGTGAGTCTCTGTAGGCTAAAAAAGCCACTGGCCTGTTACTGATGTCTGTCTGCTGCATTAGTTGAACAGAGACAGGACACAGAGACTGCAAATCAGATAAGAGTCTGGCATACAACGGGGAATGATATAATGAATCTCGTGGAACCATAATGCTGTGTGTGTGCATGAAAGTCTGTGTCTTTTCTACCCTGTTGAAGCAGACTGCAGTCATGGCTGAGAGGGAATCACACTTTGATGTTCACCCTGATGAGTCGATCCTAACAGGAAACTAGATTTATCACTTGATTAAACTTAGCAGAAGGGTGTTGTAAGGCTGATGCAAGGTAGACAGAGATATGCAGAGCTGGTTTGAACGTGTATGTGTGTATGAGAGAGAGCGCTTCAAGGTCTGATTTTTCACATTAAGTACATTGAAAAGTGTGTCCCTGCAATTTCCTGTTTATGTATTCATGCCATGATGAAAGAAAATTCATTTTACCACAGTAATTACAGTCTGATCTTCAAAAAGACATAGCCGGTCATTGTCACTCTCATTTTACCCATGCACTGTCCCCTCCGATTAGTTGCATACTACTTCTCTTCGAGCAATTACCCTCCATTCATAATTTTCCAGTAATTGCTTCAGAATTAAAGTTTCGAATTTAATTAAGTTTCATTTTGAACATCCCTGAACATGGTGGAAGATATGCCTCTTGAATGTTTTTGTTTATTTGATTAAGTCTCAGGGGAGAAATAAATGGTTGGGTGGTTTTGATTTATTTGGGCTTAAATTTCTGCAGTGCCCTTTGATTGCTCAGTGTAATTAGCTGAAAGTAACGTGTAATTATATTTATGTCCTCAGCTCAAAACTTTTACCCAGGCAGCCTTCCACCGGTGGATGAGCGAAAAATGCCTGTTAATTGGAGAACATTGGCTTAATGAAGCAAGCTGGCATGTGTGCTTGTGAGTTTCCTGTCTGATAGAAAATTAACTAGACCGAAGTAAGTCACTGGCCCTTCTTTCAGACCGTAAAGGGGGCAAATTTTATATTTGCATAGTTTATTTTTTTTTACCTTGAAGTCCATTTGTAATGTTAGTCAAGGTTTCTTAGACACACACACACAAAAAAAAAAAAAAAAAACATAAAAAACATAATTCTGGATGTCAGCGATGGTTGCAGAAAAGATGAAAAAGGGCAGGATCTAAGTGCATCAGTTCCCATTCAGTCGGTCACGTTCGACGTACGTCGGACAGACCGACGAATAGGAATCTCGCTAGAGAGGCCAATCTACTTCGAGTGTAACTACAACGAGCCAATGCACATTGGCATGCAATCATATGCATCAGCTGCTCGCCTCGCAGCGCGGGTATATAATGAGCAGCAGGTGCGTTGCATCTTTAGCTTTTCGCTTCGGAGCCGAACCGTATGGTTGTTTACGGAGTGTGTGACAGGAACGAGCCTTTGTCTGGACTTCTCTTCGGTGGTGCAGGCGGACAGCACTGCAGCGGGGCCGGTCTCCTTCCTTTGTGTTTTCTTTTTTTTGCCGAGGAGCAATATCAGAGCCATTCTCACGGCTGGTAAAACGGTGCGCTTAGAGCGCTAAAGAGCTGTTTTAACAGCTGGTTGAGATGGCTGTAAGGAGGGAGTGCACACGACAGGCTGCACTCTTCCCTGTCTGTGTTGCAGCGGCTATTCCCCTGCGTGCTTCGGCACTTGAAGAGTTAGTCCCTAAAAGAGCTTACACAAGTAGATTCGCGTCTTTTTAAAGATGTCGTTCTACTTGTGTGTTTCTGGATGCGGTCGTTATCTATCACCGCGGGATGGTCACCAACGCTGTATCGCGTGCCTGGGCCAGAGGGTTGCTTCGGGCAGCGGTGCTGGTGATCTGAGGATCACGGTGAGTGTGCTTCCTTCGGGGAACCAACCCCCTAGGAACCCTAATCCCTCCTGCACTCCGCAGCCAATAGAGCTGCCGGGGGAGCGCGGTGGACCACCCCAGAGGTGTGTACCATCCGTATCCTTCGGAGCTCCCCAAGATGATAGGATGTTGATCGCTGCATCGGAGGGTGAGCCTGATACTTCGGGGGATGATGATTCGGCGCAGCTGCCTCCTTCGGGAGTGACAACTGTGCCCGATTCGGACCCAGAAATGATGGCTATGCTTGCCCGGGCCGCCAACAGGGTTGGTCTCGTGTGGAATCCTCCACCGTGTCCCGAACCCTCGAGGTTGGATGATTGGTTTCTCGGGGTGGCCAGGGCTGGTTCTCAGCCCCCCACCCCAGTTCCTTTCTTCCCGGAGGTGCATGAAGAGCTCACTGGCACGTGGACGGCACCTTTTACTGCCCGGAACCGTGTCGGTGGGTCCTCCTCCCTCACCACCCTTGATGGCGGGGCGGCTAAGGGTTATACGCGCATACCCCCTGTGGAACGGGCCGTTGCTATGCAACTGTGCCCTAACTCCACCTGGCGGGGGGAGCCGTCTCTCCCTTCCCGGGCCTGTAAGTACTCGTCGGATCTTACCGGCAAGGCTTATCAGGCCTGTGGGGAAGCTGCCTCTGCCTTGCACGCTATGGCGTTGCTGCAGGTCCATCAGGCCAAGGCACTGAAGGCCTTGGCCTGATGGCCAGGCCTTGGCCTTGGCCTTGGCCAGCAGTGAGCGGCGGGCAACCAAAGCCTTGACTGCTCCCTCTGTCCATCCGTGGAACCAGGTAAGTGTTGCACACCACACTGTGACGCCGCTTCGGGCCGCCTCACAAAGAGAGCCCCCCGAGCCGCGTCCCTGGGTTCCACTTCGCTGCCTCACTGCGGGTACGCCTGCGGTCCCTTTGGTCCCGCTTGTTCGGTCTCTGAGTGCCTGGTTAGCGCTCCCCAGTCCGTCTCGCTGGCTCATTTGGACCGTCAGGCTCGGCTATGCGATTCAGTTCGCCCGGCGTCCCCCCAAGTTCAGGGGCGTCCTCTTCACTACAGTGAAAGATGTAGATGCCCATGTCTTGCGTGCGGAGATCGCTGTCCTACTGGCGAAGGACGCGATAGAGCCGGTCCCTCCAGCCGATATGAGGTCAGGGTTCTACAGTCCCTACTTCATTGTACCCAAGAAAAGCGGTGGGTTACGACCGATCCTGGATCTGCGAGTTTTGAATCGGAGCCTTCACAAGCTACTGTTCAAAATGCTCACGCAGAAACGCATTTTCGAGTGCATCCGTCCCCAGGATTGGTTTGCAGCGATCGACCTGAAGGACGCGTACTTTCATGTTTCGATTCTTCCGCGACACAGGCCATTCCTGCGTTTTGCGTTCGAAGGTCGAGCATATCAGTACAGAGTCCTACCCTTCGGGCTGGCCCTGTCTCCCCGCGTCTTCACGAAGGTCGTGGAGGGAGCCCTTGTTCCCATGAGAGAACAGGGTGTTCGCATCCTCAACTATCTCTCATTCTGGCACAGTCCCGGCATCAGTTGTGCGAACACAGGGATTTGGTGCTCAGACAACTCAGCCAGTTGGGTCTTCAGGTCAACTGGGAAAAGAGCAAACTCGCCACGGTGCAGAGGATCTCTTTTCTCGGTATGGAGGTGGATTCGGTCGAACTTCGGTGTTGAACTGCCTAAATACGTTCAACGGCAGGACAGCGGTTCCACTGAAATTTTTTCAGAGGCTCCTGGGGCATATGGCAGCCGCAGCGGCAGTAACCCCGCTCGGTCTGCTTCATATGAGACCGCTTCAACACTGGCTCCACGGCCGGGTCCCGAGATGGGCGTGGCAACGCAGCACGTTCCGGGTGGCAATCACTCAGGAGTGCCGCCAAACCTTCAGCCCGTGGTCGGACCCCTTGTTTCTTCGGGTTGGAGTACCCGTAGAGCAGGTGTCCCGGCATGCTGTGGTATTCACAGATGCCTCTGCCACAGGCTGGGGTGCCACGTACAACGGGCATGCAGTGTCAGGGGTGTGGACGGGCCCCCATCTGCATTGGCACATCAACTGCCTCGAGTTGCTAGCGGTACGCCTTGACCACATAGATGGCAAGTCTGTTGGTCAGCACGACCTGGTCATCAGGTTCCTTGGGGGGGCGAGGCGGTTGAATCCTCCTCGTCCTCCCTCCATACCTTCTTGGGACCTTGCTCTGGTGCTGAGAGCACTTCAGATTGCTCCCTTTGAGCCCTTGCAATCAGCAGACTTAAAGATTCTGTCTATGAAGACTTTGCTGCTGGTTGCATTGGCCTCCATCAAGAGGGTAGGGGACCTGCAGTCTTTTTCGGTCGACGAATCGTGCCTAGAGTTTGGGCCGGGTGACGGCCACGTGGTACTGAGACCCCGGCCTGGCTATGTGCCCAAGGTTCCTACCACTCCCTTCAGGGACCAGGTAGTGAGCCTGCAAGCGCTGCCCCCGGAGGAGGCAGACCCAGCCCTGGCTTTGCTCTGTCCAGTTCGCGCTTTGCAACTGTACATAGACAGAACTCAAAGCTTCAGGACCTCAGACCAGCTCTTTGTCTGTTACGGAGGCCAGCAGAAGGGAAAGGCTGTCTCCAAGCAGAGGATGGCCCACTGGATAGTGGATGCCATCGCCCTGGCTTACCAAGCTCAGGGCGTGCCCTGCCCGCTCAGGTTGCATGCGCACTCCACGAGAGGCGTCGCGTCTTCCTGGGCGCTGGCTCGTGGCGCCTCGCTAACAGACATCTGTAGAGCTGCGGGCTGGGCGACACCTAACACGTTCGCTAGATTCTATAGCCTTCGTGTCGAGCCGGTCTCCTCCCGTGTTCTCACCTCAGGTCAGAGGCACGGAGAGGCCCCGGCTTAGTGTCGACTTGCTGCGCTTACATGCGCTTTTTCTCCAGAGAGTCCCTACAAGGCAGACCCTGTTGAGTCCTCCGATCTCCCTTCGGCAGCCGACGTGGCGGAGCGTCTGGCACTAGGCCTATACTCCGTTGTATCCTTGAGAACCGGGTTTAGGCTGGGTTCCATATGTGTGACCCTACTGGGATCCCATATGTCTAGTTCCACGGTTGCTCCTAAATGAAGCCCGTGTCTTTCCCTCTGGGAGAACCCACCTCTCATCAAGTTGGAGTCACCCCAGTTCTTCCATATGTAGTACAGCCTACGGGTTAGTCCATATGTACTTCTCCACATAACTCCTTCGGGGAAGGATGTGGCTTCCGCAGCGTTCCTTTCCCAGCGGAAGGGTGCGCTTTCCCAGCGTTATCCAATAGTCTCACTGAATGGGTTTTGGGGAACAGCAGTGATCGACACTCTCTGTGTTAGCCCTGTCCCACCGTCCGTAGGCAAGGGGTTTCAGGTGGCTTACAACAGAGCGCTGGAAAGGGGCAGCTCCTGTGGCGCTTTGGTAGGGATTCCTATTCGTCGGTCTGTCCGACGTACGTCGAACGTGACCGACTGAATGGGAACGTCTCGGTTACAAAGGTAACCCTCGTTCCCTGAAGGAGGGAACGGAGATGTACGTCCCGTCGCCACAGTCGCTGTACCCCGCTGATGCTGCCGCCTATCCGGTTCGGCTCCTCAGCGAAAACCTGAAGATGCAACGCACCTGCTGCTCATTATATACCCGTGCTGCGAGGCAAGCAGCTGATGCATATGATTGCATGCCAATGTGCATTGGCTCGTTGTAGTTACACTCGAAGTAGATTGGCCTCTCTAGCGAGATTCCTATTCGTCGGTCTGTCCGACGTACGTCTCCATTCCCTCCTTCAGGGAACGAGGGTTACCTTTGTAACCGAGACATTATTTTATTAAACATAAACTCAAAATAACAAAATACTCAGAAAACTCTGGACTAGAAAAACACAAACACCGCAACCAACAATATATACAACGTGAACAGACAATGAACTGAACAAAACACAGGGCTTAAACAGAGCAAACTAACCAGTAAAGAAAACAAGCCAGAGGTGTATAACTTAATTCAATGAAAAACCATAGGAACAAACTGAAACACAGGAAACTGAATTGAAACGTGTCAAACCCACCCAAAACAGAAACAAACACAGATTCCATGTAAAATATCCACCTCATCAAGAAGTAATAATAACAAACATCAAAAATACAAAGAGTCCAACAGAGGGGGTTAGATGGGGGATGCAGAGCAGACAACAGGAAGAACCAGGGAGGAGATGATGGAGGCAAAAGCCAGGAAGAGCCAGGGTGGAACCCCCAGCAGAACTACCAAGACATGAGCCCTCGGCGGAGTCGAGGGAGGGAGGATACATGGCGGGGACTTGAAAGGCGGAACCAGGGGGCTGACTGACCTAGATGTAGCCGATGGTGGTGGAGACCCAGATGGAGTGAAGATCCACTGAGACTGGGCAACACAGAAGTTCCAGGAGACCAAGGCGGAGCCATGGGGACAAGCGGCCAAGGCAAAACCGGGGTGCCAGAGGACTCAGGCAGAGCCGGTGCTCCCGAGGACTGAGGTGGAGCCGGAGGGAAAGTGGAGGCCGATGGAGCCAAAGGGGTGAAACTACGAGTAACAGACGAAGGCCCGTAAGTCCGTGAGAAGTTAGATGTCTGTATTAATACTTGGGGGGTGAAATGGATAACACCTCATCATACGGTGCCCATCTCCCTTTAGTGCCCTCAGGGGGCCTTTCTGCCAACCCCGCCACCTTGTGTGCTTCAGGGCGCAGCGGTCTCCAGTGAGAAACGTTGTGGCACTAGGACACTCACCTCCTCTGTGGAGGGTTCAAAGCGGTCATTTTGGTTGTTCCCTGCTGGGCATGCGCTTCAGGGCACTGAATTGGCTACTCTATTTTGGTGACCAAGCAGATGTGGAGGGTATTCGGCCAGGAGAAGTGGATCTGTTTGCATCTCAAGTGATGTCTCACTGTCCACTCTGATACTCCCTCACGCATCCAGCTCCTCTGGGACTGGATGCTATGGTGCAGACGGGGCTCAGGCTATGTCTGTATGCATTTCCCTTGATCGTTCTGCTCCCGGGAGTTCTGGAGAGAGTTTGCCAGGACAAGTTCCATCTTCTCTTAATAGCCCCACTGTAGCTGGGCAGAGTATGGTTCTCGGATCTCGTGTCTCTCCTCAACGGATCTCCTTGGGAGATTCCAGTCAGGAGGGACCTTCTGCCCCAGGGAGGGGGCTCAATACTTAAGCCCCATCCAGAGTTGTGGGAGGATTGGGCTTAGCCTCTAAGGGGGTCCAGCTCACAAATTTCAGGTCTCTTAACTGAGGATGTTGAGACTATTCTTCATTCCAGAGCTCCCTCCAGGAAGAAACTGTATGCCCTGAAGTGGAGAGTGTTCAGTTCTTGGTGCAGTGGTCATCAGCTGGACTCAGTTAACTGCCCTGTTGGTACAGTGCTGGAGTTCCTGCAAGAGCGATTTGCTGCAGGGTTATCCTCTCCTCTCTAAAGGTTTACGTGGCAGTAAAGCTGCTTAGCTGCTTACCATGCACCTTTGGGTGTTGTCTTTGGGAAGAAACCCATTGGTACTTTGTTTCCTCCGTAGTACGTTGGATCAGGAGGAGTATGACGGCTTCACAAACCTTATAATAAGGGGTATGCCTACAAGAGATATTTGATGTGGTGGGCTGGTCCTCTCCGCACATATTTGTCAGGTTTTACAACCGATTGGTTCTAGGTGCTTCTGTCTTAGTTGTTCTAATCTAATTTCACACAAGACAGGCACTGGTCAGTAAGTGGGTCTTAACGTTCCCACAGCGTCAATTCGACTGTAACCTTGGTTTCCTGAAAAGGGAACGAGACGTTTCGTCACCTCGCCACACTTCAGACGTGCCTGTGATCGTCTTGCTATAGCCTATCAGAAGCTGACATTGTTTGGTCTGGGAGCACTTATAGCTTCCTGGTTATGACGTCACCTGCCTACGATGTGCTGTCACGTCATTGGACTAATTTCACACATGCTTCAAGAATCACATGGAGGCGTTCCCATTTCTTGCGTTCACACAGAGGCATTTCTTGCTGTTTGAAATGTGAAAATATTTTGACATTTGAAGGTTTAAACTAAATGTTCTTTCTTACTTCCTTACACTGTTTACAACATGCATTTTTTATATATTTTGGTCAGAATTTTTTTCTCCGTTTGGAAGTGATATATGTGTATGTATGTATGTATGTGTGTGTATTAATCTACATGGATTTAAAGGTATAAAAAGCAGATTTACAGTATAGGTTTCATAAAAGCCTATATAGTGCAAAAGGTAATGTTGATAATGTTTATAATGCCTTCATAATAAACCTAACACAAGCTGTGTGAATGCCTGCTAAAATAAATGCCTGTAGCCTACTATATTGTATATTACTGTGAAATAGGCCTTAAGGTGATGATACATGGAGTAACTTTTTGAGCAATGTTGCTGGGCAATGTTGCCAAGCGACCCAGGTGAAAAAAAAAAAGTACACTTCCATAATGTACTTAAAGTGCTCTATTTTCACGCACTAATTTTGTACTTAATATAAAAATTCTTCTTTAGTACTTCTTAAGATAATCTTAAGAACATCTAAGTGCGAAAATAGAGCACTTTAAGCACATTATGAAGTGTACTTTTTTTTTTTTTTTCACCTGGGGATGTTGCTTGGGCACTTTCCCATTGAGAATGGGCAACAAATTATCCAGTATCCAGATAGAAATTTGCTACCCATTCTCAATGGGAAAGTGTTCAACAACATCGCTCTGCAACATTGCCCAGCATCATTGCTCAAAAAGTTGCCCCGTGTATCATCACATTTAGAGTATGTCTGCACACATACACAAAACACAAAATAGCAGGGAAAATGCTTCTTCCATGATATGTCCTCTTTACAGTTCTAGTTCAGGAAGAGTTTTACCAAAGACAAACCTTTAGGTGACTCTTACACAGCTGTCACACAATACTGAAAATATGCCATAGTGTGGTGTAATCAGGACTTTATTCTATCATGGACGCTTTATGAGGTGAACAGGGGCTTTTCATCTGTTCAGTGTGAGAGAGAGCTGCTATATAAGGCCTGTCACATGTTTTTCTTGAGAAGAAGAAAGATTGGAGGAGACTTTATATGCTGGAGGCCTGAGATATGAGAAGGCTTTGCTGTTGAGTGTTAGAATAATCCTGCAAGCTCTAAGGGAATGGAAGCTGACCAGACTGAGCAGGAAAACTGAAGAGATTCTGTCCTTTTTGTCTCTCTATCTCAATAAAACCCTCCCATCAGATTCCTTTCTTTTGTTTTGTTTTTCCCTCAGTTTCTCTTTTCATGGCTCAATTAATTTAAGTGCATAAAAGGATGCAAATGATTGTACATGCCTTTGTAATGTCCTCTTATACCTGCTAAATGTGGTGAGCTGGTTTGTTGTTTGTCTAAGATTGTCTACCAGCCCAGTCAGTCAGGTGTAGTCATTTACATAAGGTAAACATTGACCAACTAGTTTTCTACTTTTCTATTAGTAAAAATATGTGTGTGTTCCAAAAACCAGCAGTCACTCTAAGCTGGGTTTAGATGGATTTAAAGCAGGGTGAATTTAGATTCAAGCCATTAGATTCCATGAGAAGTGTCTGAATACACTGCAAGCCTATTAAACCAACATCAATGTTGGAGGGCCGATCTGCCAATGATTAGCTTTATCCCTGCAGCCTACGGTGTGGATACGGAGGATACAGAGGATACGGTGTATACTGAAATGGCCTCAGGAACATCTTATGAGATCACTGAACCTGCTGATTTTTTTTTCACATATTAGAAGCATTACACAATGTAACTCATTATGTATTATATTTGATAATATGTGATGATATATGGCATGTACATTTATTTTAACTTGCTTTTGCCAGGAGAGTATGGGCTCCCTCTGCTGAGTTCTGGTTTATCTCAAGGTTTTCTCCTTCTTCACTTAAGGATAACTCACCCCAAAATGAAAATTCTGTCATTAATTACTCACCCTCATGTATTTCCAAACCCCTTAAGACTTTTGTTCGTCTTCAGAACACAAATGAAGATCTTCTTGATGAAATCAGAGCTTTCTGTCCCTCCATTGACAGCTACCCAACTGACACTTTGACGTTTTAAAAAGTTCATAAAGAGATTGTAAAACTAACCCATATGTCCACGTAAAACTAATCCATTAGTCCACGTTTTCTGAAGAGACTCGGTCACTTTATATGATGAACAGATTGAATTTAGGCTTTTATTGAATTTAGGCTTTTTAATGAGGTTGAGTAATTAATGACAGAATTTTCATTTTTTGGTGAACTAACCCTTTAAGGATGATTATAAATTTGTCCAAGCATGCTGTTGGGCAAAATTCTGCTGTGCAAGACGAAAGGATTCTCGACCTACAGGATAGAATCCTGAGACATTAGAAATATGTCTGGTTGCCATAAAGAAGGGGATTTGACAGACAGACCAACAGGTCAACAGATAGATAGATAGATAGATAGATAGATGACTGCAATGTCATACAGATAGGCATATTAATATGTCAGACTGCACTGTGAATGGAGTGAATTGGTGAGAGGAGAGAGGCAGGTTGACAGCTTTAATTGTGATTTTAAATTTGATATGATTAACCAGGCTCGATCAAATTAACCTGATTGGCAGATGGAGAGGGGGTGGACGGGGCATGGAGAGGGGAAAGGAGATGGATGTACCATGCCTTCAAAGTGCATTACCCATTTTTGCGTTTACACACATATGAAGGAAGTTTTACAGAAAATGATTAAGCTTTGGTTTGTTTGTTTTTAAATCTTTATGAAAGAAGTGTAATTGTCGCCCAAAACCTAAATTATTATTATTTATTTTTCTTCTATGTTCCTGTACTGGATTTCCTATGAATATATATTCAGGATTTTTAGTTTTATCTTCTGTTTAGGAAAAAGTGAACGTCCCCTCATTAAAGACCACCAGTAAGCCCACGTACATGCCGTATTCCAGCTCATTATAATATGAAAATAATAACACTGTGAATGCATCTGCAAAACAATGACAATTAAAGCAGCACCAGCTATCCCATGCACTTCATGCAACAAAGACAACAGTTCAAGAACGAGCCACTGTGATGGTTGGACAGGAGTGGCGACGTGAAAGCTGCGAGGAAGTTGTGAGGTTAATGAGCACAGATTTGTTTGCTTTCACCTTGCTGTGGGGCATAAATAATGGATGCCAGTTTTTTCCCCTGTCATTTTTACATTTGCTGTTTCCTCTTTTATTTCTTTGTCTCTTTGTCATTGCATGTGTGAGACTGCTTGTGCCACCACTGAAAATGAGAGTCCTCAACCAATTCTGTGTAAATCCTCTCACGCTAATGAGCAGCCAGCCTCCGCTCTCACTCCGGTTGCCCATCTACCCTTCCTCCTCCTCATTCTTTTCTTCAGTTTCTCTTCAGCAGTACTCTGGAGAACAAGAAAAATCACTGACCCTCCCCTGACAATTGTTAAGTTTCAGTATAAACAAATGTTTTCGTACAAAACATTCAATTAGCATTTGCATGAATGATCACACAGGAATTAGTAGGCCTTACAAAATATACAATGCTTTTGATCACTAGTGAAAAAGCTTCTGTTTTGCTTTTTTTATATTAAAAATTTTTTCATACTAAATTGTATTATTAGTATAACATTTTGAGTAATCAACATTTATTTTACTACTTACCTAGAAATACAATAGAATCTTAAATATTTCTTTCTTTCTTTTTATAAAACTTTGTTTATTTGTAGGTTTAAATAAATAAATGTAGACATATTTCTTGAGCACTAAGTCATGATTTTTGAAGGATCATGTGACATTGAAGGCTGGAGTAATGGCATCTAGGTTTCAGCTTTGCCAATCATTCAGTTTTTGAATATATTCATAATATTTCATATTTCAATATGTTCACAATATTACTTTTTTTTATATTGTTTTTATTGTATTTTTTTTATTAAATAAATGCAGGCTTGGTGCGCTTGAAGGGTTAGTATGTGAATAAAAGCCTAAATTTAATCTGTTAATCATATAAAGTGGTTGTGCCTCTTAAAAAATATTTGGACTAAACCACTCATTTCATATGGATTCGTTTTACGATTTCTTTATGAACTTTTTGAAGTGTCAAAGTGGTAGTTGTGTAACTGTCAATGGAGGAACAGAAAGCTCTCAGATTTCATCAAAAAGATCCTCATTTTTGTTCTGAAGGTAAACAAAAGTCTTACAGGTTTGGAATAACATGAGGGTAAGTAATTAATGACAGACTTTTCATTTTTAGGTGAACTATCCCTTTAAGAGACATTTTATATATATGTAGGCTATATAAAGCAATGTGGACAAAATTGGGTGGTGAAGAGAGATGTTGAAAGAGGCAGACTAAAAGAACAGAAAATATAAAGAGAGTGAAAATGACCTTTGAAGATAGAAAGTGAGTGGATGGGGAGGAGAGAAGAAAAAGCCAGACAGAACAAATGACCTCAGCTATAAAAGTATTAGTTAAGGTGAGGGTGTGAAAAAGGTTGGCCAATGAGCTTTTATTTATAGCAACAGGAATATAACTCTATCCTCTGCCTTAGTGCAATGTGTGTGTGTGTGTGTTGTCTTTGTATCCTATCTTATCTTAGTTGTGTTTTCACAGACCACCTTCATGTTTCACTGGTCACTTTATGTGTGTGTGTGTGTGTGTGTGTGTGTGTGTGTGTGTGTGTGTGTGTGTGTGTTTTCACTCATATCTCTGCTCAAGGATATTGATGACACCCTCATTTCTCAATATCTGCAATACCCCCAATACCCCCCCCCCCCCCCCCCCATCCCATACGTCACATTCAGAAAACAAACACCAGACAGAGAGCAATTTCATCTCTATTAGGCATTTATATTTAGCACATCCTGATAATAGCCTATACAAACTCAGCAGCTTCCCGCTGCAACCAGATATAAGAGGTGTCTTGATTTACTGCTAAACATTGTTTATCATGGTCAACCACAGTCGAAACGAGATAAAGTGCAATTAGGGATATTCAGACCGTTTATCAGATCAGATTTTAAACGTGTAGACAAATTTGGGAAAATGATGTTTATTCGGTTTGGTAATTTCCTGACCCAAATCTGTTTTGGCAAATGTGAAGCTTAATGACTGTAAATCAAAAAGCAAATATAGTAGTAAATCTCTCTCATATTTATATATTTTTTGCCCATTCGCTGCCATTCAAACAGCTGTTTCTTTTCTCAGCTCTGCAAAACATGATTAGATAAACTGATTAAGAGGGTAAATGTTTCCTTTGGGCTGTAACAAAGTGATTCTTTATGCCAGGACACACCATGCAAGCAGTGGTATTTGAAAGTCTTTGATTGCTTATATGCATTTGAGTATCATTAGCTTTGATAGAGCCCTTGACTAGTTGGAGTCCACAATTTTATACAATTGACCTTTTATACAATTGACCTTCCTATCCAGTGAGGTATTTATTGAAACTGTTATTTATACATAAACATTTACTCCATTTTATAACCAATTGGACAAAAGGTTGAAAAAAAACTTATGAAAATAGTGCTTTCATTCATCAAGGATGCATTCAGTTGATCCATTTTTATTTTTTTGTATTTTTTTATTTGTTTTTAACTCTTGTTCTTAATCATCTTTTGTATTTATTTATTAATGGTGAAAGCAAGAGTTAACTTTTAAAAAAATATTATGCTCCAATTAGTACGCAGGAAAAAGTGTATTTAAGTCAGCCATAACTAGTGGAAGAGAGGATTGAAGGACAGATCATGTTTTTTGAGGGAATTTGAACTAGGTTATTGAAGCGCTGATTTATTGATAACCTGCTTTATTTCTCTTAACCATATTTATTTGCACATTTTTGCACATCTGCTTGTAATAAACATATTTTCGGACGCCAACATCTCTCTCGTTTTTTACATCTTGGTGTGATTCTCCTTGTGGCTGCTAGGGTCCCTATCACAGTCCTGATTATGATTTTTTTCCTGAGAGATGTGAAACAAATAAAAGTTTTGCTTCATCACAGTCTCCATTTGAGACCACTGTGTGTACCAGTTTGTGTGCACTGGGGCACTGGCACCTCGAGTGATGCTCCGGATGCTCCTTTTATCAAAAACCTTTTATCTTCTTGGCACTTAAAGGGTTAGTTCACCCAAAAATGAAATGGGGTGAGTACTTAATGACAGAAATTTCATTTTTGGGTGAACTAACCCTTTGTTACAGTACAGAAGGGACAGAGACTGTAGATGGCAGAGATGGTAGTTTATTGAGACAACAGCAGAGTAAACAGACGTGCAGGTGAGTATCAAGTGACTTGGCAGGTGAATGGTGAGATGAGGATGAGTGATACTGTCCTTTGTGTTGAATAGATGGAGACCAGGGAAGACGATGGAGGATGAACAACACAGAAGACTGGGAACACGAGGAGAGACTTGGAGATGCTGGAGACAGGTAAGTAGATCGCTGGGAGTCCTTGAGGTAAGTATGTAGGTACGTCTAGATGCAAACGAGACCGGACAGTGACTGAGTGTGTGTGAACGTCTTAAGTAGTGGAGGTGATGAGCGTGCTGATGAGGTGCAGGTGCGTGTGATCAGTATTCCAGAGATGGAGTGCGTTGTGATTGGTGGGTGTTGGAGCCTGGCGTGTCTGTGACACCCTTTAAGATTAAAAACTATGTACACAGATACAGTATCACACTAAGTGATTGTTATTTTGAATTTTGCAGGTGGGTCCACAAGACATTTATGGACATTTTACATCCAAAGACTTCATCACTTCACTTCCAATATGGATTCTCCCATTTTAGATTTAATTAACTTTCTTAATTAAATTTCTGGCTTGATTTTGTTTTAAGCTTGGCCTGTTCTAATCTCTATTGCCTCCACAGTTTAAACAGCACCATGTGATTCCATCCAATCCAATTATTTTCTTGTTTTGGTTTGCAGCTGATGTGTCAGTGATGAAGGTAATTTCATCCTGACTATTTCCATATAAATAGAGATCTTCAGCACCAGAGTCACAGTTTTTTTGTAGATTTGTGCCCGGAATGATTTCTTTGTTATGAAAAATAAAGCTTGTGAAGATTTGACTGCCTCTGTTCTCATTCAGTGTGAATCAGATGGTGACGAGATAAAAGCAAGATATTTTTGTGCATTTGCAGTTTTTGGAGCATCATTATTGTTTTATTTAAAAAAAAACTCCATAATGCTTTAACAGTTATAGAAATCTATATGGAAAATTTTGAAAATACCACTGAGCTTCACTGACCTGCTTTGATTGCTTGCATTCCTTCATTATTATCTCACATAATGATAATTTGTAATTGCTCTGCAGTATGTTTATTTATAATCGGTAGTGTGATATACAAAAATAAACAGTGACACACAATCTTTCTTTCTCTCTCATGCAGACACACACTTCACAGTGGCAGCGCGAAAGAGTGAAACAGAGTGTTTACTTTCTGACTCTCTATCCTGCAAAACAAACCCTGATTGCAATTAAATCCTGCCTGGCTGGAAACCACAGAGAAAGACAACAGCACCATGTTCAGTGTAATCAAATAGGATTGTGCTAACCACAAATCTGGGGCCCAGGTCTCATTTGAAAAAAATGAAAGTGCCAAAACAGTATAAAACTAAGCCCTGTTTACACCCTAACAGAACAAAAATATATGGGAATATACTGCAAAATATAATCTGATATATTGCATAATACATTTTTCCATATATGGGAAACTAGTGCTTATATATTCCAATATACTGCAATATATGCATTGACCATGTATGTGTCTGAGATCAGAAAGGCTCCATTACCACCCAATCACAGAGATCACTGACACCAGAATACTAATCACCCGCACCTGATCACTATCACCTCATCATATAAGCAGCATATAAGCACACACTTCACTCTGGCACTTTTTCTGGACTTGTTTGAGTAAAGAACTTCCTTACCTGTTTACACTTACCTGTGGACTGTGTATGCTATATTCTACCATTGTCTCTCCTGTTCTGCCACATCTCCATTGTCTCCCTGTGTCTCCAGCATCTTCTCCTCCAGATTCCAACCATTCTCCATTCACCTTGCCAAAGTGTGTGCTTCAGCTGCTCTCATCCACGACCTCCTCAACCATCTACAAAAAAACGAATTGTCAGTATCATTATTGCATTTACTGCTTCAATTACCATACTCGCCTGCTTGTGTCCGTTACCTGCTTCAATAAATAAACTCTCTCATTCATTACAACATTGTTGTGAGTCGGTGTTCCGTAACAGTATGGCTATATATATTGATACATATAAAATATTTAGAAATGAAGACATACATAGCATTAGATGTAATTTTCACAAAGTTTTATCCTTTGTGTACATATATTGCACATACATGTTCCCATATATATTTGAACATATTGTACACACATATATACACCTATTCACAGAATGAGTTACAGCAGACTTCTAATTCCCAGCATGCTTTGCTTTTGACTGTTAAAGGAGAGTAAATGTTAAAATTACATATTTCACGTGTTTTTTGTTTGTTTGTTTGTTTTCAATATTAATATGGGGGAAGATCTGTTTGTTACAATATGTACCAGTCGGAGGCAGAAGATAACAGTAAAGGTGGTTTATTGGACACAAGCTGAGGTAACAGTGACAACAGGTGAGTAGATTGTGGTTGTAGAGGTGAATGATGAATGAATGGGTGATAACACTAATCCTTTTGTGGTTTGCAGGTTGGCAGCGGTAGCAGACTAGAGACAATGCTGGTGGATGACACTCACACACAGACTTGGAGCACACGAGGTAGCACGGAGACACAGGAGACAGGTAAGTAGCAATGGGAGTCCTTGAGGTAAGCATAGAGGTAAGTTCCTTGATGCGAACGAGACCGGACAATGTGACTGTGTGTGTGAGTGTCTTAAGTAGTGTTGGTGATAAGTGAGCTGATGAGATGCAGGTGGCGGTGATTAGTACTCAGGAGAGGGTGTGCGCTGTGATTGGTGGGTGCTGGAGCCTGGCTTGTCTGTGACAGTACCCCCCCTCCACGGGCCGCTCCTGAGGGCCGAGGACCCCGACGTCGTGGTGGTCTTCCTCTTCCACGAGGGGCAGGTCTGTTGGGATGAGCAGATGAGTAGAGAAGGTGTCTAGCAGGTTGGGATCGAGAATGTCATTACGTGGAATCAAGGAACGTTCTTCAGGACCATAACCCTCCCAGTCCACGAGATACTCGAGCTGACCACCACGGCGTCGGGAGTCCAAGATCTCTCGCACCTCGTATGCAGCTCCGTCGTCCAGTATGAGTGGAGGGGGGGCTCGGCTTCAGTCACACCAGGCTCTGTGGAAAGAGGAACAGAAGGGTGGTGAGGTTTCAGAAGTGACACATGGAATGTGGGGTGAATGCGATACTCAAGTGGTAACTGGAGCTTGTAGGTGACCGGGTTGACCTGCTCTAAGATGGTGAATGGGCCAATGAACCTGGGACTCGGCATGGTAGGCGCAGATGGATGTCTCTGGTGGACAGCCAGACCTTCTGTCCCAGTTGGTATGGAGGAGCTTCGGATCGGCGAAGGTCTGCTGCCATCCTGCGCCTACGGGGAGCATGTTGCAGCTGGTGATGGGCTGAGTCCCAGACCCTCTCGCTCTCTCGGAACCAGTAGTCCACAGATGGTACGTCCGATGGTTCCCCGGTCCAGGGGAACAGTGGGGGTTGGTAACCGAGTACGCACTGGAAGGGTGTAAGTCCGGTGGTCAGTTGGCGAAGGGAGTTCTGCGCGTACTCAGCCCAACCCAGGTACTGGTTCCAAGAGTCCTGGTGGCCATGACAGAAGGTACGGAGGAAGCGACCAATCTCTTGGATCTTCCATTCCGTCTGCCCGTTCGACTGTGGATGGTATCCCGACGAGAGGCTGACGGTCACACCTAGGAGCGAGAGGAAAGCCTGTCACACTCGGGAGATGAACTGCGGTCCTCTATCAGACACAATGTCTTCGGGGATACCATAGTATCGGAACACATGGTTAAACATGATTTCAGCAGTTTCCATGGCAGTGGGGAGTCCTTTCAGAGGGATGAGACGACAGGATTTAGAGAACCTGTCCACCACAACGAGTATGCAGGTACATCCATTGGAGGCTGGGAGGTCAGTGACGAAATCAACTCCTAGGCGTGACCAGGGTCGATTAGGAACGGGCAGAGGAAGAAGCTTGCCGGATGGTAAATGGCGTGGGCTCTTCCAGATGGCGCATTCCTTGCATCCCTGCACGTACCTTCTGACATCAGCTGCCATGTTGGGCCACCAGAAGCGCTCCTTCAGCAGCGAGAGGGTTTCATTGACCCCCGGGTGGCCAGTGCCGAGTGAAGAGTGGGCAGAGTGAATCAGTGGAGTGCGCCGTGTCTTGGTGATATACTGCAAGCCCGGTGGGCAACCCGGCGGAGTGTTGGTGGAGACATTGGAGGAGGGAAGGGTCTCAGTGGACCAGGTGATAGGGCTGACAATCATTTGCTCAGGGAGAATGGGTTCAGGTTCTTCTGTGTTTTCTTCTGGAGTATGAAGTCTTGATAAGGCATCAGCTTTGATGTTTCTGGAGCCAGGTCGGTAGGATATGGTGAAGTTAAAGCGTGTGAAGAACAGTGCCCAACGGGCCTGTCTGGGGTTGAGTCTTTTAGCAGCTCGGAGGTACTCCAGATTTTTATGGTCAGTTAGTACCATGAACGGGTGACTGGCTCCCTCCAACCAATGTCTCCACTCCTCGAGGGCCAACTTGACAGCAAGAAGTTCTCGGTTGCCGATATCATAGTTAACTTCCACCGGGTTGAGCTTGCGGGAGAAGGCACATGGATGGAGGCGGCTCGGATTCCCCTGCTGCTGTGAGAGCACCGCTCCTACTCCTGTGGTGGAGGCGTCCACCTCCACAATGAAGGGTTTGTCTGGGTCAGGATGGACAAGGAGAGGAGCGGTGGTGAAGGCCTTCTTCAGGATGTCGAATGCTTCTGTGGCAGCTGGAGTCCAGGACAGAGAATTGGGTTTATTGCGGAGGAGGCTTGTGAGTGGGTTGGTGATGGAGCTGTAGTTCTGGATGAAGCGTCTGTAGAAATTGGCAAAGCAGAGGAAACGTTGGAGTTCCTTCACTGTGGTGGGTGTGGGCCAGTTCTTAATGGCTGCCACCTTCCCCTCGTCCATCCGGATGCCACTGTGATCGATGTTATAGCCAAGGAACTGCACTGAGGATTGGTGGAAGGAACATTTCTCGGCTTTGAGGAAGAGCTGGAATTCTCTCAGGCGTTGCAGGACCTCCACAACGTGACGGCGATGGTTGGCCATGCTCCGGGAGTAGATCAAGATGTCATCGATGTAGACCAGCACAAACTTGTGGAGGAACTCCCGGAGCACCTCATGGATGAAGTCCTGGAATACGGAGGGGGCGTTGACCAGGCCGTAAGGCATGACCAGGTATTCGTAGTGGCCGGTGGGCGTGACGAAGGCGGTCTTCCACTCGTCCCCCTCGCGTATCCGGATGAGGTTGTACGCGCTGCGGAGGTCCAACTTGGTGAACACAGTGGCAACACGGAGATGTTCCAGGGCCGCTGGGACGAGAAGAAGGGGGTACCTGAACTTGACGGTGATGGAATTGAGTGCCCGGTAGTCAATACATGGCCGCAAGCCTCTGTCCTTTTTTGCCACAAAGAAGAAGCTGGAAGCAGCAGGGGAAGTAGATGGTCGGATATAGCCTTGAGCCAGAGCCTCCTCGATGTATTCCACCATGGCCTTCTCCTCCGGGATGGATAGGGGATAGATCTTACCCCTTGGCACTGACGTGCCCGGAAGCAGGTTGTTGGCACAATCCCATGGCCGGTGTGGAGGCAGCTTGGAGGCTCTCTTGGGGCAGAAAACGTCGCTGAAGGGGTCGTAACATGCTGGAATGTCCACAGAGTGTTTCTCGAGGGGGCTTTCAATGGAAGTGGTGCAGACCGGGAGAGACTTGGAACTTGGAGATCGTGGAACTGGCAGTGCAAAAAAACAGTTGGGAAAACAGGTGTCGCCCCACTTCAGGACTTCTCCCGTCTTCCAAGAGAGGATGGGGTTGTGCTGCTCCAACCACGGGCGCCCTAGTATCACGTCAGTGGTGGAACCCTCCAGAACCAGCAGATGAATGTTCTCTACGTGAAGTAGTCCGACTTGAAGTAGCAGTGGTCCAATACTTCGACTGACATGTCTTCTACTCACAGGTCTGCCATTTATTGAGTGGATCTGGTAGGTTGACGGCGTGGTCTTGGTCTTGAGGCCAAGCTGACGGCAGAGGGCGCCAGAGATGAAGTTTCTGGCTGACCCAGAATCGAGGAGTGCGGATACTGGAATGGAAACATCACCAGCAGTAAGTGTTACAGTAGTGGTGAGTGGTTTCATTGTCTGGGGAGTAGAGATGATGGCACTCACCATGGGGCGTGGAGGACGTGTTGGGCATGCAGAGATTACATGCCCAGGAGAGCCACAATATAAACAGAGGTTCTGGGTCAGCCTTCTCTGCCGTTCAGCGGGTGTTAGATGTGTAGATTCCACTTGCATGGGTTTGGTGGCTGGTTCTAGAGTGCTGACGGAGTCTGGCCGGCAGAGGAAGGTGTTGAGCTGTGACTGACCCTGGTGCTCTTCGAGACACGACTGCATACGAGTGGCGAAACGGATTGACAGCTGGATGAATCGTTCTAGGCCGATGGTATCCTCGTATGCAGCGAGATGCAACTGCACGCGAGGATCCAATCCCTGGCGATAAGAAGTTAGTAGCGCTTGTTCATTCCATCCGCTTCTGGCAGCGAGGGTTCTGAAGTGAAGAGCATATTCGTTAACAGACATTTTCCCTTGTTTCAGATTATAGAGTTTCTCACCAATTGAGCAGTCCCATGAGGGTTTTCCAAACACTTCCTTGAAGTGTTCAACGAAGCCGGAATATGTCTGGATCACAGGATTGTTTTGGGACCAAATGGAATCGGCCCACTGGAGAGCTTTGCCTGATAAATGTGAAATTAAAAACGCTACCTTAGAATATTCCGTGGGGAATAAGTGCGGTTGCATCACCAGGGTCAGGGCGCATTGCAGGAGGAATCCATTGCAATCCTCCACCGAACCAGAGTAGGGCGCCGGTTTGGCCATGGGAATGGCGGAAACTGGCGGTGAGGAAGAAGTGGCGGTGGATGCGGAAGTGATGGCTGGTGCTGGTGCTGGCGTTGGCGGTGGTGGTGGAACGAGGAAAGTGCGGCGAAATGCATCCACTAAGTCCCGGAATGGATCGGAGTGACTCATGCTTGTTTCCCGCTGTTATGTTCCGGTCTTCTGTTACAATATGTACCAGTCGGAGGCAGAAGATAACAGTAAAGGTGGTTTATTGGACACAAGCTGAGGTAACAGTGACAACAGGTGAGTAGATTGTGGTTGTAGAGGTGAATGATGAATGAATGGGTGATAATACTGTCCTTTTGTGGTTTGCAGGTTGGTAGCGGTAGCAGACTAGAGACAATGCTGGTGGATGACACTCACACACAGACTTGGAGCACATGAGGTAGCACGGAGACACAGGAGACAGGTAAGTAGCAATGGGAGTCCTTGAGGTAAGCATAGAGGTAAGTTCCTTGATGCGAACGAGACCGGACAATGTGACTGTGTGTGTGAGTGTCTTAAGTAGTGCTGGTGATGAGTGAGCTGATGAGATGCAGGTGGCGGTGATTAGTACTCAGGAGAGGGTGTGCGCTGTGATTGGTGGGTGCTGGAGCCTGGCGTGTCTGTGACACTGTTAGTGTTTAAAATTATATTATTGTAGTGATTTTGGATTAGCCTCACATGAGGGCGCCACAAATGTAGTTATTTATGGTCTTAAATATTAATAATAATATTTTGTATTAATATTAATAGAGTCAGATGATTCCTTCCAATATTTCGGGGCACCAGTCCGGATTCTCACCTTGACAATGTAGAACAATCATGAAAGACTGTTGATTGAATTAGAATTTTATAAATTGGAGGAAGTTTATCATCTGACCAATCTGAAGGATTTAGTAAGATTCGGGCAAGCTTGTAGAGCCTCTGACTATCAACACAAAAATAACACAGTTTGCAATAAAATGAATTTATTAACAAAAAGATATACAAGAGTAAAATATCACACTCACTAAATACTACGAAGGAAAATGACTAAACTACTAAGGAAAAATGACTAAACTACTAAGAAATTTGAATCAATAATCAAACAGAAACTACAAACTACAACACAAATGGATGTTAACAAAACTGAATGCCAAGTAGATGAGCAATGGATTGGACGAAGCAATGTGATTGGGTCACAGCATTCCAGGTGTCCGTCCCTTAACACGCCCACCTTTCATCCTGTCAAACTTGTTGTATTGTCCCAAAATACACAGTTAAATAAAACAATGTCTTTAGGACCTTGGAAATGCTTTATTTCTTTTTCAAACCTTTCTCAAAGTCCTTGTGGCAGTGTTCTGAACTCATAGAGTCCAAACTTGATGTGAATTGGTTGAGGTATCACACTTCTGTCTCAGTGGGTGCAGTTGCATTTGGCTTTTATTCCAGGTGTGGTTTCCACTGTGTATGCACAGCTTCCTGGATGAGTAAAAGGATGTATAGGTCATGTTCCTTACAGTATTCTTGTCCATTTTTGGTGACTTCAAGCCAATATGTTTAGAAAATGTCTTTCTTTCTGAGCATTTCTTTGTTCTTGCTGTGCTCTAGCCGGAACCAGTTTGGCAGCCCTAGGAGTCCATGGTCATTCACACCTTGAACTCAGGCATGGACAGCTGAGGTGAACAAAGGCAGCTAGTGATGAGATTAGCCTATCATCAATGGGCCGTTGATGTCATCTTTCCTGTCCTCCACCTTTGGCAGTTCTGATTACAATAGTCATTTAGTTGAGGGCGTTGAGGGCGTTGAGGGTCCTATCAGACTCTTTTGTATTAATCAAAGTGGGACAAAAGAATGTCTGTTGTGAAGCTCTGGTGCCATCACGTCTGTTGTTCACTACATTATTTTGGAATTCAAAAGGTTTTCTGGTTTGTCTGAGTTTTTTGAGTAGAGCCTGACAATTGGCTGAAAACCATTAAAACTATAATTATTTTATTTTAAAAGTAATGGCTGTGGACTTTTCAGCACAGTGATAGTCTCTTTACTAAATACTTTAGTACATGCAGGTGTGCTTGTGTTATTGTTAAAGGGTTAGTTCCCCCAACAATGAATTCTCTGTCATTAATTACTCACCTTTGTTTATCTTCAGAACACAAATTAAGATATTTTGACAAAATCCGAGAGGTTTTTTATCCTCCGTTTCAATTACCACATTCAAGGTCCAGAAAAGTAGTAAAAAGTTAGCCATTTATACGAGCAGGAAAAATAAGGTTGAAAGATTGTTGGGTGAACATGTAGTAATACTGTTTTTAAATTTGGTGAAATCATGAGTGCTGATTGATTTTTGTTTTTATAAGTCTACAAAGGATCTATTAACATTTGAGATGAAATTGTCACGGTTCATGGATTCACTTACTCACCCTCGTACGTTGTGTGTGTGTGTGTGTGTGTGTGTGTGTTTGGGTGTGAGTGAATGATTGTGTGGGCGTCACCCGTTATGGTCTGATTGCGATCTGTTGCCAGCCGTGTCTTGTTAGTGGTTGTTATATATTGTGCGTGTCTTTATGTGGTCTTTGTCAGTTCGTTGCAGGCTGTTCCCGGTGTTGTGTTCTCTGTGTGTTGCTTCCTGGTTTTTGGATTCTGGACTTTCATCGTGTGCCCTGTTTTCTGGGTTGGATTATCCTTGTTCTCTGATACCCGCTGTAGCCCTGCGCCACCCGGTGCCACGCCACTCCGCACGCCTCCGTTCTGCACGCCACAGCCTCTGCCTCAACTGACCCTTGGAGTGAAGTTATTGTACAGCGTTTTCCTGTCAATAAATATTGTTATTCTTGCACTTGGATCCTCTGTCTGTGTTCATTCCCTGACAGAAATGGTGTGGTAATGGAGTGTTATTGAAGAGGATTTATTCTTTACACATTTGGTGTAATTAAGTTTTTTGTTTTAATGATTTCTTTGGTCTTATGTGATATGGTAACATTGTAATTGTTGAAACAAGAGTATTAATGAAGTGTGATTTATAGTAATAAAAGGCATTTTAAATAAAAAAAAAAATCTTTCTTTCGTAAATTATGTTTTGAGCAAAGTTCTTTGGAAGCAGCTCTTTGGAATACTTAATTATGATTGGTCAGTCACGCCACTCGAGCTGTCAGAAATTTGCTAATATCTGAGTGCAACAGTTGGTTTTAGGAAGTAAAAATCCCATTCATTCTCTCCTTAGGGGAATTGATTTTTTACAATCGCTGTGTCCAAAATCGCATACTCTATAGTAGGTACTACATTTGGTTTGAAACTTACTTTGCAACCTTTAAAAAAGTATGTTTTACAAAGTATGAATGTGTATGTGTTTGAATGAAATTCGGAGGTACTACATTCGCCATGTTGTCATTGTCATGTGACCAACCACATATCCTCTCCCGTGGCTTCATGGAATGCACACTTCAGAATCTCTGTGGAAGTAGTAGGTCATCCAGGTACTTTTGGCCTACTCCGTTTTCAAATAAATTATACACCTTTAAAGACAGACCTACTGTGAGCTACAGTGTTGTTATTTGATAGTATATTTTTGCTGAAGTATGCATATTTTCCTGAAGTATACTTTTTTTAAAGGTTGCAAAGTAAGTTTTAAACCAAATGTAGTACCTACTATACAGAATCAGAATCAGAAACCCCCCAGCATTCCCCCCCACTCAACATCATGGACAGCACTGTGGCAGCAGTGGAGTCATTCAGGTTCCTGGGCACCACCATCTCTCAGGGCCTGAAGTGGGACAATCACATTGACTCCACTGTGAAAAAAAGGCCCAGCAGAGACTGTACTTCCTTCGCCAGCTGAGGAAGTTCAACCTACCATGGGAGCTACTGAAACAATTTCACTCAGCTGTTATTGAGTCGGTTCTGTGCACTTCTATAACTGGTTGGTTTGGGTCAGCCAGCAAATCAGATATAAGAAGACTACAACAGACTGTTAGGACAGCTGAAAGGATAATTGGCGTGCATCTGCCCAACCTTCAGGACTTGTACAACACCAGAGTGGAGAAACGGGCAGGTAACATCATCACAGACCCCTCTCACCCCGGACACAACCTGTTTGCACTTCTGCCGTCAGGCAGACGTTACAGATCTCTGTGCACTATAACATCTGGGCATAAGAACATTTTTCCCCCCATGCTATCTCCAGCTTAAACAGCTAACATAACAATTACCTCTGTTTTTAGTATTCACTCTTAGTACTTGAGAGTAAAAAATGTGGAAAAAGGGCACTTCTAATAATTATTTATAAAAAATAAATAAATAAAAAAAAATCATTAAATATATTAATACAACTCTGACTTCCTTACCAATTTATTTTAATTCACTCATACTCACACAATTGTTTTATACTCAACAGATTTCTTCAAAATAATCAGTTCACACAGAGACCATGGTCTTCTTTAGTATTCACTAGGTTTATCATAAGATCAGGCAACAGCAAAGGAAACTATGCCACAATGTGCATGTTTTCTATGCTACTGTTTTCAAGTAGTGAACAATTTTGAGATTTGGTCTTTTTTGCTTCCATGTCTTTTTACTCTAATGGAAAGAAAACTTCCAAAATACACATTTAGATGGTGTTTGTTTTAAGCCTACTACCCCCGTCTCTTTGCATATGTAGATTTGTTTCTAAATTAACCAAAACAAGCTTCTTCATATTTAAACACAGGAGTCAGTTCCCCTGAAATGATATGTATTATAACAAATGCTTGCAGAGGGCGCCAAAAGCCTAGTGATTGATGTTGTTACACAGCATGATCAAATCCTTGTTTTTGGCCAAACAGCATTTAATTAAAAATATAATATTAATTTAAATAATAATAATAATAATAATTGGCCACTTCTTTGTGACAGAAATGCTACAGCCATTGTAATTCCTTGAACAAGAATATGTGGACATCAAAACATGCAAATGCAGAGTGAGGGCTTAAATGTTTATCGATGTATTCTACTGTGTAAGCGTAGGTTTAAAAAGGATAGCACTATTTTTTAAATGGTTTTAATAAATTGTGCATTCTTAGAAAACTGTCTGATAATGCGGTTCATGGATCCGTGTCTGTGGAATGCTCCACTTCTGGTATTGACAGCCCTACAGATATTTTTACCATGGTTCAAAACGCAATGCATAGCACATTAAAAGAATTGAAATTATAATATGACATAAATTGCATTAGTATCAAATCAGGCAGATGCGTTGCTGGTGGACAAATTAATTCAATAGCCAAAACTTCTGCATTCAACGTAAAATGCATTTATTTTTTAAATCTATTTATGTTTATATTAAAATTAATTGAAAGCGTTCATTTATTTAAAAAAAAAAAAAAAAGGCGCGCTCCATAACATCCAATAACTCAACATACGCGGGGCAGGATGGTCGCGCAGACTCAGATGCAACACTCTCACTGCCCTCCACAACCAACATCTGCTCTTCAGTATGGCTGAAGAGCAAAAGAGCACTGTCTGCTGAACCAGAGGATGCCAGAGAAATGGCATCCTCATCGAGCAGATCGCTCTCGTGAGCCGCCGAATTGCGCACGAGAGAAACGCCTTTCTTAAACTTTTTGGCGAGCTCCACCTGCGAGTCCCACGACTTGAGTCTCCTCTCGGCCTCAGCACGAGCAGGACCCGAGCCGATTCCACTTTCACTTCAGACATCTGTCACGCGAGGGCGTTTCCCCATATGCGTTCTAGGACGCAGTGTCTCGTTCCCTTTCGAAAGGGAAAGGGCACTTTCTCTCGAGGAAGAAAAAGGGCAGGTGCTCAAGACCCCTTTGATGTCTATGTGTGCACGTGCCTGCTGCATCTTTCACCTAATTAAAGCTGTTAACTACACAGTTTTGTACCTTGTCCTTTTCCCTAATTTTTAAATACATTTTTGCTTAACATTTTACATAATGATGTGACTCACTTCACAGCTGGTTGGTTAAGTTCAAAGGCTGCTGAAAAAGTGGACAGGTACTGTTGCACTTTCTTTTCACAGGCAACACTATATCATTCAGTTGGTTAAATTAATGAAATGAGAATCACTGTTTCTCATTTCATACAAATGCAACTGGCGGCATCAAACATCTTGTTTATCGATTGTAGTGAAAATGACCCCAGAGGACAGTTTATTAAGGTAATATTGTTCCAGTACTTGTCTTGTTGCTAAGCCGATTGTTTTGTACATTGTAATGAACTTTTTTTTTTTCTTGGCAGAAGCTGTAAGATAATATACAGGTTAAATTAGAAAAATATAAAAATAATTTCAACTCAGTGATTTCATATTCACATATTTATTTATTTGGAAAGTCTCCTTTATATGCAGGATTATGTACAGTCAGCCTTATAACACTAAATAAAAGAAGTGGTTGAGTTTTTCAGGATCACTTTTCCAGGTCGTCTCAGTCCGATTGATGTGTTTATATTTTATGTTTTATCATCAAACACCAAATCTAATAATAACACTTTCTGTTGTCATGGTGATTTGAGAGAGTGTTTTACCTGTGACTGACCTAGGCCTACTCTTCTTCACTGATCTTCCTCTCTCTCTATTATACTTCCTTCAAGGTGCAGTCTCATCTATTACTACTGTTTATGAAGACTCCGACCATACAAAAACAGCATCATTATGGTAGCACAAGGGCCTCTCTGAGACGTTAATCTGATCAGAGGCCTCTCCCACTCCATCAGCTATACCTTATTCTCCATTACAAAGAGAATTAGCTTTCTTCTGTGGTATGCCAGTGCCTATACAGAATACTAATAAGAGTCCAACACACAAACCCAGATGTGCGCCCAAGATGGTGAGACAGGACAAGACACACACACACACACACACACACACACACACACACACACACACACACACACACACACAAGCATTCATGCAAGCAGACAAACATCCACCTGCTCACAGCTTGTCCTCCGCTTTTAATGTCTTCTGTCCAAACAAGCTCTTCAGCTTCTTTCTGCATGATCCTGCCTGGATATTCTTCCCAGAATTCATTGAGGCAGATAAACGGCACACCGCAGATAAACTTTTGAAGTAAATGTGACTTCACTTTTTTCTCTTTCAAGATGTGGACCTAAATATATCCTTTTAGATTAAAACATGCAAATATTTTCCCATTTCGACCATTCATCCATTTTCATTTTAATTGAATTTCTAGAATGCACAAGTGAGGGGAATTGAACTGACTGCAAAAGGTGAATGTGATCTGTGAGTTTAATTTCTCACAGTCTCAAAAGGCCACTACATGAGGAGCAGGTTGAACCATTCCCCATAGTCCACTGCAGCGAGTCTGTGCAGAAGCAACTGAATCCCCTTGATATTCAAGAGAGACTCTGACACGTAATAAGTAATTATAAAGACTTGAGTTAATCTCTAATTATGCCTGTGTTTGTGTCCGCATATATATGCAATTGCATGTGTTCACATTTGTGTGCATGTGTTTATTCATGCTGTAGTTGAGTCCTGAAAATGGAAATGACTCTATCAAACATCTGTTGAGCAGATGTCACACATATTCAAAAACCACTGAGAATTTCTTCACATGAAAATGACAAAATCATCCATCTCTCATGTTCTTTGGGATTATAACGACACATGTGGTCTGATTGTATTAAAACACACTGTGCTTTTGAAGTTGAAGTATGTCATTTAGAGTGAGGATTTTTTTTAGTCACACGAGGTTGAAGGAAGAACAAGATGATGATGATGATGATGATGATGATGATAAAGTTTCAAAAGTCTTTAATAATCTACAAAAAGGTAATCCAAGCAGACAGGCAGGCAAACAAAATATAACCTCTAACATAGATGTGACCGGACAACTGGGAACTGCAACTTAAATAAAGAGCAAATGAGGGTAATGATGATTAACACCTGTGCTGATTAAATGAATCTCCATGACAACTAAAGAGTGGTGGGAAACTGAATAAAGGAACACATGTGACTGAAAATAACAAACTAAACGTCTATGAAAATGAAAGTAACTAAACAGAACCGTGACAGTTATATATATATATCTCATCAATATTTTTGGTAGGTTTAGCCAGATGAGAAAGACAATAATTGAATTTTTACACTTTAAATTCGAATATTGTCTACTTTTAGGAGCACACTTAAATATTCAGTAGATGGCATGAATTAAAAGTCATATATTTTATAAGAATAATTACTCAGCAGTGGTTTCAAATTTGTTGAGGGATCAAAAGTGAGAATAAAGATGATTGTACTAAAATATCTTACATTGATCTGAATCATCTAATTGGCCCAGATCTCTGTGCACAATGTCCAGAAAGTCACAGATAGAGAAGCTAATTTAATTCTCCCTATGTTTTTTCTTTGCTTTAGAGATGTTTCCTACAGCAGAAAGTGATAATGCACACCTTAATTCAATCATTCATGATGAAAACAGTCTATGATCAAATTATCGGTGATTAAACTATTGACAATAAGGCCAGAAATGGCTTGTGGGAGGCATGACAGAGAGGCAGGCAAATGGACATTGTTAAGATGATGATGTTAGTAAACATCACAATGTGATTCTTATGGGACTCTTACTGTGCTTGTAAACAGCTTGTCCAGTGAGCTCATGATTATTCAGACTACCTTGAATAATGTGAAATCAGGCAGGATGGCACCTACCAACCAACCTCTGCAGACTGTGTAAGTGACCACAGGAGTGATGCCTCATTCTAATAATAGCATTTCTCTCTCTCTCTCTCTCTCTCTCTCTCTCTCTCTCTCTCTTTCTTTCTCTCTCTCTCTCTGTCTGTCTGTGTGCGTGTGTGTGTGTGTGTGCATGTGCGTGATTCTAGTCATTAATCATTCTGATTATTTCCCCAGTGAGTCAGAACATTTCATCAAACAACTTTTCTGCTGTACTCCAATGCAACCCAAGTTCAAGGAGCAACTTTCCTTTTCTTAAGGTAATAAAAATTCTACAATTCTTCACACCGAGAGAGAGAGAAAAGAGAAAGTTATTGCAAGTAAAATAACTGCAGATCAAAGCAGAGCATTTTCATCATTCATTTTGGAGAAATTCTACTCACTTTACTGGCACATACACAAGGTGTATGACTTAACTGTCTGAAGATTTTCCGCCGATATAAGTCAGTACCCTTCTATGAGTATGATCATTTTCAATACAGGGGCAATAATTTAATGAATAAATTATTTTTAAGGACACTGTATATCTTAGCACAGTATTAAACTATTTTACATTTAATTATTTGTGATTATTGACAACTGACAAATAGTCATGTACCCAAATTATAATTGGATATCTAAAAATATTGCACTTTATCTTTATTGTTTTATTATATATATATATATATATATATAGTAAGCATTAAATTGCATGTATGCATTTGATAGACTGTTTTATTCAAGAGGCAGGGCATTCAGGCTATGTATTTTTCAATGTGTGTCTTCCCTGGGAATCAAATGCATGACCCTGGCACTGCTAGTTCCGTGATCTACCGGTTGAGATACAGAAACACTAAAAAGCGAGGGGGAAAGAAAGAGAGTGAGTGAATGGGCAGAAGGAATAAGATGTCACCTGCAGCCAGTGAGGATACTTCCCTTGTGTCATGATTCCTGTCTTATGTTGCCCTGATCTTGTGTGGACTTTTATGTTATTACCTGTTTTACGCCATATTTTGTAGTCCGTTGTAGTTTTTTGTTGTTGATTAGTTCTTTGATTGTTCCCAGGTGTGTCTTGTTTGTCAATCACCCCTTGTGTATATATATAGTGTTTCTTATATTTCTTGTCTGGTGTTGTCCTTCCATGGATGTTACGTGTGTGCATGCCTCTTGTCAGTTTTGTTTTGCCTTCCTTGCCTGTGTCTGGATTTATCAGTTTTGCCTGGATTTACATTTATTATGGTTGTTTGAATAAATGTTTACTGCACAATCCTACTCTCGTTCCTCTGAAACAGCTGCGTTACACCTTGCTTGTGAGTAAAACAGAAGCCAATTAAGTAGAAGTATCAATGGCAGGAAGTTAAGTTGGGCCTTCCTGTTTATACAGCAGTTAGTTCCCACTAAGCCTTCTGTCGACCTCAAGGGCTACTCCTGATGTATTGAGTTAGACACAATGATCTATGGCCTAATTAACTGCAAACTATATTTATGGTGCATCTGTGCTTCTGTGTTCTACAGCGTGGGCACAGGTGGCAGGTGATCTGTTCTATATGTAGATCAGTCTCTCCCTGTGGAGACAGTTTGGTGGTTAAGTCGTCTGGGAAACAAGTTTACTGATATGTACTTACAATGACACTGTAAGTCATTTATGACAACAGTGTATACTCTGTAGGTGAAAAGACATTCAATTTCCTGGAAATAAAAAATTTTCTGACATAATTAGTCCCAAAGAGCTAGACTTGGAAAGAGAGAGGACATTTGATATACAGTTATCATAGTCTCACTTCAGAGTTTGATTCTTTTCATTTCTACTTTATTTTCACATCAATAATCCCAAAGTCTCTTCCTCCTTTTTTTCACATTGTTGCTCTGCTCACACCCCTCTTCCTCTATATCTTTCTTTGACTTTCTCCCTGAGGTGAATAATCATTAGGATTGTAGACAGTGGAACTGACTCTGAATCTTTATCTAAGCAGTAGAGCGTCCCCTTCACTCTTTCCAGACCTTCTCTTTCTGAAATGAATAAAAACATTGTGCCTTGGACAGTTATGTTCAATATCACTGACTCACAAATGGCAAATGGAATATGTATAAAAGTAAATTCTAAAAGGTACACTATGCAACTTTTTTTTTGTTCAAAATTAACAAAAATTTAAATAACGAGTCAATACATCAATCCTTCTTCCAAAAGTTTTTTTTTTTTTTGTCTTGTTTTACCCTGATTCACTATGGTAAGCCTTTTATAAATGTTTATATTTTAGACCTGTCTGGATGGTTTTTGTGGGAAATTGCGTACATACGTCACTCACCTGTGCGTATCTTGTCATATCCATAGAGAAAAGTTTCTCTGGCTACTTTGACGCATGTCTTGTGTGGGAGTGACATAGGTTATAGTTGTTACTACGAGCGACAAAGGTTGACATGGAGCACGCTAAATCTCGAACCTTCAGGGAATCACCCATTTACAAAAAACACCAAACAGAGGAG
Source organism: Ctenopharyngodon idella (assembly GCF_019924925.1). NCBI lineage: Eukaryota > Metazoa > Chordata > Actinopteri > Cypriniformes > Xenocyprididae > Ctenopharyngodon > Ctenopharyngodon idella. The sequence continues at coordinate 24,682,840 of NC_067236.1, forward strand.
AGTCTGCTGGCAAATAAAGAACAATTATTGGCTTGGCTTTTTGGAGATGGATAGAACTGAAAGGGATTTGAAATGTTGTGTAAAGTGACGTGGGTATGGCGTTTTCATTACTCAACAGGTGAATATAGTATTTTATTGAACAGATAAATTGCCATTTGTAGCTGTCTAAAAGAGTTTATTGTAAAGCATCATCTATTGTGCATGGGCATAGCTACATGGTGGCCAGGGGTGGCACCAGACCCCATTGAAATCCGGTTCGCCCATCCCAGGTACCCCCCTACCAGATGTCTTGCGACTGGCTTGTTTTTTTGCTAGGCAATTTCTAATTGTTTCTGCTGAAATTCATGATTCAAAGAAGTTCAGTGCTCATATCTGGTGATGGTCAGTCTTTGGACATCGGGTGGAATGTGTAACTTCAATTATATTATCAAGCTTGGAGAGACAAAAACAAAGTGTGGGAAGGTAGCCTCTGTGTTTATTTTGCAATTAAAACATACAATACAATCGGCCAAGCAACAAGATGAGCAACAATTTCAGAATAATCCTGTCAAATTGCGTCCCAGAGCATTGTTTATATTTGTTCAAAGTTACTGTTCATTTTACTGTAAAATAATATAAACTTGACAAAATATAGGTTACATCATTAAAACGGTCTAGAACTCAGGCTTCAGTGTTTGACCTCAGTTTTACTATAAAGATTTGATAACTAATATAAAATATGAGCCTCAGCTACATTCATTGAGATAAAACGTCTCGGGTTACGACTGTAACCCTGGTTCCCTGAGAACAGGGAACAAGACACTCCTGAGACACATTTGGGGAACGCCTCTGCATGACAGGTGTCTAAAGCAATGGTCAAATCACGACAATCCTATTGGCCGGCGACAGCCTATGACGTAATACTAGTGAGACAGGAAGTATTTAAGGGGCGCCTACATGTCAGAGAACATGTCAGCCACTTTTCGTCTGAAGGGACTGTTAGCAGGCAGCCCGGAGGCATGGCAACGAGACGCAGTGTCTTGTTCCCTGTTCTCAGGGAACCAGGGTTACAGTCGTAACCAGAGACATTCCCTTTCGAAAGGGAACTCGCACTGCCTCTTGAGACACGTTTGGGGAACGAAATACCCATGCCACCATGCTGAGGGGAGTGCATGCCAAGAAATGGCTGAGGCAGTTTCAACATAAATACCAAAAAACCACTCAACCCCTTCTGGTCACACACTAGGCTGTCAGTGACATTATTCCCTACGGCCACTGCCCAAGCTAAAAAGCCTCAAAGAGGCCTCCATAAAGAATGACGGCCTACCAAGGCTGCTCAAAGGCTTGGGACCAGCATCTTCACATAGAAGGGGTCCCTTTAATGGAATATGGCCAAGGAACCGAAAGTGAAACCGTCACTTTTCTGGGGGACATAAGTTGACCCCTAGAGCCACCAGGGAGGCCGATCTAGTCCAAATCATGATCTAGTCAGGCCAACAACCTCACTGTTTCAAACAGAGTCTCTTACAAAATCCACCCCAAAGAGGTAACCCAATGACAGGGACTGCAAAAAGGCAGTAACCAACTTGCACCAGGCAAGAGACGGGTATCCCAGGGAGTAGGACTCAGCATATCTCTGCTTAACCCTTGCAAACAAGAGGAGTACTCTACTCGACCTTGGATCTACAGAGTGAATCTAAGCACTGTGGAGGCTGGGTACTCCACCTAATGAGAGGTGAACCAGGAATCGATTTATAACAGTATAACAGGAGACTTCAAGAGAAGCTCCTAAGCTAACAGACCAAACTCAGGAACAAGGTCCCTCTAAGGATGACCCACACAAGTAAGGGAGTATCAACAGCCTAAATATCGATCCTTCAGGGAGGTCGCGCGAGAGTCCTTCTACTTTCCGACCAGACTCCGGGAGCACTGTAAGAACAATCCTCAACAAGCTCTAAGCAAAGAACCGTTTGCTAAATAGTAACCAATATCAGGGAAGGCTTCAGAACAGCCTGAACAACCTTATATTAAACAGCTCAAGGGAGATAGGATAGTTAGACAGAAAGCTAAACCTAACTCCCCCTAAAAAATGCTTTCAAGGAGGCCCTAGGGAAGCCAATTACTTGATTGCAGCCACTAGAAGTATTGCAGGCTTAGAATACTCCTTTGCATTGCCAACACGAGACTTGTACTCAGCATATTGCTTTTCTCCCCTTAAACTCAGGGGAATACAAAACCTACGCAGCCAAGCTGACGAGGAGGCCTAAATAAGGCCTGCTACTCCCAAAACATGCCCAAGGGCCTGGGGCTAATACTTGAGCTCAAAGGGAGTGAACTCAACTCACCATTCAGAGGGGGAGAACTTGGTGTGCTCAACCTGAGCAGCAGTGGTGTTAAGAATACATAGGGCATAGAGCTCTGGGATCGAAGTGACTCTAGAGAGACCCAAGGACAAGGGGAGTCATAGTATAAACCTTATTAAGAGCTAACTCTGGAGGAACGGGGGCCTCAACAGTCCAAGGAGAGGCCCCAAAATTAGACTCCACAACTTGATAAAATCAAGGAGCTACTCACAGTAGGGATTGCTCTAAGGCCTACAGCTACCAGCAAGCTCTAGAGAGCAGAGGCTTCAGCATAAAGCTTTCTACTCTCAAAATGAGAGGAAACCTAACAATGCTTAGGACAACCACAGGGAGGCTACTAAAAACAGCCTACAACACATGGCTATGTGTCTATGCCTAACACTGCCAGGGAACTGTAACTCAGTATATTGCTTTATTCTAATAACAAATAGAGTAACAGCTCAACCTAGGCAGATTGAGGAGGCCATAGGGCCTGCTACTCGCATTCTTAGCCTAATGCAGAAAGTGGGCCCCTGCCGGGGACGACCCTCACAAAGAGAGGAGGCGAAAAGAATCACTAGCCAAGACATGAGCTGGAGAGGCCCTAATAAATGCACCCTACACCAAGCTGCTGTGAGCTAGGAGACAGAAAGTAGGTCTAGCACAATCCGCCCTTGTCAAAAAAGACATCTTAAATGTCTGCCTAGGCCGGAAATAGGGGCAGCCCAAAAGGGAGGGCTGACACCCAACACTCATGATCTTACTGAGGCTCAGTGGAGACTCCAGACAGCAAACTAAACAAAAGGAGGCTGGATTGCACAACACCACCTGGAGCTCAGCGGAGCAGCGGCCTGAGCCTAATGACTCTCGGTTGAGAGAATACTAATACTCAAAAAAGGAGTCGAGGTGGCCAAACACAGGCCGACGCTAGAAAGGTATCACCATCTGTAGCTCTGGGGAGAGGAGGCTCTAAGCAAATACTACAACAAAGAGAGGAAGCCAACACAATCTAGAAGGAATGTCAAGGCGGCCTTAAAATAGGCCGATGCTAGGACATAAACACCAAAAGCTCAACAGAGCGGCGGTACAGAAAAACTCAAGTGAAAGGTGGCCACACACTCCTTAAACAGGCAGCCAAAAAAGGCAGACACAAATGGTCATGATCTAACTGGAGCTCGGGGGAGCGGAGGTTCAACAATAAAAAAATGCCTCACTCAACCTAGGGAAGGAAAAAACCAAGGAGGCCAGAGGGCGGCCTACACTTGAAATCGTGAACTTAGCTGAAGCTCAGTCAACATAGTGGCTTTAGAAATGAGAGGCAGTCATGATAAAATGGTTTGCCATACTGCATAACTTCTTCAGGTAATTTTCATTCTAAAATAACCCACTATAAAGCTTCAGAAATAACTCTCAAGAGAGAGGAAGCAAATAGTAAGGGTGTCACGATTAACTTTCCCTAAAAAGGAGCTCCAGGGCCCTGAAAAAGCCCCATTAAAAAGAAAACTAACAAAATAATATCCCCCTATAGCCTTTCGCAGGGAGCTGAGGTCACTGAGAAATCAAAACAGCTCCCCTAGTGCAGAGGTGACCTGCTTAGCTCACCCAGAGACATAAAAGAGCGGAGGCCAAATGTAAAAATGGCCTGCCATAATCAACAGTCTGAAAGGCTACACTCACTATCAAGCCTTGAACCGGACCCACAGAAGGGCTCCAAATAAGGAACAACTCATCATTGGTCCCAGGCTTCAGGCCTGATGTCAGAGTGTAGGGAAAGAAGGGTACAAAACACTTCACAGACACCCAGAGCACTTGCGTTGCATCACTTCCCTCAAATCCTGCTTCTTTTTTCTAGCATCACGCCTTCTCTGAGACCTGCTCCTCGAAGGAGGAGGGGCCCAAGAACTAGATCTCGATCTAGATAGTGAGAAACACTAACACCCTTCTCAAACTGTTCAGCAAGTTCCATCTGCGAGCCCCAGGACCTGAGTCTCCTGTCTGCCTCAGCATGAGAAGGACCCGAGCCGCTGGGTGCAGATGCCTGTCCATCTCCCCTCGAGAAGATTGACAAGTGAGAGCGGAGCGTTCGCATAGGCAAATGCTCGCAATGCACGCAAACAGCTCCCTTGAGAACTGAGTGTACGTGCTCTTCACCCAGGCAGTGAACGCACAAGTTGTGTGTATCTCGGACACAGGTCAGCACAACACTTGAAACTTTTCTCATTTCTTACCTTGTTAGACGACAGATCGCAACAGACAAGATGAAGATGAAGATGACACTCCTGAAGATGAAAAGAGGATGACATGTTCTCTAGGCGCCCCTTATATACTTCCTGGTCGCACTAGGATTACGTCATAGGCTGTCGCTGGCCAATAGGATTGTCGTGATTCGACTATTGCTTCAGACACCTGTCACGCGAAGACGTTCCCCAAATGTGTCTCAGGACGCAGTGCGAGTTCCCTTTCGAAAGGGAACTCCTGTATAGTTATCATGAAAGCATTTGACTAAACAACGTCCCTCAGGCCTTTTATATCAAAAGTGTGCACATTTGGAGAAATACATTTAGATTCTCACATTTTACTTTAAATTTCTATAGAGAGGGCTATTATTATTATTATTATCATTACATTTTTACCTAAATGGGGCAATGTGGACATTACGGAGTGTTAAGGCATGTATACTTCATTTTCCACATTCCTCTCTGTCTCGCGCACAGTTGAGTGCATGAGCCTTTCAAAATATAGGCCTACTCTTTTGCCAGCTAGCGCGGACAAACTTGTTCGGTGCGTGCACACTATCATAAATCTTATCGCATTCCAGAAACTCCATTATATGGACAAAAGCATCCAGATATCACTGTAGCTGAATAAAATACAGATGGAACTAATAGAATGACTAATGGAACTTTGAGACAATAAAGACGATTGTGACTATATATAGTTTACAGTTGCAAGAAAAAGTATGTGAACCACTTGCAGAATCTGTGAAAATGTACAAAATTTTAACAAAATAAGAGAGATCATACAAAATGCATGTTATTTTTTATTTAGTACTGTCCTGAGTAAGATATTTTACATAAAAGATGTTTACATATAATCCATAAGACAAAAAAATAGCTGAATTTATTAAAATGACCCAGTTCAAAAGTTTGTGAACCATTGATTCTTAATACTGTGTGTGGTTACCTGGATGATCTATGACTGTTTTTTTGTTTTGTGATGGTTGTTCATGAGTCCCTTGTTTGTTCTGAACAGTTAAACTGAGCTCTGTTCTTCAGAAAAAATCTCCAGGTCCCAAAAATTCTTCAGTTTTCCACCATCTTTTGCATATTTGAACCCTTTACAACAGTGACTGAATGATTTTGAGATCCATCTTTTCACATGGAGGACAACTGAGGGACTCAAACACAACTATTAAAAAAGGTTCAAATATTCACTGATGCTTCAGAAGGAAACACAATGCATTAAGAGTCGGGGGTGAAAACATTTGAATAGGATGAAGAGGTCCAAATTTTTCTTATTTCGCTTGAATATCATTTTTTTTTTTCATTTAGTACTGCCCTTCGGAAGCAACAGAAGATACTTGCATGTTTCCCGGAAGACAAATTAAATACAATTTACCTTGATCTTCAAATTCCAAATGTTTTCACCCCCCATCTTATGGATTATATGTAAACATCTTTTATGTAAAATATCTTACTAAATAAAAAATAACATGCATTTTGTATTATCTCCCTTATTTTGTTAAAATTATTAACATTTTCACAGATTCTGCAAGTGGTTCACATACTTTTTCTTGCAACTGTATCTGTGTTCTTCATGCCATCTCAGATATAAAGTATATTTATAACGAAATGCCAATTTGACATAGCCTTTATCACAGTACAAAATAAGCCCACTGTAAAAATAATACATTATATTGCCAAAGGTTTTGGGACGTCTGTCTTTACATGCACATGAATTTTAATGACATCCCATTCTTAATCCGTAGGGTTTAATATGGAGTTGGCCCACCCTTTGCAGCTATAACAGCTTCGACTCTTCTAGGAAGGCTTTCCACAAGGTTTAGGAGTGTGTTTATAGGAATTTTTGACCATTCTTCTAGAAGCGAATTTGTGAGGTCAGGCACTGATGTTGGACAAGAAGACTTGGCTCGCAGTCTGCACTCTAATTCATCACAAAGGTGTTCTATTGGGTTGAGGTCAGGACTCTGTGCAGGCCAGTCAAGTTCCTCCACACCAAACTCGCTCATCCATGTCTTTATGGACCTTGCTTTGTGCACTGGTACACAGTCATGTTGGAACAGGAAGGGGCCATCCCCAAAGTTGGGAGCATGAAATTGTCCAAAATGTCTTGGTATGCTGAAGTATTAAGAGTTCCTTTCACTGGAACTAAGGGGCCAAGCCCAGCCCCTGAAAAACAACCCCTCCTCCAAATTTTACACTTGGCACAATACAGTCAAGGAAAGTACACAGACTCGTCCATCGGATTGCCAGACAGAGAAGCATGATTCGTCACTCCAGATAACACGTCTCCACTGCTCTAGTGTCCAGTGGTGGCGTGCTTTACACCACCATTCCATGAAGCTCTCTACGCACTGTTCTTGAGCTAATCTGAAGGCTACACAAAGTTTGGAGGTCTGTAGCTACTGACTCTGCAGAAAGTTCTGCACACTGTGCGCCTCAGCATGCGCTGACCCTGCTCTGTGATTTTACGTGGCCTATCACTTTGTGGCTGAGTTGCTGTTGTTCCCAATTGCTTCCACTTTGTTATAATACCACTAACAGTTGACTGTGGAATATTTAGTAGTGAGGAAATTTCACAAATGGACTTATTGCACAAGTGGAAACCTATCACGGTACCACGCTTGAATTCACTGAGCTCCTGAGAGTGACCCATTCTTTCACAAATGTTTGTAGAAACAGTCTGTATGCCTAGGTGCTTGATTTCATACACCTGTGGCCATGATTGGAACACCTGAATTCAATGATTTGGAGATTAGTGTATATTTTCTGCCTCATTCTGTGATAAGAAGTCACATCGGATCACAGAAGGTTATTTAAAACACTCAACTGACTTTATAAAGTAAGTTTTGATCTTAAACATGGTTTTAATCTAATATATTGACATGTTTTGATGCTGTACTAATCTAACAAAATTAAGCTTGTGGTTGGATCAAGTAGAAATAGCATTTCTACCTAAGGTAACATTTGCAGCTGAACCATAGTGTACCATAGATCTTCATAGTGCTCATTTTTCTTTCCGTGGTCCCCTCATTTGAAGCATAAAGGGCCAAAAGTTACATATTGTGCCTTTAAGATACACTCAAATAAATAATTGGTGGGAAAAAAATAAATAAATAATAAAATACAGTGAACAAAACAATAAATCCAGAAATATAATCCAATACAGCTCCTGGTCTTTATTTGGGAGTTTAGACTAACATATTTTTATGGTGTTGTAACAGATCACAACAGAACAGTATAATACCCCAAAGAAAACTAATCACAGTAGGTCATTACCTCCTCTATAAGGTCTTTTTGCATTCAATTTCCTTCTTGGATTATTTATTCCCATTAAATCAGGGGTAAGCTTGCTGCACATTTGTGTAAATCCTACATTGTACACTACTTACACTGTAGGGGTCCATATGTTTATAATCTCTAATATGCTATGAACACAAAAGGCAAACAGTGGAATAATGAAATATTCATTTAATTGAGCATCATTAAAACAATCGCTTACAGATGTTCTTTGAGCATGCAGGGTAATTAGTTCTTATTTGTCAGAACTGAAACAAACTAATTTAAAATCTGTTTTTAAAAAGCTGGTCTTATAGCCTTAGATGAAAATAAATAAATAAATGAATATAGTATAAATATTGGAATGCACTGGCATGAAAAAAAAAAAACGTACAAGATAAAAACAAAACTATATGAATGAATATTTTTAATCTGTTAGAATAACACTGGTTTTCATCTGTCGTTAATGACCATCCTCTTTTAAAGTACTTTCTATAAATGTCGGGTTGGGGAAAGTTGTCACATATATTTTAAATGTTATCCATTATAATTGTTGGCCAAAAACAATGGTACAAAATATTAAGTATTTTCCCTTTTTACATGTTGTTTACTTGCTGTTTGATTATTTGTTCTGTATTTCATTACTGATTACCAATAAAAATTTTGCTGAAAAGTCTACTTAATGCCACGTTCCATTTTAACCTCCTACAGCGTGATAACATGTCCTACAAAGCTCAATGTTTTTGAAACTAAACAGATTTTTTTTTTTTTGTTTGTTTTCAGGACAATAACAAGTGAAAAATTAAATGGATTTTACTTGATTGGGCAGAACATGACTTTCAAACAATAATCCTAATATGAAAAATATTGTGTCCCCTATAGGCTAAATGCTGTAGAGCAGTGGTTCTCAAACCTGTCCTGGAGTACCACCAGCCTTGCACATTTTGTGTCTCCCTATATCTGACACACCCATTTCAGGTCTTGCATTCTGTACTAATATGCTCACGAGTTGAATCAGGTGTGACAGATGAGGGAGACATACAAAATGTGCAGGTCTATGGTAGTAGCCTACTCCAGGACAGCTGTAGAGCAAGTACTAGTATAAAATGTAGCCAATGCAACTTTTATCATAAATTTCCAAAGATGTTTTTGCTATTGTAAAAGCTAGAATTGTCTTTCTTGCAGACAATCCTTATCAACAGGTCTGGGCAGTTTGGTGCGGTCTGAAAGGGTCTTATATATGAACGCTCTGCCACCTGCTGGTGCGTCACTGACAATCTAGCCAATCACGCTCACGCGCCGGGAGAAGCCTTCCTCTCGTGCGCTCCGGGAGATTCCAGTGCCCTGGCAATTAGTGACCAGAGCTATACGGGGAACCGACACACAAATATTCGGACGGCAACGGACGACTGAGGACAAGCTGTGCATTTCTAGAGAAGGACCATGCGCTTTTAGTGGATCTACCAAAAAGCAGAGGACTGACAAGAACAAGTTATATCCACTGAGCATCTTTACCTTTCAGTGAACTCTAGCTAATAAGGTAAGCAGTGTTATTAACGTCAAGAATTACATTAAATTAGTAGCGTTTGTAACTAATCAATTAAACTCTGCATGCGTAGTGAAGCTGTTTTATTTTGTAGTTTCAGAATTGTTTTTGTAAACTTATATTTTAAAAATTTGGTTAAATTCATTGTTAGAATTTATTTCTGCAACTGACTGAATGCATTTTATTATATAATCAATATACCGAATTTGATTTGGCTTTTTCCTCATTATTAACAAAAACAGTGCTGAACAGTAGGCTATAGCTTCACTGTTGCAAGCTATTTAACTACATTTCTCAGTAGTAAGATGGTAGTCGATAGTTTATAAATCACGAAGCTATTCAGTTAAAAAAAAAAAAAAAAAGAAAAGAAAAAAAATATTTTCTTGCGTAAGTAGGCTAGCGGGTTGCGTTGACAAACACTAAAATGTTTCGGTGGAAATATTACTCGAATCTAATCACGACACGTTGCTGTCGGCTGTTTGGAACCAGGACTAGCGAAGCCTAACCGCGAATGATTCTTTGGAGTCTGTTCTTTTCAACGAATCGATCAAACTGGTTCCCAAAACGGTCTGAATCATTTAGACGGCTCACTCGCGCACTGATCGTTTGGAGCGGTTACTCATTGACAGTACTTTATTGAACACAGAGAAGAACATGACTGCTGAATAAAGCGGATATTTGCCTACAGTTCATTGAAATCCAACCTGCAAACGCATCTTATTCTTTGGCAGCGATATTAAGTAAAAACCTGCACGTGCACACGTGAACGACTCTCTACTGCAGGTAAATACATTTTCCAAACGAATAACGTTACGTTACACGAAGGCACTGAAAGTAGCAAAAATAACCATTATGTTACCATTTTATTCTTTGAAGTAGGCTACATTAAATGCGAATATATTAGTTAGCCTATATAAATAACATTATTTTAAATATTTTAAATATATAAAAATACGAAGTAGCTCAAATAGCAATATCTTTGAGCTTGCCCAAGACATAAACATTTTAAAAGTTACATTGATGCACAGCGATTCTTTCGTTGTTTTAAATCTTTTAACGTATGTAGAAGTGTAATTGTTTTGACATTTTGTGAGCTTTTGTCATTTGCCTTGTTATTGGTGACCAGGGCACGCGCAAAGTTGATGTTGATGAATGATCTTGCGGGGGAGACGTGATGAGTGATGTGTTATAACTCGGGTGTCAGACAAGCTCATCCGCAGATGTTTTGTTTGTTTCTGGAAATCCGAAAGCTTGAAAAGGAGAACTAAAATAGCACTGAAGCCTCCCTTAAATGCTGTGAAAGTTCGCACGCGCCTTTGCGCACAGTGTTGCGAGCTTTTAGAAGATGAAACTGATGGAAACGGAGGGCGGGGGTGCAGTGAAGGAATGTTCTGACATTAATGAGATGTCGGTCAATGCATACTCCCTTTAGAATGGAGGACAGTCAGTCTGCACTCTCAACAAGTATACTGCGCCATTTAACATTATAGATAAGGTTAATATATTGAACTTCATGTGATGCATTTTCTGTGAATATGTGTGTATGACTTTGATCTTCACTATATTACTGGATAACTTTTTCACTAGTATTTTTTTAAGTAGCCTTTTTTTTTAAAGTCTATGTTGTATACACACAGTCATTATATATCTGAATAAACATACATTGTCCTTTAAGTATTGGCTATGAAATAAACTACTAAACACTTCCATAGTTTTTTTTTTTTTTTTTTTTTTTTTTTTTTTTTTTTAAACAGGAAAAAAGAAAAAAAGATTTAACTACTATTGAGGCATGTTGTCACTATCTTGGGGTCAGGTGTCACAATAGGAGCCTGCCATATTGACCAGGCTCTCCTAAATATAAAACAGATGCCTGGCATTATTTATAAGGTAATTACTTTTGACATTGTTTTACAGAAGAGCCTTTCATTCAGTAATGCAAAGGCCAATAACCATAGCGCACAAAATGTTTTATGCATTTTGATTCGGCCAGTGCTTTTAACTCAGAGGTGTCCACAGACAGACAGTATGCTCATGTCAAATAGTGATAAGAGCGCCTCATGTTTAATGCATTAGGTCTTATCTGTGCTGTTTGGCCCTTAATAGTGTGGAAACAGCAGCAAAGAACATAGTGTCCATTCCTGTCTTTAGAAAAAGAGTTTCAGATTGTCTGTGTCTATGTCTGCATGAGAGACCTAGCCAGAGGATCAGATTAAAGGAAGGAGGGAAGAGAGATGCCGTGGAGTGCGCTATGCCCTTATATGAAAGGATTTAAAACACCTTCTAAGAAGTGAAGTGATCCCTGAAAATTTAGGCCGACCTGTCTTTTGGAGTCTATTTCTCCTCATTCTTTGCCTTTCATTGTACTTTCCTGTCCCTCCTCAGTCTTATGTCTCCACATACGCTCTTCCCTGTCTGTCACTTTCTCTCACACACACATATGCTGCACAATGCATTTTCACAGCCTTGTGAGTCCCTGTCTATCTGTCTGTCTGTCTGTCTGAAACGGAGTTAGATGTAACACAGGAAGAACAGACCCACCTGTCTTTCCACTTGTCACTCACGCCTCATTAACTTATCGTTAGGCAACCATAATTTTAAAATGATTTAGTAACGGGTGTATGCTTCACTTGCTTGCTAAGGCTATTAAAAGATACACCTCTGTAAGTACATCACACCTTGTCAGAGTTAGGTGTCCTGAATGTGTGTGTTTTTTTTTTTGTTTTTTTTTGTCAAGAGGGAATACTAGTCAACTCCATAGTGCTAAAAGTATTTTAACCAGATCAAAATATTGCTGATTAGCTTAATGTGTTAACTGAACGATTGTGTTAGTCGACTACCATTATCCTTTGTGAAAGTCTTCTGGCGGAATGAAGTAAATTAATGGATTAAACTAATCAAGATGTGACAAGGCCATCCAGGGTCACATTGATGTGCAATAAATCAAAAGTGAACACATTTCATTGGTATTCCATGGTAGCAGTGTGTGTTTGGCCCTTCTTGGCTCCCGTATTCTTCTTAGACCTCCCCAATGTCAAATGGCTGAATGCGGTGCCTCAAGCAAACACTGATGTGCAGGACTGCGTGTCCTCTCCTTGGAATGTGATTAGATTTCTGTCATGCTTTAAAGGCATTTCAAAGAATACAGGGATAATTATGTTTACAAAATCTCGTCCAGAGCAGTGTTTGGGTGATTGGCAGAATTACGGAAATAAACACACTCAGTCTATCTATATGTTGCCTCTGGCTGTTAATACCGGTACTAATATCTAGCCTGAAGGCTATATAAAAGACTACAAACCCTAACTAAGTTATCACTCACTGTAGTACCTGGTGTGCTTTCATGGTCAGATCCCTCTGTTAAATTTACAAAGCATCTGGTCCACCAGGTTTGGACAGACTCACCTTTGATTTGGATTCAGTTACATTGCTACCCTGCAGTGCTATCTTTACTGTTACATAACATTTAATATTGGTATTTCTCTTTATCATTCTTAGTAGTGGATCATTACACGTAGAAACAAGCACATTAATCACAAGCCTGTTTCCTTTTCAACTTCCCCCGTGTAAGCCATTCCCCAAAATATGCTGGAGTTAGCCTTTAAGGTTGCTCATTGATAAGTGACCAGATTTATTTATTTATTTTTTGATTTATTGGTTTAATTTAGTCTTCTGAGATCAAGTCGTCTGTTTTTTATTGCTTAATAGAACTTTGGATTCACTTTGGTTGGACTTCATTAAACAGTGATGCAATGTACAAATCTGAAGCAATTATGCTAAGAAGGTTTTATACATCCTCCACCTGTCACCAAATTTTTATGATTTGAATTGAGTTCACACCCCAAGGAAGTTTTTTCATTGTCTTGCATTCTCCAGACACTGTTTAATGAGTTTGGTCTTACACATTGGACGGGTGAACCTGGTTATACTAATGTGTCGCTTATGGCGGCACTGAGGCAGTAACTCTGACACAATCCCCATTAGCACTCTGGATTGCTGGTTTATAATCCCTCTTATTAAGTGTTCTTTTGACAAATGTAATCCAGGCGTGATCCAGGAGCATTGTGACTCCCACCCAACAGTAGCTTTTCGTCTCCAACCTAAGCTGATTTACTTCTATACGAAGGGGATGTGGACTCTGAATTTAAAGTTAGCACAATAAATAAAGGCTCTGATTTAATTTAAAATCTGTTTACAGCAGCATTGAAGGATAGCAAAGTGGCTTCAGAATTCATCTGTAATGTTTTTGAATCTCTTGAGGTTTTCTAACACAAGTGGTCACACTGACACAAAAACAATCAATCAGGGTTGTCAATCAAGCTGATTCTGTAGACACAATGATTGATCTCCTGAGGGCTTGCTGTTTACTGGGGGCGTGGGGGGGATTTAGGTTTACACAATGTTATTGTAATTTATCTTAAGCCCTATTTGGACGGTAATTGTTTCTCATAGGGATGTAAAGCATTTTCAACATTTACAGGGGCTAATCTGTGATTTTATTGCAGTCTGAATCCAGAATGTCAGTGCTTTTCTTCCACCACCCCCATAAAATTCCCCAGCTGAATTACCTACTATTTTTTTTTTTTTTTTTTTTTTTTTTTTTTTTTGACAAACGCCAAGGTCATGTGGTAATTTGATTGCCATCCAAATCCACATTTCTGAGTTTACAAGAGGAGATCAATTCAAAATTCACAGTTTACTGTAAATCCTTTTTGACCACCGTGGAACTGTTGCGCTTCACTGTAATTTGCATGGATTTTAAATATGTGTACTTTTATCACTGAAATTCTGGGAAGTATTTACAAGAACAATATTTCATCACCACTCTCAGCGAAAGGAAAAAGAAAAAAACTTAAACATTTGAAATGGGCTGTTACAGCAATACAATTTTAAAACGTATTTTATAAAACGGATAGTTCCGCCCTTGATTCTAATTGGTTGAGCCGCATTCGAAGCCATTGTAAATTATTCTACAAACATACACCTGTGTCATTACATACACCTCATTACATCAGTATTACTGCACCACTGTGTCTGCATGTTGATGCAATTCCATGTATTGTGTATTTCATAAAAAGTAACTGTTTATTATTTATAAAACGGTTAGTTCCAGATCGATAAAACACGGCTATGACTGCTTCACCCAGTTCTTTGTAGTACTGCACAACACCCTTAGCAGCCACTCTTAGCAATGTAAAAAAATGTTCTCAATTAATATTGTTCATTGAAGCTTACTATGTAGAAGAGTATTGTGAGAGAGATATTGAGTGGCCGAGTGTATTAACTGCATTCAGATTTAGCTTTTTCCTTCATGTCAGTCCTATGTTCATAATAAAAACATCTGTCTGAATGTCTGCTGCGATCTTGTCCTTTCAACAGTTAATGGGTTTTCCCTTGCTCTGCTGACACTGACAGCGCTAGTCAAAGCATTTGTCATTTGCGCGTTGTTCCGTGTTCACAAGAAGTTTCAATATAAAAGTTATTTGCCTCGCTCTTAAAGACAATCTTTGCCGCCATCTAGAGGCGTAATAAATGTAACTTCTGTTGCTGTTCACGGTCAGGGACTATTTTTTTTTTTCCAGCAGAAGGAAGGCTTTTAGTGATTTTACTTCATGAAAGTTGCATTGATACATATTTTTTGTCTTTAATATTTGTATTGTGTGGTAACCATTTTATAAAAACTATATGCCCCGTGAAGCTGTGGTTTACAGTGAATTTATAACAGCTAAGGGAGTTTAACAACACCCCTTAGCAATATAAACACATCTTCTTGGGGCTTATTGCTTTAATATACATTAAAAATATAAACCAAACAGCTTTATTTTTACCTCATGTAAATAAGAGGTTGCATTGACTTATTTTCGCTAATTTCCATATTTGTAAAATGACATCCAGCATTTTGAGATAAAATGCAAGACAGAAAACCATTTCAACTACAGCGTCTGTTTTTTTGTTTTTGTTTTTTTTTGTTTTATTGCTTAATAGAACTTTGGATTTACTTTGGTTGGACTTCATTAAACAGTGATGCAATGTACATCACTGTCTATCTTCCTATTTTTAAACAGCAGAATTAAATAATCACATAATAAATAGCATATTTATTTTTATATTTATTTTATATTTATTTTAAATATTAAATATTTTTCTATTATTAAATTAAATATGAATTTATTTGTATTATTCTAAGCACATGACATTTTATTTTCCAGCTCCTCCACCGTGAATAAATCATCATCTGAACGCATGAATTTTATTACTGAGGTGCCATGCAAATTTATTTTTATAGACGTCCACGTAAGAAATAATTACCATCCGAATAGGGCTTTAGATGAACACTTTTACTTCAAGGAAGTAATTTAATCTTTTACGGTCATGTGACCCACATTGACAAGTCCTTGCCATTGATTTTAAATCAAGAAATGGTGAAAGAGTTGGACTCAACGAATAAACAGAATAATTCAAGTTGGTTTGTTTTGTTGTGATATATTACACACATTTTCATCATGCATTTCATATTAAGTTTAAAAACATTTCAAAGGTAAGAAATGTGTAATTAGAGCAGATATTAGTGCAGATCAGGAAATTAGAGCAGATTGGGAACATACATAAAATAAAGCATATTTTATTTATTTATTTTTTTTTTTTTTGTGTATCGTAATGTATGGCTGTATGTCTTTCAGGAGACTTTTGCTCTCCTGCCAGGCTGTTACTGAAAATAAGAACATGTTCTTAATGACTTGCCTGGTTAAATAAAGGTTAAATAAATAAAATAAAAAAATACATTTATTTGTATCATAATAACAGCAATAAGATTTTCCTGTTGTCGCTGCCTAGCGTCGTTGTGGTAATATTCCATGTGAAGCTAATGAGGGAATTATGTTTTCTTTCATTGCTCCCATCACCATTATGACCCACAAGTGCCCTGCTCCCTCAACCCCACTTCAAGGGCTCTGTCCTTTGGAGCGTTTAGGGCATA
Organism: Ctenopharyngodon idella; assembly: GCF_019924925.1. NCBI lineage: Eukaryota > Metazoa > Chordata > Actinopteri > Cypriniformes > Xenocyprididae > Ctenopharyngodon > Ctenopharyngodon idella. The sequence continues at coordinate 24,699,199 of NC_067236.1, forward strand.
GGGATGCTTATTTCCGATTGGAATTTGCCCTTTGTTGGTTATAATGAAGGCAAGCGAGGAAAAACTCTGGCATTTTAAGCGGTATTGAGTGGATTCTGACTGACTTAAATGCCTCTGATTGGCAGTTGAGTTCACATGTTCAACAGGCATGTCTGTAATTGGCTACATTGCTCATGCTCAGCACTTAAAGGTGCAATATGTAATATTTTCTGTCCGCTAGAGGTCGCTAGAGGCCTATTCAAAACAAAGGTGTCGCTTGATGACGCCAAGTTTGAGCGCGGAATCTTGGGACATGTGGTCTTCACCTCACAGCCGATGGAAAACAATTGGGATAGGACTCGGGAAGAAATCATGGTCATGGATGCGATTATTAATGTTACTGTAGTATGAAGCAGAGCAGGTTGAGTGTTGTTGGAGCTGAACGAGGCCGCTGGAGTGATTGCGCAACACACACCTCACGAGCAGCGGAACTTTTACTATGCCACAGTCGCCGGCGCTGCTTCTGCTTTTCCGGTCAAGCGTATGAGGTAACAGTTCTGTTTATCATATTAGATACATTTGAGTGTGTTGAAAACAATGTTATAAAGTTACTCTGTGCGTTCGCTCGGTGGCTGCTGTGAGACACTTGTTGCACACTGCAAGCTAGATCGATTTTAGAATATCATATTAAATGCTGGATGGCTTGTGTTGATAAATGGCATGCAATTAATTTTAAAACGTATTGTATGATGGAGAAAATTCTGTATTACTGTTACTAAAAATAAAGCTGCATCTGATTATGCTATGTTAGCTACTTCACAAAATAGTGTTTTTCTCTGAGGCATGGTAAAGCATGGTACTCGCAAAAAATCAAAATTTGATTTAAAATATGACTAAACATGTTGAGCTATATAACAATAATTAGTTTTCTGTCTACAAATATATCAAAACAGTTGTTCCCTTGTCTATTAAAACATGTAAATATTAAAGCGTCTTTGGTGTTTCCATGGTTTCTACAAAATAAAACCATAAACCGAGGGTAACGCTGGTATGACGCAATTGACAGGCGTCTCCTCACACGTCCCGGAGCCTTGGTTAAAATAGCAATTTTCTCACGATTTACAAATACACCGCGTTCCAAATTATTATGCAAGTGACATATCAGTAAGATTTCAGTAGAATAAACATTCAGATTTTAGTTTTTCTAAGAAAATGTTTGTTTGTTTGTTTGTTTGTTTGTTTATTTATCCATGTCTTTTTAGATAACTGGTATCAATCTCAGACAAAATAATTTGCCAGGTCTATGGAAACCCTACTTAGAGGTTGTTCCACATTATTAAGCAAGTCACAGTTCTCATGCAATATGGGGAGGAAGAAAGATCTTTCTGAAGATGAAAAGCATGAAATGGTGCAATGTTGTGCAAAAGGCATGAAAACAACTAATATTGTGTGAAAACTGAATGGAGATTATCGAATTATCATAAGATTTGTGAGTGATTTAGAGCACAGCAGAACTCGGTCAGATAAAGGCTTATTAATGAAAGTTCCTGTCAAAAAAATTAATTGTATTAAAAGGGCAGCTATAAAAAAAGCCAGTGTTGAGCAGCAAACAGGTATTTGAAGCTTCTGGTGTCTCTGGAGTCTCAAGAAGCGCTCCATGCAGGCTGGCACTTGTGCGTAAAGATGCATTTTAGCCACTCCAAACCAAAGCTCACAAAGAGCAACATTTACAGTGGGTTTAGAAATGCATGAAGACTCATTTTTAAATAGTTTTATGTAGTATGGATGGTCTAAATGGATGGATTTCTGGATGGTTGGTGAATGGCCATCACGTTCCAACAAGACTGCGACGTCAGCAAGGAGCTAGCGGGTGATGATTTGGGCTGGAATATTGGGAAGTGAGATGGAAGGTCCCTTTAGGGTCTCTGAGGGTATGAAAATGACTTTTGCAAAATATGTGGAGTTCATAACTGGCCATTTTCAGCTATGGTATAAAAAGGAGGATAGTGCCTTCTGAAATACAATGCACTATGCATTATCCCATGCTGCAAAAAAAAAAAAAAAAAACACCACAGCAATAAAACTGTTTGAAAATGTATTTCTAAACCCACTGTAAATGTTTCTCTTTGTGAGGTTTGGTTAGTGGTGGCTAAAATGCATCTTTACGCACAACTGCCAGCCTGCATGGAGAGGTTCTTGAGACTCCAGAGACACCAGCAGCTTCAAATACCTGTTTTCTGTTCAACACTGGCTTTTTTATAGCTGCCCTTTTAATACAATTAATTTTTTTGACAGGAACTTTCATTAATAAGCCTTTATCTGACCGAGTTCTGCTGTGCTCTAAATCACCCACAAATCTTATGATAAGTTGATAATCTCCATTCAGTTTTCACGCAGTATTAGTTGTTTTCATGCCTTTTGCACAACATTGGACCATTTCATGCTTTTTATCTTCAGAAAGATCTTTCTTCCTCCCCATATCGCATGAGAACTGTGACTTGCTTAATAATGTGGAACAACCTCTAAGAAGGGTTTCCATAGACCTGGCAAATTATTTTATCTGAGATTGATACCAGTTATCTAAAAAGACATGGATAAATAAACAAACAAACATTTTCTTAGAAATCTGAAATCTAAAATCTGAATGTTTATTGTACTGAAATCTTACTGATATGTCACTTGCATAATAATTTGGAACGCGGTGTAGTTGTAAACATTTGGGATATTGTAAGTACTCAAGTGAACAAAATATATAACACTGGTGTAGTGGTTTTTGGATATTTTACTGCAAAATTCTTACATATTGCACCTTTAAAAAAAAAAAACAGGTTGTAAATGGAAACCTTTGGCACACTCCACAGAGTGCTCAAACAAATATGCATAACTTTGTGCTCTGTAACGGTACTGCAGAAAAGCTAAGTCATTGACAACACATTTGTTGTTGTCATTTTGCGCTGGCCAAAATGGCCGCAGTGATCTTGATGCATAGTGCATATTGATGCATAGTGATGATGATGATGCTGCAGCATTATGCATAGACAAAAGCTTTCATTTACCAATGCCACTGTAGAAATACTTTTATTCATGCTCATCCATGACTCATTTAGTCCTTGAGAGTAGGCTTACTTGATATCAACATGTCAGCCCCCTTCTGTCAACCAACTTTATGTAAGATATTGTTAGGATATTCATATGACTGCAGTTTCATTCTCATGAGTTTACCTGATTTTTTTTTTTTTTTTTTTTTTTTTATCATTTTTCAAAAGTATGATTAATTTCTTTAAAAAAAATTAATAACCAAAACAATATTGACAGCAACATTATCCGAACCACAGAAAAATACTTAAACAAGCACCATGAAGAAAAATTGGTATCTTGCTGCGTCTTTGAATTTGCATGGCTTGATAGTTCTTTATTCTGAATTAGGAGTTTATTGGACTTCATTGTTCACCTCCAATACAATAGCAATAGCCCACCACAGAAAAATTGTTCATTGTTCTCCCATGAAGAGTTGCTAGGACCATTAACATATGTAACAGCAGTTGAGTTGGCAGGGCTTTCAAAACTCATCCATTGTAAGACCGACAATCGGTGGAAAAATCGGTTAGTAAGCTGCTCGCCTTATAGGACTAGAACCCCCAAGTCTGAGTTGACATTCAGAAGCCTCCAAAAACGCAAACAAAGCAAAGTGAGACAAGGTCCAGGCGTGTATTGTCCATTATAAATATGCTGTAATTACTTCAGACATCTCAACAACTCAGACGCCATTCTGCAGCTGGACAATTATTTACAACTTCCCTTCAAGTAAAACTGCAACAAAATGTACTCGCTCTAAATGGAACCCCTGAGTACCAGGCTAAAATATTATAGCCTATAAGTAACTCATGTCTTAGGCTGAATGCTGCATGGCAGAGGCAGACCAGCCAACACTGAAATTAAGAGGAAATTGACAGATTTTGCTTCTAATATATAATTTACTCTTCAGACTGTAGTGTTATATCCCTGAGGGCACCCAGAAGTGAATCAAGCTTTGTAAGCAACCCGGCAGAGAAAGTGACCCCCGCCCCTCTCTCTGTGCGAGGCTGTGAGGTGGAGGAACACTCTAGAAAACATAAAAGCCTTTGCCAAGATGGCCTCCACGGGGGACCCTTGGGGAAAAAATGCCTAGTGAATAAAGGAATGAACATTGACAAGGTGTCTTTTCTGTGAACTGGACCAGTTTTGTGGAGGTCTAACCTCTCACAATGAATGTCACCTTAAATCATATATCACTAGGTTGCTCCCTTCTTCGGGAAAATGTAACAGTGACATCTTTTTCTTTACATTTTTTTTTCTGTTCTTTACCACTCAAAGATTTTTTTTTTTTTCCCTCTATTTTTTTTGCTAATAGAATAATGACAAGAAAAACAAAGCTGTTTCTCTGTCAGCAGCTGCTCAAGGTTATATGTTAATTTAGATTTTTGGCTTGTGAGAATTTGTAGTGTGCTGAGTGGTTTTGTTTTGTAAAAGAATAAAATCGTTTTGTGTGCCATGAAACTGTACGGTGTGTCGCCATCAGCTGTAAAAGGTCTAGTTTGCTTTCCCTTGATGTGTTCAATTGGATCAGCTCACTCACAGAGCTTTAAACATTATTCACACTCTCCAAATGTTGATTGTTATTGGATCTTGTTCAAAAAAAAAAAAAAAAAAAAAAAACACCAATTCAATGTTCTGCACCAAACTTGGCTTTAATAGTATTTTTGTCTGGGGTAAAACCTCAAAAACCGATGATCCTACTGTTTAGTCAGGTTAAAAGCTTTATGGGTATACCAAAGAGATATTGTAAGTCTTTGTAAAGCTATATTAATTTTGTACATGTTGAACTGGTCCTTCCTGGTATTACAATTTTGTATGTACATGTTGCTATTGTATGTAAAAGTTGTTAATAGAGAGGAGCATAATCTGCCTCTGGAATTAATTTTCCTGTAAGGAATTTCTTTGCTGTGTATCTATTGTCACATTTACTCTCCTTGTGCACACACACATCTCTTTCTATGTCCTCTCATCTTTCAGTGGTTAGTCTGTGGCTGCTGATAAGTAGAATTTTGAAACCAGAGGTCACCTGGGAATCATCTGTGATTGGACGACATGTGCCTACTAGTCTCTTATGATCATCAGGATGTGTGTTAGGAATACTATATTGCTACTCTTGCTATTTTTGCAGTAGTATGCATACTGTGCATAGCTGTATAATAGAGCATACTATGTGTGGGATACTGTATTTCACTGTTTAAACTGCTTATTGTTGCATTATGCATTGTTTCATTAAAAATGAAAAAGTATGCAGTAAACCAGGGGTACTCATGTTCGGAGGCCAAGAGGGCCGCATTTAAACCACATAAAATGCAAAGGGCCACAAACTACAACTTGAATCGCAAAACTTTTATTTAGGCCTAGTTAAGACAATATTTGTAGTATTTACAAGTACTTACTTGTTCTTTAATGGTTGTCATACTTATAGTGTCACTGAACATGAAAAAATGTCATTAAAAAAGGATTAATAGTTTGTCTTGCTGTATTCTTAATGCAACAATACATTCACACTGAGTATGAAAAAAAGGCCCAAACGCATAAGGAGAAACATTACTGAGCAAATAAACTGATGAAAAGAAGTCCTTTTTCCCAGTGAAAAGTCTGCATTGTTATCACAAGTAATTTCAGGTCTGGCTGTTGCTCAATTTTTTGATACTTTTTATACTCCATTGCATACTCCTTTTTATAGTGCCTATGTATACTCAGGCTCGCTTTACAAAGATTTCATTATTATTATTAATTATTACCTCTACCTTTAAACTAGGTCAGAATCCAGAATGCTTTTTTGTTCAGAACAGTCTCGCGAATGAGAATGGGAGTGCTTGCTTTACATTGACGTTACGTTTTACATGACATTTAAGAATAAAAGTTTCGTTTTTCATGCTGCTAAGAAGACCATCGGGCACTTACACACTGCAAAGATTCAGGAGTGTCAACCGCATTAAATGATGCAGAAATAAAGTTTATTTATTTATTTATTTTTACGAACATGCACAGTCTCAAGCATTTGATAGCGTGTGTGAACACAGGTATTCAACACGTGTGCACTAGAAAGATTCATTCTTGTCCAGTCTCTGCGCTTTTTCACTCCAAAACATAAGATAAAATGTCTTTGTAGAGTTGCTGATATCTTTAATTCCCTCACACGAGTGACACGGGTGGCTATAGAGTACCTCAGGGATGACGTGTTTTTGTAGGCAAAACCCGGAAGAGAGTTAGCATTTTAGGACTTCCGGTTCCATCGCCCGAAGTCAATGGTTTTTTTGAATGGGTTTTTGCTAAATCGCCTGAAATAAGGTCTGTGGTTAACAAAGCCTCTAAATATTTTCACGTTTTGATTAATAACATAAAACACACCAGTTATAACCCGCTTGTGATTTTTTTTTTTTTTTTTTTTTTTTTTTTTTAAACCTTTATTGTGTCTTAAAAATGGCGGTTGCTAACAAAAAAAGGGACTGCTTCCTTTGGCAGGGACTTTAGACGTCATCATGACAAACAGGACTTTTGGACAACATTTCTCATGAAAAAGTGGATAAGTATTCATACACAGAGCACAGATCATAATCAGCAAGCATGTTTTTAAAATAAAGTTTGAGGAAGCTTGGTGGTGGTGACGTTGATCCGCAACCATGGTGTGCTGTAGTCCGTTTATAGCCTACTGTTAGCTTTTTATATCTGACGACTTTATTTAGGCTTCAAAATGTATAAATGTTGTGTTAACTTGTAAAGATTATCTTGATATACAAAACGTGTAAGTGTCATAACCCTTTGTTAAACACAGCTTATTTTTTGCGATTTTCCAAAAGTCTATGGGAAAAATGCATTGGCTTTCGATTGAGGGAACCCGTGCGCTGCTAACTTCCGGGTTGGCCTACAAAAACACGTCATCCCTGAGGTACTCTATTGTGTTTGTTGTAGTTCCGTTTTCTCCATTTCTTTTCAGACTGTGAAACAATGGCCTGTTTCAGTGTTGACACCTTGTGGACAACTAAATTAGTGCACAAACTGTTCAAAGCGCACGTGCAAAATGCGTCATGCAGAGTTTACGCGGAAGAACCAAAGTAATATTAACAAAGTTTGAATGGTTTGAATGCAAATTATAATAACAATACATTCATATTTAGCATGACGCGGGCCACAAATTTAATGCTGACGGGCCGGATGCGGCCCAGGGCCGCCTGTTGAGTACACCTGCAGTAAACAGTATTTTTATCTGAACGTGTAGACTCATCTCTCTGTCCATTACCTATTCTTTTCATTTTTAAATGTGTTTGCTATTTACAGGATGATTTCTTTTGTTCTTTCCTTACTTTTATCCCCTTCTGTGATCATAATTGCACTTTTGGGATTTAAACGTAGCAGTCGGAAGACAGAGTAATATTTGATTCTGTTCATTAACTTTTAATTATTTGTCATTATTTATTTATATTTATTTTTTTTATTTTTTTTTATTGTATTGTATTGGAGATCGGTGCCATTTTCTTTTAGTATTGCAATATTCAAGACTGTTTGTGGTCAGGAAAGCAATTAACCTTTTTTCCGTGGTCACTTTTCTTCTTGCAGCTTTGCTTGGGTGAAATCAGCTCATATATAAAATGCATCTCATGAGGGATGATGACCTTATGTCTTCCATGGCTGATTATTAACTTATAAGAAGCCATGAGTTTAGCAAATGCAATTAATGCACCATAAATTATATTTAGGGACATTGAGAAAGAGATAAAGTATGAGTCAGATCCTTCAATTTGGAAATATTCCAAAGCCCTGCCTTTGTGATTTCCCAGGAAACATGGTGAATGCTCACTATTACATCATAATAATAGGATGTCTGGATGGTTTGGATTCCATTTACAATAGAGGCAAATCAACATCAGAATATTCTCTGGCAAGGTGAATTTCAGGGCTCAAGGATTCACAACATGAAACGTCCTGGTTGCCTAGACACAGATTAATCTTTGCCCTGGATTATTCTGTCAAATAAGATTTTAGAGAATTGAGAATGTTTTAATCCAAAACAAGACTTATTCTATGTCCAGGGAACTGACTTGAACTGACCCCATATCACAGCTGAAATGATGGGCCTTTTAAGTGCATGCTTTCCATTGGCACAAATATCATGCATCTATTTCTTTTGGGCTAATAAAATATGATGGTTGTAACGATTATGTTCAGTTTTGGTTTCATTTTTCATTGTTTGATCTGTTCCTGTTTACCTGATTTCATGGTTAGTTTCCTCATTTGTTAATTAGTCCCACACACCTGTTCTGTTTAGAAGCCCTGTGTTTCCTCAGTTCTTCATCCGGTATTGTTTATGTTCATGTGGAAAGCTAAAATGATCTCCTAGTGTTTCTCCTTCGTTTAATAAATAAGTCTTTTGTTTCATTCTTCATTTGTGCGAGTCTTTAAAACATGACAGTGGTTATCTGCATACATATTTTTAAAAATGTATTAGTATCAGTTTATAGTGTATTTATAACAGATAATTGTGCATGCTCTTTTTACGTTTAATTTAAAGTTTCATCATCTAATGCTCAAAGTTAATGTTAAAAAACAAAGATAAAATAACACTTAAGTGTGGTGTTTTTTTTTTTTTTTTTTTTTTTTTAGCATTACATTTAATGTATTTGGTTTTAGTTTTTAGTGTTTCATTTTTACTTAGACAAAATAGTTGAGGATTATAGATAGAATACAATAAATGTCTAATTTTAGAGTTAATTTCTGAATTTGGAACATCCTGTTTTTGTTTTGTTTTTTAACTTGAATTTTATACTTTCAAAACCTAGACTGGCTTGACTAAGTCCTTTTTTTCATGTGCCAATGGAAACATGGTAAATGAGATCAAAGAAAATAATTATTTGAATGGAGTTCTAGAACGTAAGATCTATTATATTGGGAGATATCCTTAGAAACAGTTCATTCATACTGGATGCGGTTCACATACAGGTATTTCCTCTGGACTATCTCCCTGCCACATCATTAGTAAAAGATCTATTAAGGTCATTAAAAAAATATATGACTTTCCAGTTAATCAATCTGGGTCAGTCTGCTCTCTTTCTCTCTCTCTCTCCATGATCTCAACCGTGGTTTACAGTCTTAATCTTCATCTTAATCTGTCATTCGACAACTCTTTTCCCTTCCCCCTTCTCACTGAGATGAACAAACATGGAGTGATTGAAGTGTTCAGACATGATAACCCCAAATCAACACAGATAATTTTGGCACAGTGGGGAATCTTCACCAATTCAACACCATATATTTCACAGACCTTTGCAAACACCCCACACCTCTCTATAAACCTTCTGTTCATTTAATTTACCCAGCTGAGTTCTGTTGTATAGTTTGTTACTGCATTGCATTGCTTGAGGTTATCAGTGGCCCTATTCAGCTATTCTGATTTTTTGGAAAATTTAGTTGCTGTGTCTCATCTGTACAAGTGATTGACATAATGCGACTTGCTGCGCTAATGGAATGTATAACACTACATTTGAAAACAACCTAAATTAAATTCAGATTAATTCACAAAAGATTTCACAATTCATTGAGCCATTTCTTTTTAATAATTGTGAAGCAAAACATCAGGATTTGCAAATACAGTCACAACTGATTGTGCATTTGTTTTCTTGAATATGAATTGTATGATATTTGCATGTGATCACAGTTGAGAAGTTAAACTAATGGAAGATTGAATTTTATTAATATACATATTGGTGAATAAGATTTGTGAGTTTAAATTCACAGGGACTGTTTTATTCTTGATAAAGCAAAGCGTCTTTCAAAGTTTTGACAAAAGAAGTGATAAAAATATGAGGATTAAGACAGTCGTGTTATAATTACTCTTACCAGCAGGTTATTATTTGCAGAATAAAACGTTATTTTTCAAGTGTTCTCTTCACTTAGTTCAACACTGAATAATTAAATGTCATGGTTAAAAACTGATTCTTTAATTGTAATTATATAATTCTGGCTAACCGTGATAGCCATATTTGATCGTTAATTGTTTTAAATATGGCTAACATCTTAAAATGTGTTTGAACAACTATCAAACAATTTTTTTTTTTGTTGACAATGAAGCACTATTTCAGCTAAATTTTCAAAACTGATTATATGTAATTCTAAAATAAATGAAGTGTGACTAAATGTTATTTGCCAGGTAATTACTCAGATCCAATGTATGAAATGCATCGCTCTGCTCCAGAGCACTGCTAACTAAGCTAGAAACTTGCTTTAGTGGCCAGAAACATACACTGCCTCAGCTAATGTGCTGTAAAGTTCATTCTGGTTACATCAACTCCCTCATGACCTCACGCACCTCTTAGAGTGGGCTTGGGGGGAACCGCAGGCTGATTCATCTGTCCGAAAGAAGAATGAGGGGTCCGTTTTTGCTGTTGATGCTGGACACCATGACCAGGGCATCTGTGACTTACATTTCAGCATGGTTTAAGAATGTCACTTCTTCTCATTTGAGGCAAGACTCTTAGGTCAGTCTTTCCACTTACAGTCTCTTTCCCTCTCTTTCTCCCTCCAGCTTCCTTCCTCCCTCCCTTTCCCCCCTTATAATTTTCCCCAGTTTGCAATGAGTTTGATGTTATGTCTGGCAGAAGACTGCATAAATTCATTTTCCACCATCACAAGCTCGCTGAGTGCTTATGCAGGAGTTAATGAGCCATTCATTTAGTGCTGTCTCCAGCAGACCACAACCATCTCGAGCAAATTAGACTTTCGTTCTGCTTCAAGACGACGCAAGGAAAACACAACACAAAGATTTAGTCTAAGGCCTCGGTGGAGGGTTTAAGGAAGCAGAGTTGGCCTGAAAAATATGTGACAAAACACCCCAAATATTGAGCATTTTTTTCCTGAATGCAGCTTTGATGCAATTTGACACAATTATTACGTTACCATGACTTTGAAGGCTTGTTCCAAGGGAGTTATTCTGAGGTTATTCGCTGTAATTTTTAGTTGTAAACAAATGTTAGCTCAGCTGTCCAATAACATTCGAGCAAGCAAAAAAGTGTTTTTTTTTTAAACACTTCACAGCTTTGCGTTTTGGTTGCAGTGACATTGTTGCATAACGTTCTAGAAACCACGTCACTAATCAAATACAACAAACAAAAGCTCAGATTTTTGTGAACATATGAACATCAGAAAAAAAAAATTAAATGAGTTTTCTTGTTTTAATCTAGAAATCCTTCAAGTTTTTTTTTTTTTTTTTAGGATAAACCACTGAATTCTGTTATATTGAGGGATGCGTAGTCTTTCTTTACAAAGTGACATTGTTAACTACTGACCTGGCATGCATAACACAGCGTTTTTAGTCCTTTTTGCAGATCCGTGTAAACAGGGATCATTTTGACAGCATTGTTATCTATACAGAGAAAAAAAGTTTCCTTTTTTTTTTTTAACATCGTTGTCATGTAAATGACCCTTATGCTTAAAACAAGAACAAGAATATTGGTCAGTGAGGTATGAAAAATAAACTTCATTTAAAGACTAGCTATTATGCCCCTTTTCACAAGATATAATATAAGTCTCTGGTGTCCCCAGAATGCGTCTGTGAAGTTCCAGCTCAAAATACACCGCAGATCATTTATTATAGCTTGTCAAATTTGCCCCTATTTGCGTGTGAGCAAAAACATGCAGTTTTTGTGTGTGTCCCTTTAAATGCAAATGAGCTGCTTCTCCTGGCCTCCTCGTTCTTTGGACACTCAACAACAACAAAGCTGGAGAATCTCATGCAGCCAAAATGTAAATTGCCAGTAGGTGATGTTCAGCCTTGCATTGTTCAAACCGGAGTCAGACACTGAGTGAAAGACCCAGGAATAAGTTACAACTTTATGAATGCAACTGGATGTTTCTGAATGGTTAGTGGATAAATTTATGTAGTTGTTGTCGAGTTGATTCCACTCATTGACTAGCATGTACCGTCATGTGAATCTTTTGTCCAAATCCATCATTGAACTGACCCTCGTTTGTGAAGCAGTCCGGCATAAAATAATTTGTGCAAATATATAACACTTAACCGACTTTCTTTGGCACATTTCCTTCATAATTGAAATTCAACCATGGTGTCCTCAGTGGCTCAGATGCAGAGAGTCTATGGAGACTCTTATGTTTGTTAATACATCCAATAACAGAACATTTGTAATGTGTTTATTTTTTTATTTTTTTGTGCAGACATTGTATATCTCCAGTGAGTAAGAGTAGGGGAAACCTGGAAACGCGCATTTGGAGAAACTGTTTATGGTTTATGGTGATTATATATAAAAAAGGATGGGGTGGATTTTTTTGCCATTATATGCTGGTTGTTTACACACACTGTGGACACAAATGAAGATGACATGTGTTTTCAAACACCTTATAAAAGTGAATTTTGGCATAATAGGTCCCCTTTAAGATATCTCTGAATATCTTATGCAATATATATTGACACACACATATATATATATATATATATATATATATATATATATATATATATATATATATATATATATATATATATATATATGCAGGGCTCTACGGTAACATTTTTCTTTAGGAGCACTTTCTGATCAGTAACAGACATTATTACAGGGTGATATTTGCCCCTTTAAATTAATTTCCTGGGGCATTTGTACCATTTTAAGAGCAATTTTTCTAATCTCATTAAATGTATGCATCATATTTAATCAATTTCTTAAATTAAAATAGAAAATTTGCTTTTAAATATTAAACAATAAATCCAATTACAACAATAAGACCCAATGAGACTGTTACCAATTAAAAGAAATCATCAAAAAAATCCATCTTTGCACTGCAAAAGTGGCACAGAAGCTCCATCTGAAGTGGTATTATTTAGACATTTAAATAGACTGCTTAATGCAGCTCATTGGTAAATAATCAGGATTTGGTAAATAATAATTTTTTGAATTTAGAAATATGTAAAATAAAAAATAAAAAAAATCTTTAAAAGTTTAATATTTTAAGTAAAAACAGTCTCTATGTAATGTGTAAATATGAAAATAAAACAGCCAGTAGGGGGCGGTAAATCTTAATGTGCGAGTCATTCATTCAGTCGTTCGAAACGCAGATTCGTTCAGGAATCACCGTTTGCTTGGAGATACGCAATAGCTCTGGTGTGGCTTTGTTTGAAACTATTTTCACAAAATCGAGCAAAAAGTACTGTGGCTAAAATGTTGTCACTTAATATCAGCTTGTTTATTGGATTTCAGTCAGATCAGTAAGTATCACATTTGCAGTCAGTACTCGGAGAAACAGGAGTCTACTCGTGTGATATTACTAGCTTAGGCTTGCTGAGATCGACTGTGTTACTGGTGTTCAGTAACACCGGTTATATCACTTGCCCACCATGACGGCGGCATCGCCACCACTGTCGTTTCAACGTGATCTCATGAGAAAACGTATGTATTTTTACGTAAATTGTGGTTCTACCACACGTACATTTACTTACGTTTTCATACACACAAAAACGTACAACATTGACGTATTTATAGCACTAAAACGTAAAAATACTTACGTATTAACAGCAAAAAACGTAAATCATGTAACGTAAAGTGTGAATGTAAATGAATTCCCATGTATTAATATTAAAATCGTGGCTTTAATGATTTAACGATGTGTTTAGTCGAATTTATTGAAAGCAGTTTACTCATCTACTTAATATGAAATAACATTTCTGTTATTGACTTCTGCTGCTCGTTTCGGAGGATTACATAATGTTAAACAAGACTACAATTTGAAACTTTAAGAATAAAATGTCTGTAATTGTTTAACCATTTTGTAATATTTAGTTTGTTTGCTGTGAGACACAGAAGGCGTTTTCGCCTATGCAGCGTCTGACAATACAACCATAAGATACACCAAAGCACAACATAAATTCACAAATCACATCCATTTTATTTGTTCGATGTAGTCCATATCTTTAGAATCCATATGTTTGTAAGGAACAGATCCAAATTCAGCCCTTTATCCATCGATCTTCATCTTCATTCTCAGCAACAGCGACCGTCACAGTCAAAGCTCGCGCTTGTTATGATTCAAATTTGAAAGTAGCGTCACCCTCGAGAAGCGTTACGACATGGTTTACGGCACTGATATCGAACGCTCATTGGTTCTCACCTGCTTCGTCACAGATTGCGACATGCCGTGTTTCAGTGGATTGACATTTGAAATGAGTGCACGCCTTCACGGAGAGTAGCCGGATTTATCATATTTTCATGGATTAATAAATTAAATTATGCTCTGTACCTTATAAAAAACTATTACTGCCAGAGAGGACTGTGACTGGACTCATCATCATTTGAACTACTTTTGGTACCACTTTTGACATTTTCGCAAAAAATAAATTCTTGTGATTACGCTTGTTTGTCTGTCATTCTTTTATTTATAACAGTGGGTAGTTTAAAGAAATGGTTATGGGTAAGTTTAGGGGTAGGTGTAGGATTAGTGGCTCAAAATATCGTTTAATTTTATATTTTTACTAAAATTGTCATTTTCCTACACATTTCTGTTCTTTATGTTTTATTCTTTTAACATTCTGTATAAAATGGTTAGGTTTAGGTTCGGGATGGGGATTAGGGATCTTACATTTATCTACAAAACGATAAAATGGAAATTATACATATATCTTTATGACATGAAAGATTCGTAAATATTTTACGTTCCCTTTCGTGGGAACTATCGACGCTACGTCGAATGACGTGATGGGAACCCTCTGCGTGATTGCGTCGTGAAGCACTTCTGTATCCAACCAATGATGAGACGAGACGTCAGAGGCGGGTGACGTCACGGACCAGGAAACTATAAAGCATACCCAGAACAAAGAACGCTAGCTTCTGTTGTCTTCAGCAAGCGCTCTCTGTATCTTGTGTGTCTTATTTAGTGTTGTCTGTCCCGTTTTTCTGCTCACAGTGATCTCTTCGTCTGAGGACAAGAGTTTCAAAAGCACTCACAAGACACGATATATATATATATATATAATGGCGGAAAAAATGAATAAGCAGCAGTTCATCAAGTGTGTGCCTCCCTGCACGCGATTCATCTCGGGTGGGGACACACACGAGATGTGTGTTGTTTGCCTGGGAGTCGAGCATGCACAGGCAGCTCTCGAGGGGGCTGTCTGTGTACACTGCGAGCGGCTCACTCTCAGAGTATTAAGATCACGCCGCGCGCTCTTTGAGGAGGGTGCCGCGGCGAGTGTTCCCCGCGGATCTGGTCCCGCTGCTGCTGAGGCACAGCGGAGGCTGCATTCGTGGGGATCACAAATGGATCTGGTAGAGGGGGGAGAGACGGGCTCTGCCTTATCTCTCCCCTTACCTGCCAGACCCAGTGTCTCTCCTTTGGCGGTGGAAGCACGCGCTGCGGTTTCTTCCCCCCGGAGGGAGACACCGACGCTTAACATATCTTCCTCTGAGGAGGTTGACGTGGTGAGCGTCGAGGCTGG
Source organism: Ctenopharyngodon idella (assembly GCF_019924925.1). NCBI lineage: Eukaryota > Metazoa > Chordata > Actinopteri > Cypriniformes > Xenocyprididae > Ctenopharyngodon > Ctenopharyngodon idella. Next base: position 24,714,689 of record NC_067236.1, read on the forward strand.
AGATGAGGACCCGCCATCCTCGTCTCCAGCTTATGAGGAGCTGCTGGAGGTAGTAACCAGGGCAGTCGATAAGCTAAAAATAGACTGGCCCGCGGAGAGAAGCGAAACGAAACCAAAAAGCAAGCTTGATGAGCGCTTTCTCCCCGCACGGTCACTACCCCAGCGTCGGGGTCTGCCGTTCTTTCCCGACCTCCACACCGAGGTGTCGAGGTCGTGGAATAGACCTGTGCAATATCGTGTGTTCAGCCCCCAAACATCCACATATAGTAACATCGTGGGGCTGAAACACCACGGCTATGGGGCGATGCCTCGGGTCGAAGAGACGCTTGCGAGCTATCTCTCGCCCGAGTCTGCATCGTCCCTTAAGACCCCGACATTGCCCACTAAGCCATTAAAGACAACATCGGGCTTGGTGGGCAAGGCTTATTCGGCAGCAGGTCAGGCTGCAGCTTGCCTTCATACAATGTCCATTCTGCAAGCTTACCAGGCTGATCTGCTGGGGGAAATAGATGAAAGCGGGGAAGCGACATTTGAGACCATACAGGAGCTCAGGAGGGCGACAGATCTAGCTCTCCGGGCCACCAAGGAGACGGCCAAATCAATTGGCCGCTCTATGGCAGCCTTGGTGGCCACAGAGAGGCACTTATGGCTCAATTTGTCAGATATAAAGGAGAAAGATAAGAACATCCTCATGGATGCGCCGCTGTCTCCTGTGGGCCTATTCGGCGACGCAGTGTCATCTGTCGTCGATAGGTTCCAGGAGACACGTAAACAATCAGCGGCCTTCCAGAGATTCCTTCCCCGCCGTATTCATCCCCCTGGGGCTGCTGAGCGGGAGCAGCCTCAGCCGATAGCCGGCTCCTCGGCGCACAGAGTGCAACAGAAGGCCAGTGTGGCCACCCGTGCTCCCCCGCAGAGAGCTTGGGGACCGGGGCGGCCAGCACAGGCGAAGTCTTCCGGGGGTAGGGCGGATCTGAGGACCGTCATTATTTCCCGGAAGGCTTCAAAAAAGAAGTCCTGACGCCAGCTGTCCGGGACTTACGAGGGCAGCCCCTCCCGGAGAGGTTCGGGTATTAAAAAATCTGGTACCTGTTCCCCTTCGGCGCCCTCAGGGGGCCGTTCTGCCAACCCTGCCACCCAGTGTGCGTCAGGGCGCAGCGGCCTCCACCGATCCTCCGAGGAGGGTCGGTCATCACTTGATTCGTTTGTCTGCCGGTGCGCCGTGTCAGACCAACGAGCCAAGTGCTCAAAAAACATCAGAGGCCAGTCTCGAGAGACTGGTTCCCTTAGTAGAATTTATGGAAGAATGGAAACGTCTCCCGAACATTTCGAAATGGGTGCTGCTCATTGTAGAACAGGGTTACAAAATACAGTTTGGCTCTCGGCCGCCCGGGTTCAACGGGGTTCTTCCAACAGTGGTGACCCCAGAGCAGTCTCTGATTATGGAACAAGAGGTTATGACACTCTTGCAAAAAGGAGCTATAGAAAGGGTTCCTCCTCCCAGCAAGCTGTCAGGGTTTTACAGCCGCTACTTCATTGTTCCAAAGAAGGATGGAGGATTACGTCCGATCATAGATTTACGTGTGCTAAATCGATCTGTACAAAAGTTAAAGTTCAAAATGCTTACACTCAAACAGATTATCCCACAGATCAGGTCCGAGGACTGGTTTGTGGCGATAGACCTGAAAGACGCATACTTTCATGTATCCATCCATCCTCATCACAGGAAGTTCCTCAGGTTTGCTTTCGGGGGCGAAGCTTACCAATACAAGGTTCTTCCCTTCGGCCTATCTTTATCACCCCGCACGTTCACGAAGTGCGTGGATGCAGCTCTGGCTCCGTTGAGACTCCAGGGCATCCGCGTGCTGAACTATATCGACGATTGGTTGATATTAGCTCAAACAGAACGATTGGCAGTTCAACATCGAGATGTTGTTCTGTCGCACATGAAGAAGCTTGGGCTGAGGCTCAACGCCAAGAAAAGTGTGCTGGTCCCGAATCAAATTACCAACTACTTAGGGGTAGTGTGGGACTCTACCACGATGCAGGCATATCTATCCCCTGCTCGTGTGAGTTCCATTCTCGGGGCCGTGAAAGGGGTGAAGTTAGGCCAGTCACTCACTGTAAAACAGTTTCAGAGACTGTTGGGTCTTATGGCAGCTGCGTCCAACGTGGTAACTTTTGGCCTTCTGCACATGAGGCCCTTACAGTGGTGGCTCAGGACCAGGGGGTTTTCTCCGAGGGGAAATCCTTTTCGCATGATCAAAGTCACGCGGCGATGCCTTCGTGCTCTGGTCATGTGGAAAAAGCCTTGGTTCCTGTCCCAGGGACCCGTGTTGGGGACTTCTCGTCGTCGTGTAATGCTTACGACGGATGCTTCCCTCACGGGCTGGGGGGCGATCATGAGTGGTCGCTCGGCTCAGGGTTTATGGGAGGACCATCAGCTCTCCTGGCACATAAATCGGCTGGAGATGATGGCGGTATTTCTTGCATTGAAACACTTCCTCCCAGACCTGAGGGACCATCACGTGTTGGTCCGCACGGACAACACGACGGTGGTCTCATATATCAACCATCAGGGGGGTCTGCGGTCTCGCCGACTTTGCAACTTGGCCCGTCGGATCCTCCTGTGGGCCCAGGGAAAGCTCCTCTCATTGAAAGCAGCATATATTCCAGGGCATCAAAATGTGGGAGCGGACGCCCTGTCGAGGCAGGCGCCGACGCCCGGGGAATGGAGACTCCACACCGAGGTGGTGGAGCTCATCTGGAAAAGATTTGGTCAAGCGGAAGTAGACCTATTTGCTTCGGGAGAGTCAACCCAGTGCCCACTGTGGTACTCCCTAACGTACCCAGCACCTCTGGGGCTGGACGCTATGCTACAGACGTGGCCGAGGCTACGTCTGTATGCATTTCCCCCGGTCGCTCTGCTCCCGGGAGTTCTGGAAAAAGTACGCCAGGAAGGGGTCAGCCTAATACTGGTGGCTCCGTACTGGCCGACCAGGATATGGTTTGCGGACCTAATGTCCCTGTTAGACGGCTCTCCATTGGAGCTTCCTCTCAGGCAGGATCTCCTGTCTCAGGCGGGCGGCACAATACTCCATCCCCGCCCAGAACTATGGAAACTGTGGGCCTGGCCTCTGAGGGGGCAAGGCTCATAGAGGCTGGTCTCCCAACCGAGGTTGTGGAGACCATCCTTCACTCCAGAGCTCCCTCCACAAGGAAGCTATATGCATATAAATGGAAGTTGTTTTCTACTTGGTGTAGCCAACGAAATACGGACCCTGTCCAGTCATCTGTTAGCCTTGTGCTTCAGTTCCTTCAAGAAAAATTCTCGGAAGGATTATCTACTTCAACATTGAAGGTTTACGTAGCAGCTATCTCGGCTTATCATGCTCCGGTAGGGGGTTGCTCGGTGGGTCGAGACCCTCTTGTCATACGCTTCCTCCGTGGCACGCTGAGGCTGAGGCCTGCAGTGCGCACAAGAACTCCAGCCTGGGACTTGGCTATAGTGCTAGAGGGGCTAGCTGAGGCTCCCTTCGAACCACTAGAAAAGGTGTCAGGGAAATTCCTCACTCTAAAAACGATATTTCTTCTGGCAATCTCGTCTCTTAAAAGAATAGGAGATTTACAAGCACTGTCAGTTGCTCCTTCGTGTCTGGAATTTGCGCCTGGTATGGTTAAGGCTTTCCTACACACTAGACCTGGCTACGTGCCAAAGGTCCCCACCAACGTCCCAGGTCCTATTGTGCTCCAGGCTTTTTGTCCTCCTCCTTTTGTAGATCCGGATCAGGAGAAACGCAATCTGCTTTGCCCCGTCAGGGCCTTAGATACATATGTCCACAGAGCTGCCCTGTGGCGAAAAACAGACCAGCTGTTCGTATGTTATGGGTCCCCTAAGAAAGGGGGCCCAGCATCTAAGCAGAGGATGAGTAAGTGGGTGGTCGAGGCCATCTCACTTGCCTATGAAACGGCCGGACAGCCATGTCCTCTAGATGTCCGTGCTCACTCCACCAGGGGTATGGCGGCCTCCAAGGCATTAATGTCAGGAGTATCATTGAATGATATATGTGATGCAGCTGGTTGGTCGTCCCAGCACACATTCATCAGGTTTTACAACCTAGACATGAGCGCTACTCCGGGTTCCTCGGTTCTGTCCACAAGATCGCAGACAGGCACTCGGTGATACGGCGTAGTTGGGACAGCGTTCCCATCACGTCATTCGACGTAGCGTCGATAGTTCCCACGAAAGGGAACGTCTCGGGTTACTGGTGTAACCCTTGTTCCCTGAGTAAGGGAACGAGACGCTACGTCACGTTGCCGTACCCCCAGCGTACCTGGGAGCGTCTTGCTTCAGCCATAATTCAGAAGCTAGCGTTCTTTGTTCTGGGTATGCTTTATAGTTTCCTGGTCCGTGACGTCACCCGCCTCTGACGTCTCGTCTCATCATTGGTTGGATACAGAAGTGCTTCACGACGCAATCACGCAGAGGGTTCCCATCACGTCATTCGACGTAGCGTCTCGTTCCCTTACTCAGGGAACAAGGGTTACACCAGTAACCCGAGACGTTTTTTCGCTGTAAAAACGTAAGTATTTTTACGTTTTAGTGCCATAATTACGTCAATATTGTACGTTTTAGCACCTTTCTAAACGTACAAAAATGTACGTTTTGTGTCTTTGAAAGTTACGTGTTAATACCTACGTATTAACAATGAGACCAGGCTGGTCGTTTTTATTATTATTTTTTTCATTTAGAAAAAACCCTTATAAACCCTTATAAAAGTCATTTAGTTTAGTTGTTAGTTTAGTTGTGTAGACACTACAGTTAAAACGGAACGCGTCTGCTCAATTCAGTGAACCGAACGAGAGTTGCAGAACAGATTAGCAGCAGGAGTCAGATTTCACCTCACTTCACCCATTTCGCCTCACTTTTCTGAATGACAAAACAAGGGATGAAGATTTGGTTGAAAAGCAAAATGTAACAGCGCATATTTAAGCGAGTATGTCATTGTGCTGTTTTGTTTTTTGTGTCTTTCATTAAGAATAATAATGAACCCACCCACCATTCAAGCAATTGCAGCCTCCGAATTGCCTCTACTTTAAAAGTGAAAGTAATATGCGTACGGGCATTCAAAACGGTGTGTGTGTTTTTATTAATCACTTTTTGGAGGCATTTTTGCCCCAAGCCGCCATTAATTTCCACACTGATTATGATAATCCAAATGTAGTATTTACAATTAATTTGGCTGCAAAGAAACAGCAGCATGAGACGTCTGCGTCACACCGGTTGCACCTTGTAAACAATCTTTGAAGTGTAGTCCTTCGCACATGTCCTTTGCAATTGCCCTGCTGACTGAAGCAAAGTCTTTGAATTAAGGCATGAAAAGCAGCCGATTGCAGTACGAAACATAACATGTTGTTAAGTTTACATGCATTTTGGGAGTTATACTTTTTATTCCGATTGTAGATCTATTCATGAGAATCGTTTGGGTCACTCGCACCAGTGCGCCTAAATATTTTTTCACAGTCGCACGCAGTTATTTTCAGGAGCAAATGCGAGTGAAATAGGCGCACTGTAGAGCCCTGTGCATATGTATATGTATGTGTGTGTGTGTGTGTGTGTGTGTATATATATGTATATTGTAGATGTTTATATATTTTAATGGGAAACAAAACAAAAATACTTTTGTTTTTTTGTAGTTTAAGACAACCACCAAGACAACACACATCATGTCTGTAAAGAAGTACAGACATATATATATATATATATATGTTGGAAGGCCACTCTAGACATACTACTTTGTTTCTTCACGTTTCTGCTGGATATAAGAAGGAATCTGCTTTAATAGTTGTCAATCAAAGTCAGACCTGTCTGCACCAGATGACTGATGCTCGCTTTTTCTGTCTCTCTGTCTCTGTCTCTCTCGCTCTCTCTCTCCCCCCATTTCTTTTGCTTTCTGTATATCCGGCTTTTATTCTCTGCCTGACACACTTTTCTTATCTAAAGATCTTTTTTGTTTTGTCTCTGTTTTAATTCATCTCTTCTCCACTGTCCCCTCTGTAGCAATTCAGTACAGGTATTTAATTAATTTATGGGTGAAATATATGAATATAATAAATCATAAAGCTTTATGATTAATTATAATACATATACCGACCCGAGAGGGAATTATACATATATTGTGAATTAATTACAACGAATTATAATCAATTACATATATGATTAGTTCTGGTTTGGTAATACTTTAGAGAAACTAGTTTGTCCAGCAAACCGTTAGCTCTTCATAGCCGATTATAAAAGGAAGGTTTTTCTCTGGCCACGAGAAAGACTTCCTATTCTAGCATCAATGCGTAAAGCAAGGATACTGGATCGAAACGTTAAAGTGACCTGGGTTTGTTGCATGAGCAAAAAACAATCGAGCATGAATATAATGTATTTAATATATGAAACTACGGATACAGAGACTATACTACTAAACATACACAAACAATACACATATATAGAAAGCGAAAGTAAAGTCAAGAAAACAGAGGTGATCACAGGAATGGCAACTTACGAACAGCTAAAACCTTTGAGAGCCAGCAAGGAAACTCAGCTTACACATCGAGCTTAAAACGCTTTGGAAAGAATGGTTCTATACTTGCATAGGTTCAGGTGCTGTGGTCGTTTCGTGTTTCTGCAGGAGTTTCGGTGCGTGCGGCTGAAGCGATTGGTCCTTTTCCGAGAAGGTGTTCTTCGGCGGGATTTTCAAACAAGGGTTTAACTTAAGAGTAAGATAACCGGAAAATAAAGAAAAAGAGTCCGTCTCCTAGACAATGAAGAGTGAGGACTTCGGGCGACGAATGAAGAGGGTTTGACAAAGAAACTTGTTGCCAAAAGATGGTCGTCCCGAAGAGAGGGGGCGCGTGATGGAAGCGCGGTCGCCGAGACGTCCGGGAGAGACGTGTGTTAAATGGCGAGGGACAATCGAGAGACAAATGAGAGACGCGTGTCATTGTGTTTTAAGGACAACAGACCAGAACGCCTCCTGGGATACATCAGCCAATGATGAGGGTGCGATTTTGGCGGGCAAACTCTTTCTTTGTCTCCATTTATGACCTAATTTGCATGGTTTATGAAGTGTCAGATCTGAGTACATTTTCTTCAAAGTACCATTAAAAATAGAAGAATGCATTTTACAGTCATGTGACATACACTTTCAATTAGAGCATAACGAAAGCTTTACAATGAGACCAAACTTGTCAGATGGCAAAGACATAAAAGGGGAGATACCGTTTATACTTGAGTTTTATCGTTTAGAAGAAAACTAATACAACTACAGTCAAAGCTAAGCTTATATACTAGGGATAAATACATGCACCTTTAAATACAGCGACGGGTACACTTTGGCACAGTCATATTTGGAGTATAAATGTACATTCACAATCTCCAAGAGTGTTTGTGAGTGTCTGTATGTGTGTGTGTATTGGGGTTGTGGTCAGTGTCTGTGACCACATGACACTTAGCCCCACCAGGGTGACTCTTTGAAGTTCCTGGAGCTGGTGAGAATATGTTCTGTTTTTCTTTGCTGGGGTAACAAAGGTGCCAATGGGGCAATTGGTCCCGGACTTGCCGGAGCCGATTCGTGATTTACACGCACAGTTCAGGAGGCTAAAAGCATTCTGAAGATTCTAAAGTTGATTGACTATGCCGGATCTATCCAGACGCTACACCTCTATGATCAGATGCTTGCTTAATTAGTTTGAGGGTCTTGCTGTCTAAACTCGATCCAGAGTCAACACAGCTTTCTTTTTTTTTTCTCTGAGACCGCACAGAGCAGCATGTTCTTAAAGTGTGTCAGCGGGGAGAATGGTGCTTCACAAAGACTAAACTGATAAGATGAATTCAGAAATGAATATCTCCATATAAAGGAGTATTCAGAGGATTCTTGCAGTATAAAGGAGTAAACTTGATATTATATTACAAAACTTCTGCAACTTTGTAATTTCACACAGATGAATGCATCAGCACAAGGCATTTACATGTCAATGATAACTCTTGGCTGTTAAGAAACATGCCACTCTACCAGTGAGGTTATACGAAGAAAGCAACACTATTATTCCTGTTGCGCATTATCATTTCAGTTCAATCTTACCCACTTATTTGGTGCATTTCAGCACATACTGTGTTGTGACCCTGTCACAATTTAATGCAAATTTTGTAAAAGGAAAAAAAAAAAAAACATGTTATTTAGGGATGGGGGAGTTAAAAACTATATTTAACACAACTGAAAACGCACACGCCGATGTGTGTGTACTCGAGCATAGTGATGTTGCCCATTTCACATGTGACAGAGTTTCTTAAATCAACAGTGAAAATCGACTGTTTGATTCCAAGTACTAGAGAGGGTGATGAAAAACTAAATTATGGTTGTTTTTGGAAACTCCATTAAAATCAGGATATCAGGGGGAAAATTTTGATATGATACAATCCCAAATTGTGCTATATCCTGACCAGGAATGAGAACCACTTCTCTAAAAGCTTCATTTTTTAGATATTCCGAAGATTTTTGCCTTCAAAAAGGTCACAAAAGCACCATAAATGTATTATAAAAGTCGTACATTTCACCCATATTCCAAGTCTTCTGAAGTCATATATATATATATATATATATATATATATATATATATATATAATTATTTTTTTTTTTTTTTTTTTTTTTTTTTTCCAAAAAGCTTCATTTTTACCTTTGATACCAACCAGGAATATCTGAACAGCATGAAGAGCAGAAATGATATTTCTCCATATTTGTGGTGGAGGTTTTTGAAACATGCACAGTGACATGTTTTGGATCTCTGAGCTTTAACCTGTAATACAGATATGCTGTCATAACATCATATGATGAAATGACATTTATATTGTGAGAAAACTGTCTTCAGAGTCATAATTTATTTATGACACAGTGACCTGTGCATATTTGCGCAGGTCACTGTGTAATTGCTTCATACAGATAAATATACATGAACACATTTTTTTTTTTTTCTGTGTTCCATGTTGCAGGATTATGGATTATTACATAAAAGACACAGAAAGGATTCCGTGAGAAAATACTGTGTCTGGTCACTTGTTGAGTGATTTGTTTGTGTTGTAAAAGATGAGGTTCAACACAGGGCGCTAAACAATTATCCTTTTATGATTTCTGTGTTTTATTAGCCTTATATCCTCTTCTAAACATATAAATTTTCAGATTAAAGGCATTACTTCAAATGTTTGCTAGTTTTGGGATATCAGCCTTATATGATATACAAGTAGAGTTATCTTTGTAAAAGTGGGACACTATCAGGTTTTGCGACTGAAATTTGTGGGCCTGTAATTTGTATCATTCATTTTTGTTTACATACTTGTGTATTTAACTAATATTGCAAAATAAATTAGCTTAAATAAGCTTGAAATTATTTGTTTAAAGGGGTAGTTGACCCAAAAGGGAAAATGTTGTCATAATTTACTCATCTTTATATAAAAGCCTTTTTGACCTTCTTTTTTCCATGGAATGCAAAATAAGATATTCTGAAGTTTTCAGGCTTTAAAAAGATCACAAAAGCACCTTTTTTTTTATGCTAAAATTTATTATTGAAAATCTTGACATCCTCATTCATTTTTAATTCGATATTTTCAATGAATGTGTTGATCCATTTCACAAGACTGATCTGAATGATTCATTCGAGACTTATCCGATCCGATATTTTTGAATGAGCTATCCCTTTAAACTTGACCTTCTAGTGTGAAAATATGTGACAAAGAACAGAAGTTTCCTGTCATTTATATTCTGGCCACAGCAATGAATGTTTTGATGATGGTTGGTTTAGCTCATATATTGAGGCACATACCTATAGATCTACACACACACACATAGTTCATGGTTCAGTGAGGCATGACACACATTTTAATTAGTGTCAGAAAGCATTTACTCTGAGCGCTTTTGCTCAAAGTTAATATAGTCTAACAGATATGATCCTGGCAGACATTAGTAGCCTTCTCTTTTACACACACGATCACCTTCCTCTGTCAGTGTATGGAACGCTTTCATGTCTGTTTATACATGTTCTCCCTACACGTTTCACAAGTTCACCTGCCCATTCAGTCTGAATGGTTAATGGTAAAACAAACTTGGCTTGCTGTCCTCGAAGGAGGCTCAAACCCGAGGCTCGGCTCGAGCTCCGAGTTAAACCCCCCTATAACAGTACTACATAGAGGGAAAATAGAGAAATAGAGAAATAGAGGAGGAGGGATGCTGGAAGAATTGTCACTGGGATGACACAGTGACTGCTGCTTATATACGCTCGTAATGATGATTGACAGGACTGAATGTTTAGGCTCTTCCCGAACCTACGTTTGGAACTACATTTAAAATACTAATAAATATCGAAACACACTTTCCCGTCATGGGTCATTCCGAGACTTGGCTTTCAGTCCATCACAGGAAAACACCTTATCAAACAGATAAAGAAACATTTGGTTATGGCTTTGTCTTGTTGTTGTTGAATGTAGTTTTTGCATTCTCTCCATTAACAACCTCCCATATGTAAATACATACCGTTCAAAAGTTTGGGGTTAGTATGTTGTTGTTTTTTTAAACAGAGATCAATTGATGCTTTTATTCAGTTAGCATGCATTAAATTGGTCAAAAGAGACCATAAAGTCTTATAATGTTACAAATGATTTCTATTTCAAATAAATGCTGTTCTTTTGAACTTTCTGTTCATCAAAGAATCCTGGAAAAATGTACTGCCATTTTCTCAAAAATATTAAGCAGCACAACTGTTTTCAACATGTTGCTCAAATGTTTTTTTTTTTTTTGTTTTTTTTTTTGAGCAGCAAATCAGCATATTAGAATGATTTCTGAAGGATCATGTGACACTGAAGACTGGAGTAATGATGCTGAAAATTCAGCTTTGACACCACAGGAATAAATTACATTTTAAAATATATTAAATACAAAACCGTTGTTTTTAATTGTAATAATATTTAACAATATCAATGTTTTACTGTATTTTAATCAAATAAATGACTTGGTGACCATAAATGACTTATTTCAAAATCATTAAAAATCTTACTGACCCCATTTGGAAGCTTTTCTGAATGTCATTCTCATTCCCCTCAACTTCATAGGTAGCAGATTAACAACTGTTGTATTTCATCATATTAAGAATAAACATGTTCCACAAAATTTGACAAGATTTGAAGACAAGAAGGTTTTATCTTCATTTTGAACAATAAATTTATTGTTTTACATTTTAAAACCTAACAAACTAATTTTCTTTTATTTGAAAAGTACATTTCTGTCATGACAACTCTCGGAGTGCTTGGCATGGTAATAAATATGACAATGTTGATTATATTTGGTCTTGGTGGAATAGATCTTTTACAGCTGCTACTGTTATTGCTGCTGCTGCTGCTGTTGTTGGTTATTGCTGCTGCTGCTGCTGATGCTCCAGAGCAAGTACGGGATTTGCTACTGCCAATAAATAAATGAAACACTGCTGTGAGCAGCTGCTATACAAAATGACATACATGAATTACCCATAGCAGATCTATACAGGTGGAGCTGGGGATGGTGGAGGGTTTCTGAAAGTGCGCTGCATCTGCTACAGCAAATGCTGACCAAGTATTTGAAAGTTGAGCAGCGAGCTCATTGGCTACTGATACAGCAGGAACCGATCAGCTGTGCCCTATATAGAATGATAAATTAAGCAGAATTAAGGACTTTTCAGTCTGTGATATCTAGAGTTTCATGACAGAACTTTTCTTTAAATGCCACTTTGTTATATAATGTAAAAAGTATTTTAGCCTCTTTGTGCTTTCATTTGGGTATCCAAGACATGACTAGCAACACTTCTGAGCAATAATATAGTGGAATTGACTGACATATCGATCAAATAGCCAGTGGCTGAACATTGATAGATTGGGCGTTTCATCTGGTGATTGATTTAGAATTAATGTGAAACAGTAAATGACTTAAAAAGCACTTTGTAGCCAGCAACCTCAAGAATCATACGTCATCAGATTTCCTAGTGTTTGGGTGGATGGGTTTTTCCTGAAATTTTCCCCTTCATTCCTTACTCTGGTTCCCCTCGTAACCCCTGAGGTCTCACAGTATGGAGTAAACTATCTGTCCATTCCACTTAGAGTTTATTAAGGACACACACACACACCCCATTGTGAGTTAACTCTAATTACTGGAGCTTGATTTGTAGCGGTCAGGAGTTTACCGGTAAGGTCATTGGTAAGATGTGTAGAGATGTGAGAGGATTCATTTAAATTAATTTAGTATTATGAACATTAATAAAAAGACATGCTTTTCACAAATGGATTCTGCCCTATTGTTTATCATCAATATCTTAAATAAACTCAGTAACAGGTGAGGTAACTACAGATTTCCCAAGATCATTGATTGGGGGGTGGGGGAATCAGAGAATTAGTTCTCTGATATAACAGAAGCCAGTCTTAAAGGGTTGTTATGGGTTCAATAGGCTCTTTCAACAGCATCTGTGTCATGCTGTCAAGTACTTTAGAAAACAATTTTGACATCCCTCAGTTTGTAAAAATGACATGCACAGTAATGCACTTACAAAGGAAGCCTTTAGGGCAATACACGATGAAAAATGTTACAATACACAGCATTTCTTATGGTACATGATACTAGTGTGATGAAATTGCTTACTAACCTCATCTGTTCAAAGTTTTATTTAATTGATCAACATCCTCCTCCCATAATCACAGTAACTTTAATCAGATCCGTACAAGGATACCACAAAGGAACTGTTTGTATTGTGCAAAATCCGCTCACAGGAAAAATGCATAACAATAGGTATAACACACATCTATGTATGAAAATGTTTAAAGCTGCACATTTCTGCTCTGGTAGTTTCAGGCTGTTTTACTTACTTATTTATTAAGCTGTAGAATGTACTTTTTAGGGCATTAAAAAAACAAAAAAAAAACATCCCAGTGCTGATTTTGTATCAGTAATGGGATGTCATCAGTGATTGCGGTTAGCCACAATATTGATCTCATGAGAATAAGTGTGTATTTTTACGTAGAGTGGTTCTACCACACGTACATTTACTTACGTTTTCATACACACAAAACGTACAACCTTGACATATTTATAGCACTAAAACGTAAAAATACTTACGTATTAACAGCAATAAAACGTAAATCATGTAACGTAAAGTGTGAATGTAGCCTATATGAATTCCCATATATTAATATTAAAATCGTGGCATTAATGTTTTAAATCTGTTGTATTCAATTGTCATATCAATACATGTTTTTGGTCAAATTTATTGAATGCAGTTTACTCATCTACTTAATATGAAAACATTTCTGTTCGTGACTTGTGCTGCAAACTCGTTTCGGAGGATTACATAATGTAAAACAAGACTACACTTTGAAACTTTATAAATAAAATTTCTGTAATCGTTTAACCATTTTGTAATATTTAGTTTGTTTGCTGTGCAACACAAGGCGTTTTCTCCTATGCAGTGACTGACAATACAACCATAAGATACACCAAAGAACAACATAAATTCACAAATCACATCAATTTTATTTGTTTGCTGTAGTCCATATCTTTAGAATCCATATTTTTGTAAGGAACAGATCCGAATTCAGCCCTTTATCCATCTATCTCAATCTTCATTCTCAGCAGCAGCGACCATCACAGTCAAAGCCCGCGCTCGTTATGATTCAAATTTGAAAGTAGCGCCCCCCTCGAGAAGCCTTACGACATGGTTTACGGCACTGATATCGAGCGCTCACCTGCTTCGTCACAGATTGCGACATGCCGTGTTTCAGTGGATTGACATATGAAATGAGTGCACGCCTTCACGGAGAGAAGTTGGATTCATCATATTTCATGGATTAGTAAATTAAATTATGCTCTGTACCCTATAGAAACCTATTACCGCTAGAGAGGACTGTGACTGGAACTCATCATCATTTGAACTACTTTTGGTACCACATTTTACATTTTTAAATAAATTATTGTGATTACGCTTGTTTGTCGTTTTAATGTTATCTTTTTACTTAAATTGTCATTTTCCTACACATTTCTGTCCATTATGTTTTATTCTTTTAACATTCTGTATAAAATGGGTATGTCTAGGTTCGAATGGGGTTTAGGGATCTTACATTTATCTATAAAACGATAAAATGGAAATTGTACATATCTTTATGACATGAAAGATTCGTAACTATTTCACGTTTTTTGCTGTGAAAACGTAAGTATTTTTACGTTTCAGTGCCATAATTACGTCAATATTGTACGTTTTAGCACCTTTCTAAGCGTACAAAAATGTACGTTTTGTGTCTTTTGAAAGTTGCGACCAGGCTGGGTTAGCAGGTATTGCTGTAGTATTACCCCACTAAACTCATGCCTGAAACGGACGTTGCAAATCCTCTTATGCATGACTAACCAAAAATGGCTTAGATATGCATGTAGGATGGTTAATGACATGTAAGTTTTTCATATGAAAATTATCATTAATCCAAATGCATTGCAGCATTGAGCGTGTAATGATTTCTGAGTGCTGGCCTTGTACTGAGAGCAGCTTGTGGGACCTGGACTGTGAGTAAGCAAACAGAGCCTGTTCCACATTTTTATGTGCTGTTTATTTAGGGCTGTCAACAGTCTGTCATTCTGACAACCACATTCAGGGGAAGGAGAATAAATTCAACAGGAGAAATGCTTGAACAGATTCAAGGTTTGTGGAAGTAACCATATTGCAGACACACTTTGATCATTGTTGTTTGTGTAAGTGTGACAGTGTGAGTTTGTGCAATTATAAAAATGCTATTATTTTTGGACTTTTCAATGTGATGATTTCCGTCAGAGCAAATGACACCTTTTTGAGATGCTGAACAGCATTTGTTGTTGTTGTTGTTGTTGTTGTTTTAATATATTTTTATTTCCTGCTAGCATTAATCAGTGCATCCACTTTAGAGCGTCCTTGAAATCATTATTTACACATCCACAAACCAAGGGACAAAAGACAGTGTACTGTTGGATTTTTCTTTTGCTATTGTTGTTAAAGATGAATAATACAAATAAAGATCAGAAATAACACATCTTTCTTCAAAAGTTTATAAAATTAATAAATGAGTTTCATATATGATATTATATATTTCATATTAATGTATGAAATTCATACATTAATTAAAAAAAAAAAGTTTACATTTAAGAAGTTTAAATTAGAGCATATTCTAAAAAAAAATGTGAAGGAATTTTCCATATTAATAATTTCCTCATATGCATTGTATTGTGTTAAAATACAATGCAATAGTGAAACAATGTTATATTGTTAAAATACTAATATATATATATATATATGTGTTATAGTCAAACCAAGAATTATTCAGACATTTGATATATTTTTACTAGTGGGTGCAGGACACTATAGTTCATTTATGTGCCTGAGGATAGCAAAAGTAAACTGTGATACATTATACCCAAAAATTCTTCATACAGTGGACTACCAGTAAAATTTATAAAAATATGGAACCAAAAATTATTCAGACACTTTGACCTGACCATTTTCTGACACAGTTTAACTCTGAGATCTTGTCACATTTTATTACCATTTTTTTTTTAAACTATAGTGAATAAACTGAATTAATGAATGAAATGTTCAAGGTGTCTGAATAAATTTTGGTTTGACTACATATAGTATTAATTGAATTAATTACAACATATTTGCAGCAGTTCATTTTTTATCATTTTTTTTTTTTTTTTGCACTAAACCAAAGAATTGATAGGCCTAGTTAAAATTAAACTCTATTAATAATTATTCTTACATAATACAAAGCAAAAGCAAGGCTATACCATAGTGCTTGAATTGAATGTTAATTTATACTTAACATTGAAGTACTTGTGTAATGGAAAATATGAATATTTTTCATCCAATTCAGAAGGCAGCTGAAAGTAGGCACACGTCATTGTCTCTGTGTTTCCTCTCGTCTCTCATAAGGAGAAATCTCTGTTTGATTTATCCTGTTTGAAACAGACAGTGACACTTATATCATTTGTCTTATTGCTATGGTCCCTGCAGGAGCAGAAATCTAAACACAGCGAGGCAGGAGACGGCTGTATACACCTCTTCCTGCAGTGAACAGCACTGTCAGATGCAGGAAATGTTCTTGAGAAAACCTGTCTACACTCTGGTGAGCTTTGCTCTCAAGGGAACATATGAAGGGGCTTTTAGGGTAATATTCATGGATGACTGAAAATAGGAGTTTTTTTCAATAATAAACTTGGAAGTATAGTGAAAATTCATATAAGTTCATCATCAGCAAGTTGCAGGTGGCATGTTTTATAGACTGCGGTAACCCCAGGTCGTGTGAAGCTGTTTGCATGTGCTTAGACTCATTCTCTTGAGAGTGCAGACAGCTTGTAGCTGCTGGAGCTTCAGTTCTCATCTGGCAGGCTTTACCTATTTTCCATTCCAAGACTAAAGACTCATGACCTACTAGTGTCTTCTCACTGCCCTATTAGTCAAACGCCACTCACATATAAACCTCCTGTCCACTAAGATTATCACAAACTCAGTTACAGTGGATGGGAGGTCCTGATTATTATCCAAATAGTTGGATGCAACAGTGTTGTTATTGTTGAAATAAAGATCAAATAAAATACAATATAAATATTTTATTTTTACTTAAAAAAAACAAGCAAACAAAAAAAAAAAAACATAATAGTATTTAAAAAATGTAAATGAAAATAAGAAATGTTGCTTTGGCAACTAACTAAGGGGCCGAAGTTTTACATTTTTTGAAAGCGATACCGTTATCGCCACCGTGTAACGTACAAAACGCAAATTTGTGAAAACCGTGACGTCATGCGCATGCATATTACATGTTCAGTCTGTAGCTGTGTAGTGTTTCCTTACAAAATTACATCACCAACTACTAGCCTGACATGAATAAATACAGAATTCTTAGTCATTTTCACGGATCCATGTGAACGGGGATTGTTTTTAGACAAAGTTGTCATCTGTACACGAGAAAAAGTACATTGATGTGGTGTAAATAACGAAAAAAAAAAAAAAAACAGAAATAAAAATAAATTAACTAAATGAATGACTAACTGAAGTAAAAATAAATTAAAGTGAATGGACCCCCCCCCCCCCCCAAAAAAAAGAAAAAACAACAAAACAAAACTAACAGAAAAATGACAAAAGCACAATCATAACAAAATTACTAAAAACTTTAAAGTAAAATGAAAATGAAAACTGAAAATATAAAAATAAAAGCTCATTTAAATATTAATAAATACTATAATAGTACATAAATACTACAACCGGGACACAAGTGGAAATTTAATTTGAACTCGTTTTTTCAACTGAATTTTACTACATACTGTAAGCAGATGATTGAACCAACAACAGGTAAGGCTTTGAACTAGTTTGAAGTGAGATTATTTATTAGTATTGCTATTTACACATGCAATCACATACGAGTGCTCCTCATATTATATTGGTAAATATACCAACTCAAAAGCAGGCATATATGCATGATTTGTTTTAAGGACTGTCTTGTCTAATACAGTAAAATCCTTTGCATCAGTCTGTCATTATACCCCATAATCATTTGCAGTCACCATTGACAATGTCAGCATGAAGCTTTAAGTTACTTTTTAGGTTTTGACTTCAAGTTTTAGGAAGCTGGAATCCATTTGAGTGTCTTATTTACAGGTTATTTTCACCAAACTCGCCTCGTGCATTCAAGCTTTATTGAAGGGTTGTATCATTTTGATATAAATGTGTTTTTAAAACTTTTTTTTTTTTTTTTTTTTTTAAATTAAACCATAATTTAATAAATATTTTAATTCTCAAATTATATATTTAAAATTTTGTTTAAAAAATGTATTTTAGAAATTACGGCATAACAATGTAGGATGGAGTTTCCCCTCATCCGCTGAAGTTTGGATTTGGATGAGGAATCTGATCCTAGATTAGCAGTTTTATGGGTTTCATTATCCTGGAGCAGCAATCAGAATTTCCAATCAGCTTTTATATTCATATATACACACATCATGCCTGTTAGAAGATGGCTAAGCTTACCCCAGCCTTACAGATGCCAGTTGACCAAACAAGGAAGACTTTTGCACACTTTTCTCATCCATCACTGAAACATGCACATAAACAATAGCTGTTTTTAACACAAGTGCATGCCAGAGGCCAATTAGTGAATGTACTAATGCCTGAAGCCTTGTTTGTGTGTTTACCTATTGTGCCGGTCTCGTATGTAGCTATAGTGAGTTAAATTTTCTCTCATCCATGATGTCTTTGAGGATGACGTTGATTTATATTTTTAATGTATACTATTGCTGGCCCACGCATAAAGAAGTGTCATGCTTTTATAGACCAGAACTGCTTTGTGTTTGTTATAATAAAGAATTACACAGATTCCACCATGTTTGTTGTGTCATTTAGTCATGAATGGAATGTTGAACAAAATCATTTGAGGAACATGCAGTACGACCTCACCCATGATGTGAGCCATGTTTCATTTGGCACATGTTCTGGGTTGTGAAAGGGTCAGTAAAATGAGTTTTGACAACCAAAAAAGGCCAGAGACATGTCCACATTAAACCAAAAGGTGAAAGTAATAAATTCTAGCAGACACAGTCTAAGGACACTTTCATAATGCATTCTTGAATATTCCGTGCTTTTGAGTCCAGTAAAGACTAGTAGGTTCTGGTAACAATTTGTAAGTGTTCTTTGTAGTCAGTGTAGTCCTCATTTAGATGAATTAACTGATTGTGATATCCAGGTTGCTGTAATATTCCTGTTATCTCAGCAGTTTTACAGTGTTGTAACAGCTGTGATAAGATTTTAACGCAAAGCGGTTTTTCCACACTAAAACCGAAAATGCTGTGTCATGCAGCAACCAATCAGAACAGCGTGCGGATAAGTCCTTTTATGGTTTTCCTTGTGGAACCTGAGGGATTTGCCGTATAGTATCCAATGTTTTCACAGTCATTTTCTCCTTGTCCATTTTTAATGTTTAATATAAAATGAGGCGTAGCATTTCAGTTGATGTTTTGGTGTAGATGGTAAATAAAAACAAGCTAATTTTTTTTATTTTATTTATTTATTTATTTATTTATTTATTTTATTTTTTTTATATATTGCACCTGGTTAGGACACATTTCAGGAACAGATTGTACTAAATATTCTAATTTTTTTTTTATTTTTATGAACCTTATGCTCATAAAGATTGTTGGATGATCTACATTTATGACCTTTTGTTCCTCCTTGCATTCAAATAAATACAGCAATATCTCATGGGAAAGGTACATTCAAACCCAGCAGGTTTAAGTGATAACCTGCATCAGCTATTTTAAATCTACAAACTTTCAGAAATAACATCTGCACCAGATTAAAGATAAATTGATGTTTTAGACAAAGCCTTGCACTCATTACCGTCGTTATGATAGGATATTTGCCAAGCTCTGAAAAGATTTGGAAATGTGTTTTGATAGAACATACCAGGTCTTTCAGAAAATTTAGTGCATGGGCTACGTGCGCTTTGTTTCAGTTGAATGGTGTGAGAACAGGTGGGGGTTTTCTCATTTAAGGCTTTATGGATATATGTTTGCAGTCTGTCAATGACCTTTTACCTCAAATACAACTTTTACTTCAAAAACATGTTTCTGTACAAATAATACTGTAAGTGTCATCTAATGCGGTGACATTCATACATGTTTAGGTGTGACTTTAAGTGTCCAAATACATTTTGAGCCCAATGCACATTTACATTACAAGCAGATGCTTCTGAGAGGCTCACCTGACGTTAGATCCTTAGAAGCGATGCTTTGTCTTTTAGTGTAAATAACAAGGACACACAGGACACTCTAAATAATGAGGTGAATTTGACATAAATCTGCTATCCTAAAAGTGTCACAAATACTAGTTTTGTTTCATTCGTTCCCTAGTTCGGCTTGTGGTGTCATGCTCAGTTTGTTGGGTTCCATGCTGTAGCAGATTTTATTCATGTCTGACATGAACAGAAATTGTGTGTCCCAAGTAATTTGTCAAACACCCTGTTGTATTCAGGGTTCATCTCATGAAGACGCAAGTACAATCTGTGTTCAGTTGGAAGGATGAAATTAATTCTGTCGTGCCTTGATCATCTCATTTGTTTCTTCTTGCTCATAATTCACTAAAAGGCTCTACGTTCTGCCTCAGATGTTGCAGATTTTACACATGCCAAAAAGTGGTTGAAAGAGGTTAAAGAATGAGAAAAGTGTGCAATATTTGTTGACTTCCAATATATATATATATATATATATGTATATATATATACAAATTATTTACATTATATGCAGATTAATTAGTCAGCCATCATCATCATCACCAAAATAAACCCTGACAAATAAATAACTATGGAAAACCTATACTAAAATGTATTTAAAATACATTTATCTCATACTAAGTATACTACAAATCCATTAACATATTTACTAACATATCGCTTGAAACTTACTGGTATAAATATTATAATTAAACTTTGTTTGGAGACAGTACTTTATTGTGGCAGTACTTCTACTGTCTCAATTTAAAATTTTAAACAAATTATTTACATTATATGCAGATTAATTAGTCAGCCATCATCATCATCGCCAAAATAAACCCTGACAAATAAATAACTATGAAAAACCTATACCAAAATGTATTTAAAATACATTTATCTCATACTAAGTATACTACAAATACATTAACATATTTACTAACATATCACTTGAAACTTACAGGTATAAATATTATAATTAAACTTTATTTGGAGTACTTCTTTATTGCACAATGCACATTTCTTAATATTAAGTCTAAAATGTGTTTTACTATCACTATTAGTAAGGATAGTACAATCTCTGTATAATATCAGTCTTTAAATGGAAAGTATTTGAAGTGTACCTGAAGTATACTTGCAATACTGTAGCTCCATTTTAACACAATCAATTATACTTAAGTATATCTCCCTCAGCACTACTTCTGAATAACTAAAGTGCATTAAGCACAAAATTAGTTGTTCCGATTTAGCAGACTTTAGGTATGTCAATTTAGTGTACTAAGTGTAATTGCAGGGTTTTATATTAAGTACATAAATATGTAAATGTAGTTGTAGTATACTTGGCATAAAATAAATGTATTTCAAATACATTTTGCTATATTTAATTATTTATTTTTCACTAGGGCTGCAGTGCCATAGATGGAAATAAACAGAAACATCCTAATTTACAGTCCAAAACAAATAGAATCGGGTGAAGTTAGTAGGCCTACTTGTTACTCCCCAACACTGTTTCTGTCTGCGCTGTTGTTGCATTGTTGGTCTAAGTACATATACTGTAGGCTAAAACATGACTGTTGGATCACGTTTCTTGTCAGCTGTCTGTGGATTTGCAAAAAAACATCAAAGAAAGTGTTATTTAATGGTAGGACATTTCTGTTTTTGTGTTCCACTGTTTATTGTTTTATTTGTTTTTCTATGCGCTTGACAGATGGTCTTTGACGTACACTACGCCTCATATGCCTCTTTCAGTGACTCGCGCCTGAGCGCTGCATTTTCAGTTAATATAAAGTGTTTTTTTTTTTTTTTTTTTATACATGTAGCGCAGCTCATCTGTCAGTTTCAAAACATTGAGCAGCTCCGATTTTATTAAATTCCTCAGCTCCTTGTCGCGTTTTTAAATGCAAAAATGGTTCTGTCATGGTCCTTTGAAAGTTGAAATAAGGCATGACTGATAGCATGTGTAAGTCATGTTAAACATAAAATAGACAAGACAAAGTTCTTTGGTCTACACAGGTTTACTCGCAGTGTGTTGCCACTTACAAAACAGAAAGAGGATAGCAATTCATTATTTCTGGCACATCATAATCAAATTAATTTGTGGGCATTATTAAGACAGCCGTATGAATATGACTCTGAATGATAAGGCCATACTGCACATATTTTCCCATTGCGGATTCTTCTGTCATTATGGAGAAACTGTCTTTGTTGGGTTGTATAAATTATTCCCAGTGGTCCTTTTTCAGCTCTGTGGTGGTCTATTTTTTAGCTCAGGGAGGGTCTTAATCAAGAGGGAGATAATCATACATTTTGCATGCTAAGAGACTTGATAGCTGATATATTCTTTCTCTCTCTTTCTGTTTTACCTCATTCTCTATCTTTATTATTCAAAAGCATTTCGTTGTTAATGTATTCTCATTAATACCTCTATTATCAGGGCCATTGTGCTTTGTTGATTTTAGACTACATAACATTCACGTAGTTGGAGAATAACAAAGAATTGCTTTTTGGAAGAATGGTCTAAAGTTGTATCTCTCTCTTATAGAAATGCCATGGTATCTCTCTGTCTCTCTGTCTTAAAGTGTTTTTTGTTGCATGTATCAATGAGCTGTTTAGATAATGAATTTCTTCTCAGTGGCGCCAATTTACTAAAGGTCAATATATGGCAAATTCAGATGACGTCATTTAATCTAACAATATCATGTGACAATATCAATTCAAATAAGTGTAGGATGACAGATAAGTAAAAGACAAAAATGCAGTTAACCAACAGGATCCTATGCAACTCGTGCTGTATATTCCAAGTGTTCTGAAAGTGTTCTGTCTTTACAGTCCTGTGTAGGACTGTGTAAATTCACATGAGTGTACTGCAGTTCGCGCCGGTGCACCAAGTTAAAGCGCACAAGCGCATCATTTGGAGATATCAATGAAATAAAAATGTAAAATTTTTAAAAAATGTTTACATTTTAAAAAAACACAAGGCCTACAGTATAAACCTCAGAAAGAGTATGTGTATTTAAATATCTCTCTTGCTCTGGTTGTCAAACAGTCGGAATGACAGTTTTTGCGTGAACGTACTGATGTGTATAGGCCTATAATATAGGCTACTTATGTCAATTATTCTTTGTTTTTTGTATTAGTATTTAAAAAGGTTTATTTTACAACTAATGTAATCACTTATATCATGGTTTATTTTTTATTATTTTATTTCATTGTATTATTTTGTTTTTTATTTTATTACCACTTACTGGGCACCCAAGGTATGGCAGCCACCATACCCAATGCTCACCCCTCCTAAAGACTCATTCCTATCAGCCATCCCTTCACTTTTGATCATACCGATTAACAAATGATACCTATACCACCTAATGAGGAGCAATTTTTGTCTGATATTAAATAGCATATTAAATTTTCCTGATATCACATCACTTTATCACATCTCGTTGTAAGCTCCAGTGGGGTCGTATACTGCATATCCCTTTTTTTTTTTTTTTTTTAACCAAAATGGTGCTTGATATCCTGCTGTGAACTGCTTTGGCCTGATATTTCTACTTGCTGAATGATGATTTAACTGACTACATAATCTACCCACAAATTAACATAACACATCATAGTGTTTGAGGCTTAGGAGTTTCTGATTCAGTGTCTTTATGCAATCACAAGCTGTTTTAATGCAATCTCAGAAGTTACAATAGATACAATTCTTAATAAGCTTTTAGTAAGCAATCCCTATGCCCCTGATGTTGGCAGATCCTGCTTGAGACCAGCATGTTTTAGGGACTGATATGGATTCCTGTGGTGGAAACATGCAGAATGGTTCAAGATTGGGCACTGGCTGTGGTATCAGTGATTCTAATATGATTTTCAGTGTCAAGACAAAGAATTGTTCCTCATTAGGCGATTTAAAGGGATAGTTCACCCAAAAATGAAAATTCTGTCATCAATTATTCACCCTCCTATTGTTGCAAACCCATAAGACTTTCATCCATCTAAGGAAAACATGGGAAGATTTTTTTAATAAAATCTTAGAGATTTCTGTCCAAGCTCAAACATGCTTGCTTGATGTGCGAGAACCAATGGGGTTAATTCTTGTGTCACGCAGCACATTTGAGCTTCTGCAAGAACGAATTAGGTTTGTTCTATACCAAGCCGTTTACAATATTTAAGTGATTTATGTATGTTTGCTGATGAATGTTTATATGTGAATAAAAGCCTAAATTAAGTCTGTTT
The DNA here is from genome assembly GCF_019924925.1 of Ctenopharyngodon idella. Classification (NCBI taxonomy): domain Eukaryota; kingdom Metazoa; phylum Chordata; class Actinopteri; order Cypriniformes; family Xenocyprididae; genus Ctenopharyngodon; species Ctenopharyngodon idella. The sequence continues at coordinate 24,738,744 of NC_067236.1, forward strand.
ATCATATAAAGTGATCATGTCTCTTCAGAAGACTTGGATAAAACCACTCGATTCATATGGATTTATTTTATGATGAAAGTCTATTCACTTTGAATAGAGAAATCTCTCAGATTTCATTAAAATATCTTCATTTTTGTTTTGAAGATGAACAAAAGTCTTATGAGTTGGGAACTACATAAGTTTGAATACCGGTAATTGTTTACAGAATCAATTAATGATGCCATTTACTGCTGACAAGATTCTGCTTTTAATAAAACTTGGCTGTCTATGCAGTAGAATCGTTTTGAAATATGTGCTAATGACTAGCAAAAAAAAAAAAAAAAAATGTGGAAGTTTGATTTTGAAGTCCTGGAGCTGTCAAAATTCTGCTGGTTGACCCAAAATGGCTTATTTTCCGCCATTCGGCAGACTTGCTGACAAAAAAATGGGGATATCTGGGTGTAGGTAACGAGAAAGAATACAAATTGTTAATTTGCATACTACTGACATTGTAACAACAGCTGGTTGAAAGTCTGCGAACATATACTTCAAGTATAATTTAATTTAGGTTAAAAGAGGATAATCTATTAAGGATAGGATGTCTATGATAGTAATATCTTAGATATTTCGTTTACTGCTAAGTTTCTCAAACAGAACTCTTAAAGTCCCTGTAGTCAATATTTTTATCCCTTAAAACATATCTTTGATCACCAAAATGACACATTTAAACTTTTTTTTTTTCCTATGGGGGAAAAAAAAAAAAAATGTAACTTGAATGTAACTCTTCAACCTTGCTTAATTTAGTATAAGCGGATCTATGAATATGCTAATTAGCCCTGCCTCCACTCACTCGCACAAGCTCAGAGATCCCATTGGTCATCTTCCTGAGGTAAATGCTGCACAATGGTATTACTTTTTACAACCTCGGACACATAATGGTAATTAATATGATTCGCCTTTTGCTTGAACACATTATCAAACTGCTGCTAATAATGTGTTGCTAATGTTACACAAACCATATTCCCATTTGCCATCTCAGAGTCAGACAGCTGCCTTCTAAAAATCTGTATCCTTAGAAATGCTTTGAACAACTCAGAATGTCAGTGGAGAAAGGCATATAGTTTATCATAACTTTGTAATATACATAATACACCCGCTTTATTGCTAAATCTAACCCGATTTTTTTTCATATCAACAGAAAAATATACCAGGATAACCTGGTTTCTCTTGAGATAGTCATAGTTAATGATATGCTAAAGAACCGCCCTCACGTTGACATGATTGGTTACAAGGTAGTTTGTGACGTTACAAACACCAGCGATTTCAAACGGCGTTTTTGAAACTTTCTTTAGATCACTACAGATTTAAAGAGAAAACACTCAGGTGTTGACTTCTGAATTTGCTCATGGTTTGACTTAAAGCATATTAAAAACACCACATAGACATATAAACAACATTAAAAAAAATAAATAAATAATAAAAAAAACTTGATTTTCACCACATTGGACTTTAAATATCTTTCACACCCGAAAATTGTGTAGAAGCCAGCCATTCAGATTGAAACAGGTGATTTTAGTCAGATAATGCAGTTTATGCATGCAGTATGCATTAGACAGCCAGTGAATGGTTTTTGGTCATGTTGCCTAACGGCTGCAACTATAGGATCACAATGACTTCAAGAGTAACATCAAAGCTCTTAGTGGCCTGTTGGAACAACAAACATGGTTTAGTAATCTTTCAAACTGCTCTGAGACACTGCAGCCCTCAACTCCCTCTGTAGCTTCAGTGGTTTCAAGATTAAATCCAACAGAATCCTGTGACATATTTGTTTATAAGCTTTGGATGAAGCAAGTTATTTCAGATGTTTCAGAAGTTTTACATTTTTGTCAAGTGTTGAGCCAGTGACAGCTAAAATTACACATGATGTTTTTTTACAGATCAAAGTTGAATTATTCATTTGTTGATGGGAATGTCTCAATACAGATAAGAGAGTGGTACTTCAGGCTTTGATTCTTCTTGGGATCAAACAGGTCTGACTATGTTTGTTTGTGTGCCCACACACTGTAAAAAATGATGTGTTGGATTTACTTAAAATACATATGCACCATTTTTGCATCACACTTTTTAAGTAAATCCAACTTGAAACAAATTTATGTAAAACTAACAAGAAATCCTTTGTTATAGGTACTTAAATATATTTGTTTACTCAACATTCTTTACTTAAAAACACAAGTTGAATTTACCAAGTAATAGCAAGTTGTTAACTTAACATTTAAGCTAATTTACATAAAAAAAGACAGTCAATTGAGTTGAACAAACTTAAAATTTTAATTAATTTTAACCTTGAGCTACTGAATAAAACTTACTGTACTGCTCTAGAACATTGAATGTCTTAAAATAAGTGCAAAACATACAATAAACACAAAACAGCATTTTACTTCATTTTTGGACAGCATTTCAACAAAAGGTTTTCACACAATTAGTACAATTAGTAAAATCAGTACAAAAATAAAGCATTTTAGGTTTTCTGGAAGAGATTGCAATACTACTCTGGAAACAGCAACTTAAATAGTCTAAAACCAAAAATCATGACTGTAGTACTTATGAAAAAAGTGACAATTTGACCAAAAGAAAGTTAGTTTCTAAAGGATCGTCCATGAAGCCACCTTTGTGATAATCCTCAGTGTGTGTGCTGTTCCAGTTCCTTTAGGTCACCATGGCTATCCTAATGAAAAGCATAGCAAATATGTATTTACTTACAACATTACGTGGTAGTTTCAGATTGTTTTACAGTGGGAAAAATATAATGTATTTATATAACACAAAATGAGATAGAATGTTTTGAAATAACCAGAAATAACATTTATATTTAATAAATAAAATAAATGTTAGTTTATCATTTCATTTTGGTTTTATTTTAATTTACTCTAAACAACTGTCAGGGGTGGTTGCAGGCAAACAGACGAAGATGAAGAAGAAGGTGCCAACACAAAGCTTTAATAACAATAATCCAAATGACAGGCGAACAGGATGCAACACACTTAGGGGCTGTTTACACAACACCATTTCCAACAAAAAATGGAAAACTTTTTTAGCCGTTATGGCCGTTCATTTACACAACAGCATTTTGGTGGCCTGAAAACACAAACTTTTGAAAACGGGTTTCAAAAAGTTTTTGAAAACGATACAATTGTCATCTCCGTATAAACTGCAAAAACACGAATCTGTGAAAACAGTGATAGCACGTACATGCGTATTACGTGTTTAGTCTATCCACCTTATTTTTCAATGCAAAGGTAAGGTGTTTTCTGCGAGTGCTCTGTAAAAGAATGCGTATCAGATCTGATGATCTAAATCAGGGGTGTTAAATAAGGGAGACATGCAAAAATGTGCAGAGCAGGGGGTCCCCAAGACCAGGTTTAAATACTACTGCCTTATGTATAGCGTTCAATGTATTCCAGACACTCACCTGGTAATGCCTGATGAGATTATCAGCATTGTCAGAGATGTACACCATTAAACACTGAATCAACTTCTCTGTGTATTTCCGCAGACAGCATTGGACTGAAAAGTACATGAAACAAAAAAGTTGATTTTCATGGTCCTTACACAAGCTTTTATACTGTATCTTAACTGACTGAAATATGATGCCTTTAAAAGCAGACAAATCACCCAAAATGCAGAAAATATGCCAGGTTCACCTTTTATTTTGGCAAAGCCAATTTGTCAAAAACAATTCATAGTCAAGTGTGAAATTAACAAAATTGTATACCTCCAAAAACAGGATGCACCATATCCTTCTATTGTTGCACCACAAATGTTCGCACTGGAAAGACAGATAGAGAAAAACAACAGTATTAAACAACATAAAAAATGATTAGGCTAGATTTTTCAATTTTTATTATATATTATTTTTGGAGCTGTGTGAAAACTCAATGCATTAATGCAAACTCGATACTTTTACCTTAAGCAGTCTTCGTGAATACAAACACTGCATAAGCACTCAATACGTTCAAATGAAGCATGCACATTTATAAATATATATAACGTTATATAACTCGATATAGAAATAGTTGCAAAGTATTCATAAGTAACATGTTTCTGATTATTGAATAATTCATATCAATTAAAAATACAAGTTTAACAAATCCCCAGTGACTACAAATGCAATAAAAGAGTGGACATTAAACGACACACTTACATTTTATTTCGTTAATAAAAAGCAAAGCTTTAGCTTACCTCCTTTCACCATCGTCACCACATTGCGCTTCAGAAAACGTTGCATAGTGCTTCCAGTTTACGAATACACCCCACTAACACAATAAATGAGTGTTAATGAATGTTAAAAAAGTCAAAATCTAATGTTTTATTTTGTTAATATAAAGCTAAGCTTTAGCTTACCTCTTATCTCCGTCTTCACCACATCGAACTTCAGAAAAGGTTGTGTAGCGCTTCCGGTTAAGGAATACACCCCACTAACACAATAAACGAGTGTTTATGAATGTTTAAATAATAATTAAACTCTAATATTTTATTTAGTTTTCTTTAAAGACAGCTTACCTGACAGAGTACTCGCTGTCTTCACCACATCACGCTTCAAAATGGCTCCAGCTTCACTCATTGGCTGGATAGAATATTTGCATATCACGCAGCTCACAAATACGTAAAAATTTATGTTAGGTTTACTTAATTTTAACCAAGTTTTAATGCTAGTTGATGTTACTTACGTTTTTTCATTTACTTTACGAATACACTTATGTTCACCTTTTAATTTACGTTTTTGTGTTGCATACACTAGAAAATGTTAAGTAGAGCTTGAAATGTTATGAATTATATATATTTTTGAGTTTATTCTATTTATCTTGATAAGTAATAGATGTTGAGCCAACGAATCACTTTTTACAGTGCAGGTCCCAGGCAGTATGAACCAGACTGATCACCTGTCTCCATGCCAACTGAAGCTTCCGGTCGAGGTACACCTAAACTCTCCTGTCAGAAGGTGACCTCTCTGCCCCAATCCAAACTCTACAGGGTGAGTGACCCGAATGAATGCCCATACACAGTGACAGCACTGTTGAAATGTATATTTTTTTTCTCTTCTGTATAAGCTCAAGTTTTCTTGCTACAGTTTATTCTTCTGTTATAATTGCAGCATATGTGAGTCTTTTCAAATGGTATTGAAATGAATTTGATAGGGAATAATAATAATGAAAATAACCCATTCTGATGCCTGCCTGAGTTCAGACAACTCACTTTGTGCTGATTATTATGGAAAGGCCATTAAAGGTCATATTAGTTCGATTGAAGGAAATGTCAGTGAGAGAGACTTTTTGTAGAATAATTCAATCTTCATGTTCTTTAAATCTCACTTTGAGTCACCCAGTGTGTCTTTCCATGTATGTTTTATCATATTTACTTGTAATAAATCTTTTTATTATAAGTATACTCCTAAAGTATACGCAAAGTACACTACAAAAAATGAGCTACTTAAAAAACACTACAAAAATTGAGCTACATAAAAAAAAACCCTGAAACAATTAAGGTTTGATATATTTTTTTTTATAGAATTCAATGACATTTAAAAGAGAAAACACAAACTTTTCAGCCAACATATTTTTCAAAAATAAGTTTGTTATAAAACAGATTTAAATGGTATATTCATATTAAAAAGCGTATATTCAGAAACTTTTTTTTTTTTGATCATGTTCATAGTTAACATGAACTACACCAGTGTGAAGTTGAGAGAAACATACTTCATACACTACTGTTGAAAAGTTTGCGGTCTGTAAGATTTTTTTAATGAAAGAAGTCTCTTGTGCTCAGCATGGCTGCATTTATTTGATCAAAAATGCAGTAAAAACAGTAATATTGTGAAATATTCTCACAATTTAAAATAACTATTTTTTGTTATTTGTTTTCTATTTTCTATTTTAATTTTAAAATGTAATTTTAAAAAGCCATTTCAAAACCATTACTCCAGTCTTCAGTGTCACATGATTCTTCAGAAATCATTTTTATATGCTAATTTTGTGCTCATAAAAGTGTTCTTATTATTATAAATGTTGAAAGCAGTTGTGCTGCTTAACATTTTTGTGGAAATTTTATACATTTTGATATGATACATGATACATTGATGATTCTTTGATGAATTGAAAGTTTAACAGAACTGCATTTATTTGAAATAGAAATATTTTGTGACCTTTCCACCTCATTATACTGTAAATATCTTTTCTATCAGTTTTGATCAATTTAATGCATCCTTGCTGAATAAAAGCGCTCATTCCTTAAAAAAATCTTTCTGACCCCAAACATTGAACAGTAGTGTACATCCAGTAAAAACTACTTTGACCATTTGTTTAAAGTAACTGAATCTTTGAATGGATCAGAAAAGCTTTAACTTAATTTGTTTGCACTTCTGCTTGGTTTGATGTTTTGTTATCTAATGCAGTGACATTCATGCATTTGTAGGCATGAATAAAGTGTCCAAATAATTTTTGGAGCCACTGTTTCCTTTCTTTGTGTCTGTACCTGGTTATGATATGCTCAGGAAAACCATATAGTAACATTAATGTGTAATTGTATTCAAATCCACAGTACACTCTGACACAGTACTGTCACTGGGGCGGTACCTTTTCAAAAGGAAATATGTACCATTTAGGTACTAATATACACTTTGGGTACTAATATTTCTTTAAGCTACTAATTTGCAACATTTAGGTGTAAATAAGGTACAAAGGCATACCTTGTGAAAGGGTACTGCCCTGGTGACAGCTTTTGTACCTTTTTTTTCTGCGAGTCAGAAAGGTCTCTCTCTCTCTTTCTCTCTCTCTGCGTGGGTGTGCTGGTTAGCAGCTTGACACTGAAATCTTTGGAGCTTAATTATGGCCCTGTCACATCGGGAGAATGAAACATTTCGATCTCTCGCTGCCGTAATCATTGAACATGAACATCAAAATCGACCCAACATTAATACCATCTGAGGTGCATGACTACATAGAGTGACATATGTGTGTGTTTGTGTGTTGGATGACAGGAATAGCTGAGATTTATGATTGTATAGATGGATATGGATTGCTAGTCATTAAAATAATACCCTTTTGCTACCAAAAATTTTGCAGACCTTTTTTATGCTCAAACAGCAACATTACACAGTAAAGAAAGTTGAACATGTAAAAAAGCATAATGAGATCACACTTAAAAAATAAATAAATAAATAAATATTACAGAAGTTGTTGTTCAATGTCTGGGTTCCCCCCATCCCCCCCCCCCCCCCCCCCCCCATTATACTGTTAGTGAAACTAGTTAAGTTTAGTATGGTAGTGTCTGAGTATTGCAGGCTTAGATTTAATATGTTTCTTTTTTTCAGTTTTTATGTGTGTTTGACATACTCAGATAAATTATATTTACTTGATGCACTCAAACAGTAAATCAGTGCTTTTTATAAACAGTAACTGAGGCCAAAATTGTGTCACATAAACAGAAATTGTCTTGATATTTTGTGGTTGGTTAGTCTGGATAAAAGGACACCCATTGACATTGTAGGCAGCTTCCGTTTTTTTCTCGATCAGCTTTTAGATGTTTCTGCAACATGATTAGGGCATAAAATAACAGGACACTTTCTCAGCATCTCTAATCCTCCTCTGGTGACCCACTGAAAGAATCAGACAGATTATTTTGCTCATATTGGTTAGATCCAAATCAGTTTTTGAGAGGCTGTGTTATGTACACATTTGATTTGGATGAATTGCTTATTTATGAATTTAAATGACCAGCGCAGTCTGTGTATTCTCAGACAAATCAGGGGTCTGTCAAAATGCATTCAGTGTAGTGTCACTCAAACAGAAATGACATACAAACAATGCAGAATATAAATTTATTTATAAGAAATGAGGTCAGTCCAGTTCTGTAGAAACAAGTCAGACTCTGCTTTTGTTGTCTGTTGTTTTTCAGGTAGGGCAGAGGTAGATAATATAAAGTTAACCAACGCTGTGAATAGCGCAGTGGTTTTAATATATGCTTTTTATTTAGCCAATAAGTTGCTGTGCAATTAGGCCAGTATTTTTGTGCTAATAGGCTCTTCCTTGTGCCATGACTTGTGACTGAGTGCATTAAGAGATACAGTATATTAATAGCATTTCTGATTTAAATGTCAGGAACAAAAGTACTAATCCGAGCTGAGAAGTGCGATTCATTTCTACACATCAGTTCTGACAAACCCAGTTTTAATGAATGGGTTAAAAACACTGATTGAGTGTAGCAGTATATTAGCATCTTAATTTTGGTGCATATAAATAAATGCATGTCTTTATTTTGTTAATTTAGTGTATGTATGTGTGCAGGGCTTGACATTAACACCCGCCAAATGCAGGTAGATTTCAGCAGTGGCATGTAACACAGTCACTCCTATTAGCCACTTTGGCGGGTTGAATTTTATATATAATATATACATTCAATTGTAGTCTTTTTAAAAGGCATCTGAAATAATACACTGTGTAGTTTTGTCAGAAATATTGTTTTTACGATACATACTGAAATATCTGAAACTCTTCCAATACTTATTTTCTGCAGATACACGATACCAGCTGCATTTTCTCGCTCTCTCATCTCTCCGACAGTGAGTTGACACACAAACCCACCTCCCCTCACTCAATCTCTTCATATGCTCCGGATGAATATTGTTGGTGTTACAGGGCTTGAATTTTGGCATGGGATTGCACGCATTGCCCATAATTTTACTCATTCTGGCAGATTTTGTGCTCACACCGTAAATGCACACACATAAAGCCACCTCTTAGTACTAAATTGAATTCTTTTTCTCTGCTTATTGCGCTTAAACAGTCAAATACACACAAAATAATGTCAAAATGACAGTCTTGGCATCTTGTGTTTTAAGTAAACAAACAGTTGAGAAAGAAACTGCATGTGTAACAGTGTAATGGATTCGTGTGTCAGTTCTTAAAGTGACAGCAGCCTAATATACCTGCAGCCAGATTATGAGATAATATTAAAAATATCTATATGACAGTTTTTTTCCCATGGTATTGATGTCAAAATTGTGGCCAGTGAAAATGCTGAGTGGCTAGTAACTTTGGAAAACCACTAGCCACAGTGGCTGGTGAGCAAAAAAGTTAATGTCAAGCCCTGTATGTGTGTATTTATATAAACTCAGCAAAAAAAGAATTGTCCCTTTTTTGGTAGTATATTTCTTTTTTTTTTTTTTTTTATAAGATCATCATGTAAAATTCAAATAAGCTCGAGTTCCCTTTTGAAAGGGAACGTCTCAGGTTACGCATGCAACCATGGTTCCCTGAGAACAGGGAACGAGACGTTGCGTCTCCCAGCCATGCCATATATACTTTTGGGTCGCACCATTATGATGTCATGAGCTTTCGCCGGTCAGTATCATATTGCCGTGATTTCAGACACTGGTTCACGTGGAGGCATTCCCCATAGCGCTTGATGCAGTGTCTCGTTCCCTGTTCTCAGAGAACCATGGTTGCATGTGTAACCTGACACATTTTATGACTATGGGTAACACTAGTATTTCCTACACCTACAGTGATTATTTCGGGATAATCCCGCAGCTCCTTGATAAGGAGGTGGAACTCTCCTTCCTCTCTATGCAATTTGAGGATTGGATGGACCCAATATGTCCTCTTTCTTTTTCTCTTTTTTAGAAGAGAGAGGACAACAAAATCATCCTCATTGCTTGAAGACTCCATTTTGTATTGTTTTGCGAATGTTTTGCAACAGATTAATTAATACGCATCGGACTCAGTGTTCAAGGTTTCTGTGCGTTTTTTTTTTTTTAGAATTTTTAGGATGACGAATACGAAAAAATGCAATTTTTGAATAATTGAAATTTATCGCATATGATAAAGACCTTTGCACACTTGGCACACCTCAAACCACATGTTACTGTGTATACCCCCCAGAAGGGAATTACATCTCACAGCAAGAACTGGAAAATCTGCCTGTCCATGAGGATAAGATGCACTGTAGATCTTAAAGCAGCTGGTGACTGATACTGATACCAGATCCTGACTGCTACTTAATGACTGTTGCTTTTGATATTGACCGTGCTTCACTCTGGGCACGCAATAGTCTGGGTGTTAACATTCTCTAGGGCTTCTCCACAACGTAACTCCCACAGATTTGTAGGAAAGACAGTGAAGGTGGAGAACAATAAATGTTTCACATTGTCCACAGCCCAAGATTTGCACTGTTGGCACCAATGAAACCAACATTTGGCATTGGCACGAGTGACCAAAGGTTTGGCTATAGCAGTCCGACCATGAATATTGACTCTGTGCAGCTCCCGATGATCAGTGTCCCAGAAAATGGAATGAATACTTATGCAATGTAATTATTTCAGTTTTTACAATTTATCATAAATCTGTTTTTTGCTTTGTCATTATGGTGTATGGAGTGTAGATTAATGTGAAAAAAGTAATTTAAAGTAGTTTAACATAAGGCAGCAACATAACAAAATGCGAAAAAAATGAAGGGGTTTGAATACTTTCGCAAGCCGCTGTATGCTTTTCTTTTGAAGTTTCAACAATAATAGTAAGAAATGTTTCTTAAGCAGCAAATCAGCATATTAGAATGATTTCCAAGAATGAGAATTCAGCTTTGCCATCACATGAATAAACTTCATTTTTAAATATATTAAAATTGAAAATAGATATTTTAAATTGTTATATTATTTCATAATATTACTGTTTTTGCTGTATTTTTGGTTAAATAAATGCAGCCTTGGTGATCTTAAGAGACTTCTTTCAAAAACATTATAAACTGTTATTGACCTGTTATAACTGTTATTTATATATATATACTGGTTGGTCATCAAACAGATAAGACTGACATGTATCATGTTTTCTGTAGGATTAAGGTTTCAAGACAGAACTCCGTTTGAGAGCAATGTAAGTTGGGTCTCTTTTGCTTCCAGTTACTGACAGCACAGAATGAAAACCCCACAGCATTGCTTCTCATATCTAAAATGAAGCTATGCCATCTGAGCGTGCTCTCATTTGATATACACAGACCTCCCTCACACCTGTCTGGGTTCTCCAGGTGTGTGTGTGTGTGTGTGTGTGTGTGTGTGTGTGTGTGTGTGTGTGTGTGTGTGTGTGCGTGTGTGTGTGTGTGTGTGTGTGTGTGTGTGTGTGTGCGTGTGTGTGTGTGTGCGTGTGTGTGTGTGTGTGTGTTGGTCAATCCTCTATCACGTATTAATTAACACTCTGAAAGGGTGGAGGGAGGGAAGACTGGAGGGAGGTAAGAGGGAAGGTGGAGGGAAGACTGGAGGGAGGTAGAGAGTGTTGAGTGCAGAGAGGGAAAGATGGATTGCGACGAAGGGAGAAGTGCAATAGAGCAAAAAAGAAAGAGGCCGGTGAGCCGTTGATGGGTGAGAGTCTGCAGTGGGGTTTAATTGGCTGCTTGTACACTCTGCAGGGTATTTTACCTGCCTGTCACACTAACACACTCATCGTAGAGTAAAGTGTAAGTGTGTGAGGGTGCATACATGTGTGTTAGAGCATGCTATCTGCTAATATGACACATGGAAGTCAACTTGGATAGTTCATCCAAAAATGAAAATTCACTCTCATGTTGTTCCAAACCTGTATGACTTTATTTCTTCTGTCAATAATGTTATCTTAGTATTATTTATTATAGTATTTATTAGTTAATTATTTTGAATTAGTTTTTATTTTTGTATTTTCAGTCTTCATTTTAGTTTTAGTAATTGTATGTGCTTTATGTGCTTTAATTATGTGCTTTTGTCATATTTATTAGTGTTTTTTTTTATTTTTTTTTTAAATCTATTTGGCTTTATTTTTCAGTTTTAGTTTTAGCAATTTTAGTACTTCAACTTTTCATTTATTTCATGCAGCTTTTTTTTATTTTAAGTTTTTCATTCAATATGTATATTTTATTTTATTCCAGTAAAACATTTGTAATAGGTTTAGTTAACAAAAACATTGTCCGAGAAACACAAAAGAAGATATGTAGAAAAATGTCTGTGTTTTTAATTTTTGGGTGAACTATGACTTTTAAAAAGTCAACTTTTTACTTTCATAATTTATTAATTTAGAAACATGCATGTTTGAGTAGCTCTGTATATTGTTGTATTCATTTGATTCTCCATGTTGCATTGTTCCTCTGACTGACCGTGTTAAACAGCTGCCATTTTTCTGAGAATCTGAAAACTCATTTGGCTCTCTCTGGTTGATTGGGTTCAGTCCTAAGCAACTTTATCACAGAAGTGCATGCATAATGCCATAGTTTTGCCCCCCTGGCCCAAGGCCACATTTACTATTGAACCGCATTCTTCTCAGCCAGTCACATCACAGCTTCCTCCTAAGCATGACAGGGGAAAGTTTATCCCCAAAGACATTGCGTTACGGCACACACAAACACACACACAAACTGCCGCCACCACAACTGCTCCATAAAATATTATCACCACTGTTGAAATTGGTAATTATGGAAAGAGGGGAATAATTTTGGTTTATCTATGTCAGTCACGCTCGCTACACTCTGTCTTTTGGCTTCGACAGGAACTGCAGCGTAGAGCGTATGCCAGGAATGCATTTCTAACAGAGCAGGAATAATCACATTGAACTGCTGGCCTGCATGAGTAAATAGCATTGAACACAGTGTGCTGAAAAATTGTGTTTACTTGACGCCACTAAATGCCTCCAAACGCTTGGATTATCCAACGGTAATTCAGCCTCTTGCACAGATCAAGTCTCATTAATCAGTGTTTAATGGTGCTGTACTGTACATCATGGTAGACCAGATTTTTACATTTTTGGAATAAAATGAGGCCGTGGTGTTGCCATTGATATGCAGTTTTTGTTTTATTTTATGATTGCTTTTAGGTGGTTGTTTGCTGGCATAAGTCATAAGGACCTAGACAAAGTAATTATTAGAAATTATTCAGATATGACCCAGGTTCCTCCTTCAGTGTTAGTCTTTTTTTTTTTTTTTTTTTTTTACCAGAGATACAGTATGTTACATTAAAAAGTATTTATATTGATATATTAAAAAGAAAAAAATAGTCAGTTCCTGCATTTTGTGTGTGACCCTGTATGATTTTCACCATATCATTTGGGCTCTTACTTGGAAGGAAGAGAGGTAAATATATATAGAATTTATTTCAACCCATTTACCAACAAAACAGGTGAATCTTACCCAGCCAAAATGTCAGAAATATCTAGTTGTGGAGTGCAGCCTTGCATGTTAGAACCGGAGTCAGACACAGATGGAGAGACTCAAGAAGAGGTTGCAACTTTTAGATTGCACCTGGATGTTTCTGAATGGTTAGTGAGTAATTTTATGTAGTTGTTGTGGAGTTACTTTGATTTAACTTATCGACTAGCATGTACCGTCTGAGCACGAAGCGTCTTCATTGATGGCTGCGTACCAACTGACTTATACAGCCATTGTGAGTCTGTCTGGCAACCAACATCACTCATGTTACTCTTCTGCTCTGATGTGCTGGCCTTCGCAAACAAACATTACACTATTAGTACAATTCTCTTATCTTACAGAAAGCGTAAAAAAGTTTGTCACCTGACTATACAGTGCATAATAAATGTGCGTTTATGAATTACGCAGACGGTGAGCATTTTTGGGATAAAACTAACAACATAGCTCTAAGTTAGTCTCTCTGAATACAATCAGAGACTATGGTAACTTTAGTCACATTAGCCATACAGCATTCTAGAAAGCTCATTCAGAAAGGAAATTTGCCAACATTCACAAAATATGAAGTGCCATGCTTACTTGATCTGATTATGAAGTTAGAGCACAAAACGTTGGTATTGACTCATCCTTCGGTAACAATTTTTTCACAAATCCAGCGTTGTACTGACCCTCGTTGGTAAAGCAGTCATGTGTAAAATGATTAGCGCAAATATATAACATTTTACTGACATTCTCCGGCACATTTCCTTCAAAAATGAAATTCAACTATGGTGTCCTCAGTGGCTCGGATGCCAGGAGTCTATGAAGACTTGTATGCTCGTTAGTACATCCAACAACAGAACATTTGTAATGGTTTTTGGCGCAGACATTGTAGTCCTCTAGCTAGCGGATACAGCAAGTAAACAGAAATGGCAGACTCTGTGCTTCTCACTCAGGGGTGTGTCTATGCTAAAAGGGCAGATCATCACCAGTCATGGGCGTGCTTTCACTACTCTTACGTAGGAGTAGGGGGAAATATATAACAGTGCATTCTGAAAGATTGAAAATGATAAATATGGATTATAATAAAAAGTATTGGGTGGATTTTTACCATTATAAGCTGGTTGTTTACACACACTGTGGACACATCTATGTTCAAACTCCTTATAAAAGTGAATTTTGCATAATATTTACCCTTTAAAAGAGTTGCATATGGCCTAAGAACACTGTAATGAAATGAATGACAGAAAGGTCAGACCATCAACATTGCAACACTAGAGACATCCAGCAAACATTGAACAGCTCATTTGAATATTCTACATGGATGACTCAAGGAACAGATGGTGGAAAGCGAAGTTGGATTATTCATTTAAAATGAGAGACAGATAATGGTGCATGTGTGTCATAATTGAAGTTTCTTGAGGCATAGAATAGGATCTGCTCTGAATAAGCTCATGTTTTGCCTCCAGAGGTAAATTCCTCATCTTCACAGGTGCTTTCACCTGCACCTGTTATCTTTTCATCCACTTGGATGGATCTCAATGTCCGTGTGTCTCTCTCTTTCTCTTCATATCCTCTTTTCTCTATTCACACTCTCAGTTTGTCTGGACTGCCATTGTGCAAACACTTTGGCAGGTGCTATAGTGCAGGTGAGAAGATTGTGCATCATAAAATCTTTAACAGAAGGCCTTTTTCATGTGGTTTTTCAAGTGTGTTCAATAAATCCATCACTTAAACCATGTCAATTCCATGCTGATCTTTTTCACTAGTTAAATTTTAAACTGTTTTAGTCAACCTTTTGTTTGACGTCACCTCTTCCCCCTTCGCAGTTGTGTCTTTCTGTTTTGTCAAACAGCTGCGGTATTTGTTAATTAAGTTGAAACACTTTGTCAGGTTGCAAAGCACAATTTGACAGACCGAATCTCCCCCTAGATGCTTTCCCTTTTGATCATCTCAGCTGTGAGATAACAGGATTTCACAGAGCATGGACAATTGTGATTTATGTGGCAATTCTTGAGCGGACACTGCAGTTAGAGCTAGTTGAAATGGATCGAAAAGTTCATCCGGGGTCAGTTGGTTCATTTCATTCTTGGGGTAAATGAACCGGTCAGTTGAGCTGATGTTGGATCATTGTAGTTTGCTGTAAAGCAGGGGAATTGACAAGCATGAAGCAATGCATTTCAGATAAAGTGACTTTAATGTTGTACTAGGTTTGTATCGTTTATCCTAGTCATTTATGTGTCTTTAAAGACCCCATAAATTTGAATGATGGGGTTTCCTTTCTGCATTAAAGATTACACATTGAAATTAGGCCTAACACAACTAGATTTTATTGATAAGGTTTTATTTATAATTTAGAGAAGTTTTTATTTTAATTTCAGAGAATATTTTATTGTACAAAACAAGACTAGTCAATCATTAAAATTTTTGGTCAATTTTCCAGGAAGAGAAACATAACACTTTTAAATATGTATTTTGTTTTTATATTTATTTTCTCATTTTTTTGGGAGCACATTAGCATGTAGATGTACTCAAAGCCATTTTTTTTAAAATGAGGATTTAATGGGGTCTTTTATTGATATCAGATCAAACTGTTCAAATGTTTGGGTCGGTAAGAAAAAAATACATATTGTAAAATATTATTATTGCTGTTTTATATTGTTTTATATTTTAGAATGTTATTTATTAATAAAATGTAATTTATATCATTTATTATTTTGTTGCTTCTCTTTTTAGCCATAACTTCATTTTGCAAGTATGAATACACACATTCTTTGTATCTTATTTTATGTGTAAATGCCTTCAGTTATTATAGTGCAAACCCAACACCAGCTCTTATAATGCAAAGCCTGCATCACTGCTGTCTGACAGATGGAGGATCCCTGTCCTTGTAATATAATATTAATAGCAGCAACTACCGTACTCTTGACAACTGACACAGTGAAAGTTACAACTGCTGAAAGAGACCGTTTCGGGCCACTGCTTGAGAATGAAATGCCTTTACTCTGTGCAAATATGACTGAGATTCACTGAGAAAAACACACTTGATTCACGTCCTATATCAGTTTAGAGAAAGATGGAGTTTTTCTTTTAATGCATACAAGAGGACAGAAGGGGCAGAGATGATGGCACAGACAGGTTCCAACACTGAATTGAAAAACTTTAGCATTTCTTTCTTTTCTTGATAAAATGGTGCAGTGAGTTGAGTTATTATTTTTTGGCACCTATATTACATAATCACTCATTATTTCTTATTTTGAAGTAGTAATCTAAATAAATGCGAGTAAATCTTACTCTGGGTGGCAATTGATTTTGCCATTTTCGTCAATAATTCTGTGCTGAATGACTCATTCTCTCATTTCAGATTCATATGTAATTAGTTCCTAAATGGTCGGCCCCAACACAGCCACTCATGAACAGATGCTTCACCCCCGCTCATGTTATATAGCGCTTTAATTTATTTTTCAACCTAGGTTTGGCTTGAGTGCAACTCATGTCTGTAATAAGCATTTTAAATACCTCAGTATTGTCGTGTATTTACCTTATGATGTGTTATGACAGTTTATTTCAAACTGATTTGCGGTAAGTGATTTGTCTTAATTTCAGAGTAATTTTATATGAATCGATCAAGACTTGCTGAATATGCTTTGACAGTGATGTGCCGTTGTTACATAGCTTTCCAAGGTAACCACTTGAATTTAACGTTATTATCATTAAATCTGTCATAAAATGCCATAAGGTGTCTGTATCAGCTTGTTGTCATAGAGAAACAGGCTAGTTGTAATTAGCCAAATGACAGAAAGGAAGAGACCACAGTGAAAGCCAGTCAATTATCGCATTATGCTAATGTGAACTAAGACCATAATGGCAACTAGCATGGAATAGAAATATCATTGTTTCCTTTCAGATACCTCTGACCAACATTAAATGTCTCCCCACTATAATGACTGCTCTTCACTTCATTAATCCTGACCAAAACAACATTCACTTTTCCTTCTTAATCAAGGCCTTATAAGGTTCAAGTAATCCTGTAGACATGAAGTCAAGAAAAAACTTTCAGACCAATTTAACCAGGTGCGAATGCACTATAATAGCATATAGTAGCCTTTGTATTATTTATTATTGTAAGTCATAATTTCAGTGCAAACACACCTCCTGTATGAAAATTTGAGTCAATATAGACTGTACGTGTTTTTAGCATAACAAAAAACACTGTTTGCCTGTCGCAATTATTGTTGCGTTAAACTGAATTTCATTTAAAAGATGTTTGAATTATTTATTTATTTATTTATTTTTTTCTTTCAATTGATCATGGCTGCAGTAATTAATGAAATGATGATCAAGTGATGGAGAAGACCATTATTACCAGGCATATATACAGATGGTCCACGTGTGTCTGGATATCTTTAGACTACATGTACATTAATCCGGATATTGAAAACAATGTTTTTGTTTCAAAATTCTCTCCATTCACACTAGCATTTTACAAAATGTTCTTGTCCTCACTGAAACATCGGGAAAAAACCCTTACTGTGCATGTGTAAACAAAAACCTTCTGAGATGATGCATAGAGCATAATCATTTTATTAGCAAAATTCCCAACCACTTACTGGTGTGTCCAGGTCTCACTCAGTCGCCATTCTGTGTATGGTCTAAAATGCAATTTAGTGTTTTTCCATGAACGTGAGTAGTGGCAGGGGCATACCGATATAAACATAGAAATGGGTACAATTTGCATCACATGACTAAACATGCATCATTGTTTTTCAAATACCTCTGTTCACAGTCCACACTGCAGCTCAAAAACAGCATTTTCAAAATTATCCACTTCGTTAATTTTTGCAAAAACTTCTGTCTCAGTGTGGATGGAAGGCCAAAATTTAGAGAAAAAGATGCATTTTCAAATGTGATTACTGTAGACATATCCTTACAGTCTCAATAAAGCATTCTGCATTCTTCGCAGCCTAGCCCTAGGCCCATAAGATCAGGAACTGCACCATGCAAATTGTCTTCAGCAGACTTTGGCAGTGCATTTGTGCAATTGTGCTGATTTGCATGCTGCTTTTAATGAATTTGGCAATAAAACAATCCAGACAGTGTGATTCATCAGTGTGGATCAAACATCCATTATTCATTATTTGTGAACTGTCTCTATATTGTTAAACAGAAATTTTTTTATATGTGACAGTTATCAACTATGCAGCTTACATGTTTTGTAATTCAGAGTCGTACATCATTTGAGGAAGCATAAATAATGGTTTCAGGAGATGGAAGTTGCTTATCGTGAAGAGGATAATTTACTGAGAAGAAGTTTAGTGTGATGAAAAGACCCTCTTCAGGGGACCCATCATTTCACATTCATCTTAAATTTCCAAGAACCCCGCATATTTATGTTTTTACTCATGATGACTTTGCTTGGAAGGGGCTAGTTATGGCCATAGTCACATGCCCTGTGACTTAAACAATGTTTATTAGGTTAGTCAGATATTCGTCTTTGTGAGAGCTCTGAGACTTATGAAAAACAATTGTTTTTTTGAAAAACAGTCATTTGAGAAAATGTCAGTAGTGACACAGTACCTAGAGAGGGAAGAATTGTGAATCTGTGCTGCAGTTTGAAATGGGAGATTATTGCACCATAAGTCATATGATGCAAATAACAGCCCCCCCAAAGGTGTGTTATGACTCTGCAATTTAAACAGGCCATTATGCAGTATCATCAT
Source organism: Ctenopharyngodon idella (assembly GCF_019924925.1). NCBI lineage: Eukaryota > Metazoa > Chordata > Actinopteri > Cypriniformes > Xenocyprididae > Ctenopharyngodon > Ctenopharyngodon idella. Next base: position 24,757,631 of record NC_067236.1, read on the forward strand.
CATCATCATCATCATTACTCAACTTTTGTTTTTGTTCAAAATTTGAACTTTCTGATGAAAACTAATGCTTTTCATTCACAGTGCAACCTTTTGGAGGGAAACCCTTTAAAAATCCTGAAGATCTGAATTGATGATTCTGGCTTTAATTAGTATAGCCTGTTTTAGTGATCACATCAATTCTTTACAGGCTATGCTAATCTATGCCAGAATTAGCAATGCATGTGGGACGGACTTACACTTCACTTATGGGCGTCACTTTATATTAATAAGTGGTGGGCACAGTGGCACCAGAACAAGTTTTGAAGTGTGTGTGCTTTTGGATGTGCTGATTATGACCACATAATGCTGATGGTTTAATATTAATTAGGTCATCCTCAAATAACATGATCTTTTGCTGTTTTGATAAATAGTCTGTGTGATACATTGATACAGAGATCAATACATTAGGTTTGGAGTAAATGAGAAATTGGTTCTTTCTGCGAGGATGCATTAAATTGATCATAAGTGACATTAAATACATTCTATTTCAAATAAATGCTGTTTATTTTTTAACTTTCAATTTATCAAAAAAAAAAAAAAAATCAAAATGTATTGATTCTACTGAAAATGTATCAGTTTTCACAAATAACATTAATCCGCACAACTATTTTCAACATTGATACAAATAAGAAATATTTCTTGAGAACCAAATTATCATTTTAGGTTTCTGAAGGATCATGTGACACTGAAGACTGTTAAAAATTCAGCTTTGTTGCCACGTCATAAACTACATTGTTTTCTATATTAATATATTTATTTTTTAATATATTTATTTCATAATTTATTTTTTTGATTGTATTTTTGCTTAAATTAATGCTGCCTTGATGAGCATAAGAGACTTCTTTCAAAACATAAAAAAATCTTACCAGCCTCAAACATTTGATTGGTCTTTATATTATATTATATTATATTATGTTATATTATATTATATTATATTATATTATATTATAATGTTAGTACAATTATAAATACAGTTTCATCAAGTGGTGGGCACAAATTTGTCCTAGCAAAAAGTTATGCACGTTTCCACTGTCATTTCCATTGTTTATGATGTCATTGCTGTAACGTTATCTCTTAAAGAAACAGTTCACCCAAAAATGTCCAAGCTGTTCTTTTCTATACATTGAAAGTGAATGGTAACCACAGCTGTCAAGTAAGATTTTCTTTGTATTTACATCACAGAGAATAACCTCACATGAAGCAATCATATAATTTTCTAAGATTTAGAATATAGTGCACGGATGATTTGGATCACTTTCATGATGGTTTTATTGTGCTTTTTTGGAGTTTGACAGTCCCTGGTCCCCAACCCACTTTCATTAAATGGAAAACAGCAGCTCAGACTTTCTGCTAAACATCTCATTTTGTGTTATGCTGAAAAAAAAAAAAGTTGTACTGGTTTGGAACAACATAAGGGTGAGTAAATGATGACAGTAAATGATTTTCATTTTTTTGGGTGAACTAGCCCTATAGATTTTTTTTTTTTTCTTTCTTTCTTGCTCACTGCATATTTTACATCACAAGATAATAAAAGCAAGTGTTTACAGCTCACTTACAGAGCAACTATATTCTATACCTTCTGAGAGCCTTGATCTGATTTATTGTAGGTGTTTGTGTGATTGCCAGAGCAGAATTGTACAAAACCATGAATAAGAGGAACAAAGACCATTTCCCTAGAAAGATGTCCAATCCAGTCTACTCATCACCTTGTCAGTGGCCCAAGATTAGAGAGTTTTGTCCACTGACCAGAAACATAACACAAAGAAGACCTCGTACAGACAAGAGATGTGTGTCCTGTCACCTGTCTGATTGTAATCTCCATGCAGTCCTGACTCAATGCTATAGGGCGGCAGAGAACGTAAAAAAACTAAATTGGGTCAGGCTTCTGTCCTGTTCTAAGAGCATTCTTCGTTAACCTGGTGGGGTCAAAGGTCATCAGTTGGTGAATGGCCTCTGGAAACTAATTTAACACAACACCGCACCTTTGGAGAAGTCATTATCAGGTGTTTGAATTATTTCTGTGTATTGTGGGTCGATATCTCTGGCGTCCCTCCAAACTCGTGTCATGCTCCGGTGCACTTGTACATGTTTACTGCATGTATGTGGAGTGTGTTTACATTCTCTGATGTACTTCAAAAAGGCTTTGGTCCAGTTGTATTTGTCAAAAATTTAAAAATAGTGCCAAGACTCAAATATGCTTAACAGTTGTGTTATTCTTTCTTCTTAGGAGTAAAACAAAGTCATTTTAATATGCTGTAAATATGTTCACTCTGCCTTTTTATTGATCCTCTGTAATCTCTCTTTGTCAGAATTTTCTGCGCATTAACTTTCCTCACAACATTCAGGTGAAACTGTTTTGGGAAAAGGTGCCATAGTCCTAAATACTTACCCATGTTTTGTCCTTTTGCGTTATTGACAGGTGATATTAGTAGATGTCCCTCTGTGTGCCTGAACCCAGATTGGCTTCACAGTCTCATTGCATATCAGATCTGGGAAGGGCTGCTGATCTCAGATCAGCCTTAAATGTCCACCTCTCCCTGGTAACAGACTGGCATTTGAGTGGCAGAGCAAAAGGCCGTGAGCGTCTGTAGGCAGCTGGTACACACCCCTGGCATCCAGGTCCATGAATGTTAATGTGGCGCTGTAAAAGCCCACGGGTACCAGATTTCTCCACAGTGGGATCACCTGAATTTACATACCCCGTCAGTCATTATATCGCCAACTTAAAGGGATAGAGACCCAAGCTGGCGTGGGCTGCAGAAAAGAGCAATAACTCTTGTATTTACCTGGATTTTTCTGGAGTTTTTTAAAGGGAATTTGCATTTTGCTCCAGGGCTTATGTCGTTAAAGGGGGCTAATATCATAAGAAATTGAATTTCCTTGATCTTTTGAGATAAAAGAGTTCATTTAATATGAAAAACACACTGTGACTTTCAGAGCTTAAAACTTCTTAGTCCAACAGGTTCATTTTTTGAAACGGCTGCAAAACCATCATTCCAAAATTCTTGGATTTCTGAAGTAAGAAACCTGAGAACATTAGCACCTTTTCAGTGTTCAGAAATGACCAGTCATGATGATTTTAATACTGAAAAAGTGGTAGAAATGATTGTCCTTAAACTCTATGATAATGATAAGCATAAGATATCGGAATGTTTGTCAAACATTGTGCTGTTCCTGGCTTCATATCTATTCTGCGTATCCATTTAAATGATCCTAACACTGACTATAAAAAGTTTCAGCCAATTTTTCCTAATGTCACGATAATTTATTTGTAATTGCAGGGGTCAGAGAGTCTGGAAATGTTTATGAAAAACTAAATTATTTTGGCGCAAAAAAACTTTGACTAGCATTGCAAGGACCACAGGGGGAAAAAGTATAATTTGATTAATTAAGGAACTGAAATTAAGACCTCATCATCTATGTTTTATCAGTTGTCTGGCACACTATGAATGGCTTTTCAGCTTCAAAGAACCTATCAACATCTTTTCCTCCTGGTTTATACTTCATATTCTGATAATGAAATCGTATCAGTTTTCCTAGTTCATAATATAGTTCCCCACATTTCTCTTCAGCATTCATAAAGTTGTTAGTGTTTGAGCTTAAACATGTGGCAACTCTTATTCTCTCACCAGCCAGGTCTCTCGGCAGTCCATTTTATCTTGCTGGAACTGTTTGTGCATTCAGAACTAATTAAGGGTTTCATACAGGGACCCATTTATTTGCAATATAAATTCATTTCTTTTCCTTCTCAACACCTTTGAAATGTGTTTGTGCTAATTTTTATTCCAGCCATTAGTAGATGTGCTGGTGTCTTGATTGATAAACCTTTTTTTTTTTTTTTTTTTTTTAAATGATGAAATGTCTTGCTGTGTGAAGTCTGGACGTCTGCTTGGACTATTATGAGCAGATGAGATTTGAGGTGTTGGAGTAGGTTAGCCTTATGGCTCTCTGTGTGTGTCTGATTAAATTTGAGATAAGCTAGCAGTGTGAACTGTGTGAAGTGTACTTGAGGTTGCCAAAGTTTGATGCATAGAGCAGAACAAATAAGCAAAAGCTTCCACAGTTTGACTTTGGCATTGTTAGAAATTCAAAATAAAATAAAATAAAATAAAATGAATTAAGAATTGAAAATAAAGTTTTTCACCATTTACTCACCTTCATGTCATTATAAATGTGTATGACTTCTGTGAGAACTGACTAATGTTCAGGATGTTCCCTTTCAGTCGGTCACGTTCGACATACGTCAGTAGTGACCGACGAATTGGGATATCGCTAGAGAGCCCTATCAGCTTCGAGTGTATAAACACAACTGAGAGTGAAAAACTGACTGAGAGTGTGTTCTCTCAAGCCTTGTGAGAAAAAAGAAGAGCTGCTGTCAAGAGTGTTGGTGTTACGGCACACTACAGCGAGGCCGTGACTTCCTGAGGAGCCTGAGCTTGTGCTCTCAATTGCTGTTATCACAGCACTGTTGCCCTGCTGGTTTGCGATTTGGGCCGGTTCCTTGCGTGTGTACTGTTAGGCGACCAGTGTGAACCTACAGTCACATCACGGCTGTTCCCTGCGTGCCTCAGCACACAGAACAGAGCTGAATTTCCCCCTTTCTAAAAGAGCTACACAGACAAACCCTGCGTCTTTTTCAAGATGTCATTTCGTCTGTGCGTTACTGGATGTGGTCGTTCCCTGGTCCCCGCTGATGGTCACAATCGCTGTGTCACATGCCTGGGCGTTCAGCATGCTGAGGCAGCGTTTGTGGATAGCTCATGTTCTCATTGTGGGAACACGACTATCTCATCTATCTTGAGGTCTAGACTCTCGTTCCTTGGTTCTCAGGGGGCGGGGGTCCCCTCCCCTATGCCCCGTACGGCCGTTTTCTCTGGCTCCGGCCAGGGAGGCGGCACGGCAGCGTGTAGGCAGGGTGACCTGAGGATCACGGTAAGGGCTTCCCCGCCGAGCTCTGCTCCGCGGGCCCCTTTCCCCTCTGCAACACTGCAGCCTGTGGTGTTGCCGGAAGAGCGTGCTGGTCCCTCCACGGAGCGACCATCCGTCTCCTTCGGCGCACCTGCAGATGAGCAGATGTCGATCGCGGCATCGGAAGGTGAGCTTGAGTCCTCGGGGGATGAAGACTCGGCTGCGCTGCCTCCCTCCGGGACCGTGGCGTTGCCCAAGCCTGATCCTGAGCTGACAGCTATGCTTGCCCGGGCCGCCGAGAAGGTCGGGCTCGTGTGGAATCCTCCACCGCATCCCGAGCCTTCTCGGCTGGATGATTGGTTTCTTGGGGCGGCCCGCGCTGGTCCTCAGCGCCCCGCCCCGGTACCATTCTTCCCGGAGGTGCATGAGGAGGTGACCAAGTCATGGAGGACGCCCTATAGCGTTCGTGCCAGGCCTGGTCCCTCCTCCGCCTTCACCACCCTGGATGGCGGGGAGGCCAAGGAGTACGCTGGGATCCCCCAAGTCGAGCGGTCCGTTGCGATGCAGTTGTGTCTGACGGCCGGTGAACCGCGCCAGCCGAACTCGTCCAACTTGAACGAGAAAGCTTACAGAGCCTGTGGACAGGCCGCCTCCGCCCTGCATGCCATGGCCCTTTTGCAGGTTTACCAGGGAGGTCTTGACCAACAGCTTCTGGGGGAGCTGCGCGCCTCCACTGACCTCGCCGTCCGGGCGACTAAGGTGACAGCGCGTTCCATTGGTCAGGTGATGGCCACACTCGTGGTCCAGCAACGTCACCTATGGCTGACCTTGGTGGATATGCGGGAGACCGATAAGTATCGGTTCCTGGACTCCCCCATATCTCAGGTCGGCCTATTCGGTGACACGGTCGAGAGCTTTGCCCAGCAGTTCTCGGCCGCACAGAAGCAGGCTGAGGCAATCAAGCATGTGCTGCCCCGGCGGTCCACTGCTGCCTCCACCCCACCGCCGGCCACACAGCCTGAGCCCGCTCGTCGCCGAGGGCGCCCGCCTGCGTCATCCTCCGCCCCTGCGAAGTCGGCCAAGCTGCAGCCTCCACCCGCCAGACAGCAGGGAGCCGGTCGTGGACGCGGCGCCCAGCCCGCTCAGAACCCAGCCAAGCCAGGTGGCAAATGTACTGGGAAGCAGTCCTGAGACTGAGAGGAGGGTTGGGGGTACCCACTTTTTCACAAAAAGAGCTGTTTCCCAAACCTTCAGGTCCCAAGAGGGCGCAGTTGGCAGTGTGTGAGGCCTCTCACTTCGCCAGCAGGTCCCAGTGTGTTGGTCGAGGCCGCCTCCCATGTGCCTTCTCCCATACACAGTCACCTCTCAGAGTCCGACCCCACTTCGGGCCGCTATGCCGTCCGAGTCGCGTCCCAGTACTCTGCCTCGCTCCCCCACGTCGGGTATGTCTGTGCTGCCTTTGGTCCCACTGGCTCGGAGTCTGGGAGCGTGGCTAGCGCTTCCTAGCCCGTCCCGCTGGCTCATTCATACCATCAGACTCTGCTATGCGATTCAGTTCGCCTGGCGTCCCCCGGTGTTCAGGGGTGTCCATTACACTCGTGTGTCCCTGGTCAATGCACCTGTTCTCCGTGCGGAGATTTCTGTCCTCCTGGCGAAGGATGCAATCGAGCCGGTCCCTCCAGCCGATATGAAGTCAGGGTTTTACAGCCCCTACTTCATTGTACCCAAGAAAAGCTGTGGGTTACGGCCAATCCTGGATCTGTGTGTCCTGAACCGGTCCCTTCACAGGCTGCCGTTCAAGATGCTTACACAGAAGCGCATTTTCAAATGCATCCATCCCCAGGATTGGTTTGCAGCGATTGATCTGAAGGACGCGTACTTTCATGTCTCGATTCTGCCTCAACACAGACCCTTCCTACGATTTGCGTTTGAGGGTCGGGCATATCAGTACAAAGTCCTACCCTTTGGGCTGGCCCTGTCGCCCCGCGTCTTCACGAAGGTTGCGGAGGCGGCCATTGTTCCACTCAAGGAACAGGGCGTTCGCATTCTCAAATACCTTGATGACTGGCTCATTCTGGCCAGCTCGCGAGAGCAGTTGTGCGAACACAGGGACAATGGTGTTAGCTCACCTCAGCCGGTTGGGTCTTCGAGTCAACTGGGACAAGAGCAAACTCACCCCCGGGCAGAGGATCTCTTATCTCGGTATGGAACTGGACTCGGTCGCCCGGACAGCGCGCCTCACCGAGGAGCGCGTCCAGTCAGTGTTGAACTGCCTGAGTATGCTCAAGCGCAGGACAGCGGCCCCACTGAAACTTTTTCAGAGGCTCCTGGGGCATATGGCATCCGCAGCCGCAGTCACGCCGCTCGGATTGCTTAATATGAGGCCGCTTCAGCACCTGCCTTCACGACCGGGTCCTGAGATGGGCGTGGCAACGTGGTACGTTCCGTGTCCCCGTGACACTGAACTGCCGCCACACCCTCACCCAGTGGTCAGACCCTTCATTCCTGCGGGCTGGAGTTCCCCTCGAACAAGTGTCCAGGCATGCTGTGGTCTACACAGATGCTTCTGCCACGGGGTGGGGAGCCACATACAACGGGCATGCAGTGTCAGGTCTGTGGACGGGGCCTCAACTGCAGTGGCATATCAATTGCCTTGAGTTGTTAGCAGTACGTCTTGCACTGAGCCGCTTCAAGAAGCTGTTGACAGACAAGCACGTACTGGTCTGCTCGGACAGCACTGTGGTCGTTGCGTACATCAACCATCAGGGTGGTCTACGCTCCCGCCGCATGTCGCAACTCGCCCGCCATCTCTTGCTATGGAGTCAGAAGCATCTGAGGTTGCTTCGTGCCATTCATGTCCCAGGCGTGCTCAACCGTGCAGCCGACGAGCTCTCACGGCAGCTCCACTTCCGGGCGAATGGAGACTCCATCCCCAGGTGGTCCAGCTGATTTGGCAGCGCTTCGGGGCCGCAAAGATAGATCTGTTTGCCTCCCTGGACACTGCGCACTGCCAGTTATTCTATTCCCTGACCGAGGGCAGGCTTGGCACGGATGCTCTGGCACACAGCTGGCCCCGGGGCCTATGCAAATATGCGTTTCCCCCAGTTAGCCTTCTCGCACAGCTCCTGTGCAAAGTCAGGGAGGACGAGGAGCAGGTCTTGCTAGTGGCTCCATATTGGCCCACTCGGACCTGGTTTTCGGAACCTGACACTCCTCGCGACAGCACCTCCCTGGCCCATTCCTCTGAGGAAGGACCTTCTGACTCAGAGACGGGGCACCCTCTGGCACCCGCGTCCCGACCTGTGGAAACTCCATGTGTGGTCCCTGGACGGGACGCGGGGGTTCTAAGTGATCTCCCGCAAGCGGTTGTAGACACTATCACTTCCGCTAGAGCTCCTTCTACGAGGAGCCTCTATGCGTTGAAGTGGAACCTGTTTGTCGAATGGTGTTCCTCTCACCAAGAGGACCCCTGATCATGTTCGGTCAGGTCTGTGCTTTCCTTCCTGCAAGAGGGCTTGGAGTGAAGGCTGTCTTCCTCCACCCTCAAGATGTATGTTGCCGCCATTGCCGCACATCACGATGCAGTTGAAGGTAAGTTGTTGGGGAAACACGACCTGATTGTCAGGTTCCTGAGGGGGGCAAGGAGACTGAATCCGCCTCGCCCTTCCTCTATACCCTCTTGGGATCTCTCCCTGGTACTTACATCTCTCCGGGGTCATCCCTTCGAGCCTTTGCAGTCAGTCGAGTTAAAAGTACTGTCCCTTAAGACCGGGAACCGGTATCTTCCCGTGTACTTGCTTCCAGCAGCCGGTAGACGCGAAGAGCCCGTTCTAGTGTCAGCTTGCAATGCTACTCCCGCCCTCTGGGACGGATATGTGCATCCCTTTACTCCAGTAGAGTTCCCCGCTTGTCGAACCCTGTCGAGTTCCTCTGCCTCCCTTTGCGGCTCGGACATTGCGGAGTGTCTGATGCCAGGCCAAAAGTCCGTCACCAATGTTGATGTTTGGCTGGGTGCCATATGTCGTGACCCCTCCACATGAGTGGTCCCATATGTGTATTGTCCACGGTCAACTCCCCACGGTGAGCCTGTGTCTTTCCCTTAGCAGAGCCAGCTCTGCTGTCACCTGTCAGATGAGTCTCCCCCTATCTCTAGGCTGGAGCCATCCCAGGGACTTCATATGCATACTGCCCATGGCCAGTCCATATGTGTATCTCCACGTAAATTCCTCCCCTATGGGTAGGTTGTGGTCTCTGCAGCGTCCCTTCCAGGTTCGCTTCCCCAGTGTTGTCTAAGTTTACTGTAGTGGGTCTTGCGGAATGGCAGTAGACTCTCTCAGTGTAAGCTCGCCATCTTCTCCGCCCCCCTGGTGCGCCGGGTGGCTAGAGCTTGCGCTGGGCGCTGGAAGGGGTCAGTAACTGTGGCGCTTTATTTGGGATCCCAATTCGTCAGTCACTACTGACGTACGTCGAACGTGACCGACTGAAAGGGAACGTCTCGGTTACGTATGTAACCCTTGTTCCCTGAAGGAGGGAACGGAGACGTACGTCCCGTCGCCACAGTTCCTGTGCCTTCGCTGTAGTGCAGACTCAAGATTGTCTCCTCAGCGAAAAACAGAGTGCGTTTGCATCCAGTTCCCTATTTATACCCTCCTCTCGGGGGCAGTGCGCATTGTGCAAATATCGCACACCAATTCCATTGGCTTATTTTTATACACTCGAAGCTGATAGGGCTCTCTAGCGATATCCCAATTCGTCGGTCACTACTGACGTACGTCTCCGTTCCCTCCTTCAGGGAACGAGGGTTACATACGTAACCGAGATGTTCTTTTTCATGTAGTTGCAATGAATTAGGAGCTTTCAAGTAGGGATGCACCGATCATGATTTTTCATGGCCGATTCTCTCTCACACAAACACACACACACACACACACACACACACACACACACATATATATATATATATATATATATATATATTATTCCGATGCCGGATTCCGAGTTTTTTTCTCTAAGCAAATTTATTTGTTGTTTATTTGCTCTATAACATGTCAAACTGGCCTTAAACAAAAAAGTATTTGTATCCATTTGAAATTAGAGACAATCACAATCCAAACAAAGATGCTAAACACGTTGCATTAGCAGTTATTTATTTAAATTAGATTTTATAATTTCAAGATTTAAAGCAAAAGCAGAATGGTCTGACTTTAGTTTCGTGAAATTATTACATAAAACATCTGCACAAAACAAAAAACAGCAGCAGATGGACTGAATGCAACTGCAAATTTACTCTCTGACAGTAGGTGGTGCTTATGGAACAGCAGCAATAAAGCGTTTTCTTGGTTACAAAGCAGCGCTGCACTTATAAACACTACTTTAATAGGCATTATATGGATGTAAAAGATTTACTGCATTGGGATGTTTCTGAAGACGGATACATAAAAATCCCAACCCCCACTCAATTCAATATTTAGGCTAAATTGTTTCTTGCATCGCGAACAGTGAGCTTGCTGTGCCTGGTACAGTATTTTCTGTGCTCACCTCTACTCTTTTCATCTGTCTTCAGCGTGTCCTGTCTCTGGCCTGTGTTGACGTCCTGTTTACAGACTTTGTAATGTTTCCACATAAATGACATTTTGGGAAATTATTGCAATGCAGTTTGTGTACAAGTTCAGAACAGAGATCAGCCAAAATAATAATAAAAAAAAAAAAAAACACCAGACGGTTGATGACTGGTCGACCGGTGTATCTCTAATTTCAAGCTTCGAAAAGGATGCAAAAAAAAAACCATCATAAAAGTGGCCCATACAGCTTGTGAGCTATACTCCAAGTCCTCTGAAGTCATATGATAGCTTCGTTATTAACAGACTGAAATTCAAGTCATTATTCGCTGATAATCTTTGTTCCGATTTAATTGTTAACTGTGGTGTCCAGATTATTGTGTAAGTGAACTGAGAACTGAATCAGTCCAATTTGAAACTGATTCATTAAAAAGAATTAACTCAAAAGAATTATTCATTCACAAATTGGGCAACCTAACTTCTTTCATAAACTTCTATTTCTGTTTTTCACAAAAAGCTATCATTGGCTTCAGAAGACTTATAATATGCTGTAGCACAAGTCCTATGAACTACTTTTATTTTGCTTTTTTTTTTTTTTTTTTAGCTTGACAGCCCTAGTCCTCATTAACTTTTTAATAATAATTATTTTAAGACTAAGCAACATTGTTTTTAAGAACTTCTCCTTTTGTTTTCCACAGAAGAAAGTCCTACAGTTTTTGAACAGCGTGAGGGTGAGTAAATGATGACAGAACTTTTATTTTGGGGTGAACTAACGATTTAATAATAACCCAGTGTTGCTTTGTTGACCCTTCTTCACAGATATACTCTGCTTTACATATAATCTGCCAGATATACTCTGGAAAACGTTGTAATAAGAGCCTTTGAGAAGAACTCCATTTATTGACCTTCTCCTCTTCTCATCATCTTTCTTTATGACAAATGCTTTTGACTTTGACCTGATTAAAGGCTGCCTTTGTTTTTATTGGTATCATCGGTCTTGTTCAATGGATAAAATTTGTTCAACAAGAGCTTTTATCACTCTTTGTTTTAAAAGTTAAATTTCATTTATTTTCTTCATGAAACCCAATGTTCTTGACACCGAATTTCATAAATGATTGGTGAGTTTTCTATGCTGAGGTAATGTTATTCATTTCTTCTTTTCACATCTGTGAAGCCCTAAGCTCTATTTACTGTGCCCTTTCTCACTTCTTGATCCCATTATAATGAAATGTAAAGCAGAGTACACAGTGGTGCGGTGTAGTATAGCTAAAGCTCAGGGCTGGTAACTAAAATGTTTTTGACAGATTACCAAAAATGAAAATTCTGTTATAATGTACTTAATGTCAAGAGAAAAAAAAAAAAGGACAAAAGCACCATAAAGGTGGTTCATATAACTTGTGTAATATTGCTCATAATATTTCTTAAAAATGCTCTCAGCTTAATCAGGTTGACTGTTCAGCTTTGACTGTAAACTTTGCTAACCTGTGCAGTGTTGACAGACTCCTGAGTTGATCAGCAGTGAATGAAAGAAAGAACGTTCTAGCTCTGAGTGCATCCTTCAGCACTTTGAGGAATGGCTTGTAATTTCCTAAGGGCAGAGTCATTACAGTAGTTCTGGTTGTTGGAGTTTTATAGATCCAGGAATAGCCCCACACAAGATGGAGGAAGTCTCCCATCAGCAAAAGCTCTGTGTTGTGGTAGTCAGCATTTGTGTGGTCAGAGATCCAATGTCTTCAGGAAGTCTATGTGTTTGTGTGTGTGCGAACATAGATGCCCCAATCCCACAGCTGTTTGGTTGTTTGTTCGCTAAAAATTTATGGCAGCGAATGGATTACATTTTAGCCCAGGACTTATTTTAGGAAATGTGAGGAAGGAAAACAAACCTTATATTTTAAAATGATTTAATGAATCTCTTTGATTATATTTTCTGAGTGTTCACCATTTCAGAATTCTTGCAGTAGTGCTTTTTGGGGGGCGGTAAATAATGGTGTGAATACCAGTAAATTGTCTTGCGCAAACCTTAGTAAATCACCTTGCATGATTCATTTAAATACTCCCCTCCCATAAATTTTGCATCTGAAAGGGAAACTTTTGTATTTCCCTTTCAGACGTTTTAAAAACTAAACTTTTGCGGACAGCTGCAAAAAATAACTGTCCATGCCTTTTCAGCGCTAATTTTTCAGCGCTAATTTTTCACAGCGTGTCTTTCCTGACAGCAAATTTTTAATTGCAAAAGAGGGTTTGTGCTAATGCAAGCTGTTAGTAAAATCTGGCCCTAAGTCAGGAAGTGGTCATCTCTTTCATTTGGGTGTTTTTGAAATACATTATAAAGTGAATAAAATGAATTCAAATCATGATCTTCATGAAACGGTTATGATTATTTGCAACGTAAACTTAGTACACTTTGTAGTACATATACAGAAAACAGAAAGCCATTTTTCTTTATAACTTTATTAAATGTGGTCAGAATCAATCCCAGACAAAACTCCATATGTGGTTTCAGTGACCCAATCATGATCTGATCACAATGCATCTTGGATGCATTTCACCAGTAACCTGATCACTAAAAACGCATAATGGTCAGTATAAAGAGGAATATAGAGGAATATTGTGCTTGTTGATATCTAGTTAACCTGCTAATGAGTGCCTTTCAGATACCTTTCCAAAATTTGATGCCAAACTTTGGAAAATCCGTTTCATCCTACAAAGTGTTCTGTACTGTTTGGGTTTCTAATTGACCATGCAAGAGTTTCTTTTTCTTACTAACTTCAAACTGGAGAGTTCATCATACAGTATATGTTTTTTCTCTCAATTAAGGGCCAAATAAGGAGAAGAAAAATACAGCTGGTTAATGTCGGGAAGGAGAGGAGGAGGAGAGAGACTGAGTGATCGTCTGTTATAGTGGACCACAGAAATTCTGTTTGTGCCAGACTCTTTGGCTTTCCATCGTCATACAGCCTGATAAATACTTCACACCTGCAGTGAATAATGCACAGAATCAATCATCAGTCTTTTAAAAAGGAACAAAACAGAAAGTTTCTGCTGCAGCCTCTGCATTCATTTATTTGAAAAGGAATCAGATCCCTTTCATAAGTCAGGGAGAGTGTGAAGTGTAAATAGGATGAGAAGGGAAACCATTAAAGAACATTCTAGAGACATGGTGCATTATAAAGCATTATATCTCCATTCTTGGAAAGTGTGAAAATCTGAAAAGTAACAAAGTGTGAAACTGACCAGAAAATACTGGCCAAACACCTGACAAATACTTTGAGTGGATAGGAGACATCCGTGCCTGAGTAATGGAGCAGTTCCAGACATGCTTGTGCTTTGCAGAACCAAGACCAAAGTGTAGCGTTTGTGGCCACTATCAAAACAAATGTCATATTGGTCTATAGTATTTTTTTTATTAAATGTAATTGCTCTAGTAAAAAATGTGACTTGCAATAAAGTCTGGTGCGTAGCCACATGCTCAGAAAAGAAGAGGCTGTCTTTTCTGACATGTTTCAAATGGTAGTTTAAAGTCCTCTAAAACCTGGAACCTACTGATATTTGGAAAGGCTCTACAAACATTTATAAATTAAAAATAAAGCAGATGAAGACATTTTTTTGTAAAAAATGAGTAAAGTATTTTTAATTTTATTCAATTTAATATTAATTGTAATTTGAGCTTTAAGCTGCATTTTGTGCATGAAAGGTGCAATACAAATATGATTACAAATTATGTAAAGTGATCAACCATGATAAACTTTTTTATGTGATCTAAATCTTTATCTTCAAATTGCTGATACCACAATAATAGATCAGTGTACAACAAAGTAGCTTGTATTCAGGACATCGGTGAAAGCAAGAGCGAGACAAAGTAGCTGTTATTAGATTTCAATGGTCTCCCTTTAACCTATCAATCTTGTTCATCAATAGAGCTACCTCACTGTAGATGGATGAGCAGAGGTCAGAGGCTGGTACAACTCATAACTCAGGGGAAATTTGTGATTGGGGTTTTGGTCCAAAGATAATGAGTTGGTTACCGATCATTTTCATTTGCGTAGAAGCCAGCCAATCCGATTTCTGCCAGATCTTGGCCTTGTAAAACAGCAGCTGCTGTTTCTGACATATGAGAGAATAACTGCGATGAAAGATAAGGTTGCAGTCCCCAATAAATAGGGTCTAGCAATGTCTATGACCTTACGTGTGTATTGTTGAGGACATTTGTGATTTTGTTATGTGTCTGACAGGCCTTACAGGAGCAAGTGTTCGGATTCTGTTTGCACCTCATTGAATCATTGAATCCTCCTTAATGTACTAACCATGAAAAGTGTCCTCTTCTGTCACCCATAGGTCTTGTACCTGTCCTCTAGAAAAGCATTGTGGGTAATTTAGAGTCCCTTGCAGTAAATGTCGGGCATAGTCATATGTCACTAGGTAAAGACCGTGGTTATAAAACACTTACGAGTGTAGAGACACACAGCATTGCTGCTTAGTAACCCTGTTTGTTGTTTGAATTTCTTCCATTTAGAAGGAATGGCTAAAGTCAGCGCTGGCAATCAATCATGCCTGGTAATATAACAGTCTCTTAAAAGTTTTTTCATTGTCGTTTCTCCTTTATACAGATTGCCACAATCTGTCAGTATGTTCCTGTTCCTACGCAGTCATACCTCTTTAAAACCTTTAGTGAATCAGACTAGCTTTGAACCAGATAATAATGGTTATGTACTGATGCAGCACTGATCTAAATGAAGCTTTTCATTTCTTTTTTCGTCCGATTTCACACTTCCACTGTTATTTGAGACTGCCTCGAAATAGTCCAACATGTGAGATCTGAGCTAGTCTAATCTAGTCTAAATGTCTGTGCTATCATCATATTCAATTCTGTCCTCAGTTCTTCATTGAATATCGATTGAGTCTGACTGAACTGATTAATGACAGTTAATTTGATTAGTGACATGTCTATATCATTCCTTTGGGGTCTTGTAATTTACATCTCCTCGATAGTCTCTCAAGCTATTTATCTTAAGCCTATGAGCCATTTCTATGACCCCACTGTTTTGCTCAGACTCATATTAATAAATCAGATGCTCATGTCTAAACCGTGGCTCTGGCTATTGACAGATCACCCATCATGCTACATGGTAGTATGTGCCTGCCTGGCTGAAGTAGATGTGTGTTTGCTTCTATTGCGTCCCAGTGTCATTTTTACTGATGGCTTGTGAGCGTTTCATCTCTGGCACCCTACCAGACAGCATCTGAAACCGAGCATATCGTGCAGCACTCTGAGAGCGGAGAGAAACATCTCCAACGGAGCCGAAGATTGTGTCCCTGAAATCCGTACTATGTCCAGTGTGTGGTGTAGAATGTGTTGACTGTAGGCCCGAAAGGATGCCAGATAAGCTTTAATCTTGCTTTCACTAAAGTCTTTAAAGGCTTTAGACATACATTTCAAGTTGTTTGCTAGTGCAAAACAAACAAAAAAACCCCCAGAAAAACAGGCACAATATCTGAAACCCTCTGCGCATAGTCTTATTGTGACAGTTTTTACAATGTGTATATAGGCTATATACTGTATGTATACACTATCATTCGAAGGTTTAAGCCCGGGACACACCAAGCTGATGTCACAGAACTATAGTGGCAATGAAACAGCCAATCAGAGTTCTTGCTCTCACCGATGGCCCGAATACAACATGCTGAATCGGCCCAAAAAATCACCTTCCCCCCCCGACGGCGTCCGACTAGATTTAACGGTGCGGAACACACTGAAAAACCTAAAAAACGTCCCGAAATTGAACGAATTAGTAAATCGTGCACACAATTTACTTTCTTTTTCCTGTATGTCTTGTGTGGGGCTCCGTACTTTTATCCAGCAAGGATGCATCAAATTGATCAAAAATGAAAGTAAAGACATTTATAAAACACACACACACACACACACACGAAAAACATAATAATTTTCCATATGGAAAAACTATTATTTTCAACCTTTATTCTGACCTTCTGTCTGAAATTATCTGTTTTTGTCCTTTAAGGCTTTTTAAGGTCAAAAAACTAAGCCGACCGACGCTCAAAAACACATTATCCTTCAGAATGTCACATTATCCTTCAGAAATCATTCTAATACTGATTTGATACTCAAGATTTTTATTATCATTGTTGAAAACTGTTGTACTTCATGATATTTTAGTGGAAACTGATACATTTTTAGGGTCGTCTAAAGAAAATAGAAAATTCAAAAGAACAGAATTTATTTGAAATGTAAATGTCAATTTTTTTTACTGTCAATTTTGATCAGTTTAATGTATCCTTGCTGAATAAAAGTTTTTTTTTTTTTTTTTTTTTTCATTAAAAAAGTTTGTCTGTGGCAACCACTAACCTTTTATAAATGTAAATATTAAATATTAACAAAGTTGAAGATTTGAGTCATAATTTGTCATTGTTTTGAAGCAGCACAGGGCAGTGCTTTTGACTGTGTGTGTCTTTTGCACTGTTTTGAGGGACAGTTAGCATTAGCATTCGTTGCTGCTGCTAAACCTCACAGCCACCTCCTAATCATAATTCTGTGATGCTCTCAATGTTAATTTGCCTCATTACTGGACACAACTGTCTCACTTCCATTAGAGACACTCTGGGCATCTGCCAGCATGTCACAGTGTCTGTCATTAGATTTCAGTGGTCTCTGTTTAATCTATCAATCTTGTTCATCAATAGAGCTGCCTCACTGTAGACGGATGAGCAGAGGTCAGAGGCTGGTGTTATGTCAAATATCATTTCATTAGAAATGTTTGCTTATTTATTATTTTGGGTCAGTGTCCAGTAGGAATGGGAATGAGATGTGGACATTCCCGTCAGATGTAATAAAAAAGCACAGCTTGTAGTTACTATTTTGGAAAAAGTTGATTTTACACCAAAATATGGATTTTGTTTTCTTTGCAGCTGTTGCTTTCTTTGTTGGCTTTGTTGTACCTCGTAAGCAAATCTCAAAATGAATATCTATATTTCATACTGTACATTATAGCTTTTTTTTAAAAAACTAAATTCATTTATATCATTTAAATGATATTTTTAAAGGTGTTTAATTTGTTTAGACAAAATAGTGTGGAATTTTAATATTGGCCATAACATGAAAATAATTATCGGCTTATCATTATCACCCAGAATTTTAGTATCATTGCATCCGTAGTTGACAGACGAATTGCTTGAGGCTGAAAACTTACCACGCTGTGCTTGGTTAACTATGTAAACTAGCTTTGACCAGCAAATTACCATAAATTACCAATGTTTAGGCATCTAAAACCCCTAGATACTGATATAAGCTGGATTTCCCAAGCTTTGAGGTAGAGTAGCACTACTACATCTATTAAACCTTTGACAAGTACAATCACAGCGAACATTCAAATCTGCATTGTTGCTGCTGCTGACCCAGAGAGAGCAGTTCGTGTACAGATATGAAACAGCTTCACAAACAGTCTTTTCCACCACACAGTAACATTATTTCTGTGTTACAGTAATTCAAATTATCACAGAAGTTCTGGGATAAAACTTTATAGTTCGCAATAATCACTAATGTCTATGGAAGTGATCAAAATAGAGCAAATCCCCTTTTGAAAATAACTTGACCTTCAAATAAAGATTGTATCAATTACATCGTTACACCAGTAGGTGCAACAAGTGACTGTTGAAAAATGTATTCGTCATCAAATCTTTCATTCAAAAAATTCATTCAAAAACTCTGATTTTTCAGAAACAGATCTTTTAGATGTGTGTATTCACCTTCAATAAATCCTGTTGGCTCTGAATATTGTCAATATTTAATAAAAAAAATTTGGAGGGATGAAACCTCATATTCTATTATTAATATGCTTCATTCACTGTATAATAAGGAAATCCTTTGAAGGAATGTCTAAGGAGGAACCGATCCTACAGTTTTTGAAGACCGCAGCATATTTTTCTCTTTCTCTCTCTGTCTCTCTCTCTCTCTGTAGAGCACACTTGCTCGCTCTCTTTGTGCTGACAGGAAACAACTGATTTAGATTCTTGCTAATGAACAGTGATGGAAAGAAAAAGACAGCGTGAAAGAGGAGTCAGGCACTTCATAATGTTAGGTTTAATGGAAACGCAATGTTTCACTAATTGAAAAAGGAAATTGATGCAGGAGATGTGTAATGTACATTTGGGTTTAGGTTTCCTATTTGGTTTTGTTTCTGCATGATGTAGGGAATTCAGGGTGAATCGCAATGAGCTGTCACCATATGTCACCCTTCATGGAGCCTTTGCCTTTTGTGTTTTTTTTTTAGATCCATTTGAAACTGTGGGCCTAGAGAGAGTAAAAAAAAAAAAGAAAATTTGAATGCATTTATATTATATACACTACTGTTCAAAACTTTGGGATCAGTAAGATTTTTTTATTTTTATTTTTTTTGACAGAAATGAATACTTTTATACGGAGCCCCGCACATGACATGCGGGGAAAAAATAGTAGGTTAAATCGTGCGCACACTTTACTAAGTTGTTCCCTCGATTTATAAATCGTGCGCACGATTTAGTAAATGGGCAGAACGAAATAGTAAATCGTGCACACAATTTACTTTCTTTTTCCTGCATTTCATGTATGGGGCTCCGTACTTTTATCCAGCAAGGATGCATCAAATTGATCAAAAATGAAAGTAAAGACATTTATAAAACACACACACACACACACACACACACACACACACAAAAACAAATAATTTTCCATATGGAAAAACTATTATTTTCAACCTTTATTCTGACCCTCTGTCTGAAATTAACATTATCCTTATAAAACAGGAACTTACAGACAAAGCATTATGAAATCATTTACTTACGGTTTGTGATGCAGCTGTTGTCAGATCCAATACAGCTGGCTTCTTCATCTTTCAACAAAAGATGATTTTCGAACTATCCATTACACTGTGCCTCATTAACAAAACAAAATGCTCCGAACAAACATATAATCATCCTGCTTGATCTGGGACACCATTAAAATAAACCATCCACTTGCTTCCGACGATCTTTCTAGGATCCTTCTGAAGTCTGTACAGAGATGCAAACGAGCTGTTTAAACTGGACACGTCAAAGCGAACGTTCTTTCATTCTTCCATTTGTCCTGTTGTCGACAGACTCAAGCGCATGGAGCATTTGTATACTGTATCCAGTGTAGACAGCATCATGGATTATAATGGGTTCTGTTTGCTTTTGACGCAACGCAATGCAACAATTTCTCATGATTTCTCATGTCATGATCTCTTTAAAATAAAAAAGTTAGTTTAAATGATAATATTTAACAATATTACCCTAAATATTTGAACAATAATATATATTTTATAAAAAATTAAATGGCAGGCAGCATATAAATACAACCCAATCATAAATGATTGTTTAAAACTGTATAAAATTCCATATGATTCTTCCAATTGATTGATCTTTATTTGAAATGTGTAGGTGGTGAGATGTGTGCAGTCATGTGTAAACGTTTTAATGAGGGTTTTAGGAATGGAGAATGTGAGGACCTCAGGGCCAGCGGGGGAGTCAAGGATCTTGTACCTTCATTGCAAAGTCTTCAAAGTCCAAAACTTTCTTAACTCATTGAAATGTAATTTTAAATCAGAGGTGAAAGAGAAAAGTAATGAGCCCACATACAATTTGATATTTCCTAAAACAATGCATCTCAAATTCTGCAATTAAAGGAATAGTTCAAAATCAAAAATAATCAAAAAATTCTGTCATTGTTTACTCAGCATAGATCTTTTCCATACAACCACAGTTGATAGACACCACGGCCTGTCGAGCTCCAAAAACCACTAGTATATCAAACTTTGTCACTACATGGAGCAAAAACATACATTTTTACACAGGTTGTGGCTGCAGGCGAAATCTTTGCCCTGACAGTGTGCTAATGCATATTTTAATGTATTTTCATATTCTTTAACAACCAGTCCATCCATTTTCTTCAGATGATAGCTTGTTCCTGCAGGGCAGTAATGATTAATCATTGCAAAAAATATCGGCTAACTGTGAAGGGAGGGATGGTGTTTATGGTAGGTGCTACGAGAAGGCCATCTGGATGTGACATAGATGCTGTGTTTGATATTACCCTTACAGATCATCTCATATAAAGCAATTACTTAAGACACCCCAGGGTTTTTTAAGATGTTCATTATGACAGGGCAGTGATTGGTTGAGGCAGTGTTGCTGTGTGAGGCCTGACAGTTTTTGCACTTTTAGAGGAAATAAACATACAGTTTAACTTATAGTTACTGGTAAAGGAGAAAGTGTAAATAAGAACTGATACACGGACTTATCACTAATAAACACTAAAAGGCCAAATTTGCTCATTCGTCCATATGTTACCAGTCTGAAAGAGATGAACATATACGCAGATGTTGTTTATCGATCCCTAGGGGGAACGTCAGGAATGTTGCATAGATTAATGTGTGTCTTAATTACTGTTATTTCCTCACAGAGAAAAGCTTATATATTCTCATGAGATATGAGAGATCTGCCAGGATCTGATTTTTTAAGGTATTAGTATTTAAAGTAATTGGCATGTTATATGAAATTTATGTATATAGAAAATCTCCTTAAATACATTTAAAGATAATGATGGAAACTTTTTTTTCTTTTTTTCTTGTCCAAGTCCATTAATAATGAGATTTTGCCAGATTCATGTTTTACCCAACTTTTAACATGAAAAGCTAGCAACTTATGAATAAATATTGCAGGCATCAAATGTGTCCATATTGTTTAAATTAGGTTTTTCTAGGTCCTTAATGTCATTCTCTTTCTCCTTTGTTTGTGGGAAAACATCAGCATAAACACAAGCAAGTATTAAACATTTATTTAATGTATTCTGTGATGTTTGTAGTGTTAGTTGATTCTCGCTATAAAATATTCCATCCTGTTAGATAATGTGCAGAAATCTTTAAAATAAAATAAATATATATACAACCCGAATTCCGGAAATGTCGGGATATTTTTTTTAATTTGAATAAAATGAAAACTAAAAGACTTTCAAATCACATGAGCCAATATTTTATTCACAATAGAACAAAGATAACATAACAAATGTTTAAACAGAGAAATTTTACACTTTTAAAGTGCATACGGTATGGGCAAGTTTTGTAAGGCACTATGAATGCTGAAAGGTATATAAAGGTTTTAGAGCAACATATGCTCCCTTCCAGACGACGTCTATTTCAGGGAAGGCCTTGTGTATTTCAGCAGGACAATGCAAAACCACATACTGCAGCTATTACAACAGCATGGCTTCGTCATAGAACAGTCCGGGTGCTGAATTGGCCTGCCTGCAGTCCAGATCTTTCACCTATAGAGAACATTTGGCACATCATTAAACGAAAAATACATCAAAGACGACCACGAACTCTTCAGCGGCTGGAAACCTATATCAGGCAAGAATGGGACCAAATTCCAACACCAAAACTCCAGAAACTCATAAGCTCGATGCCCAGACGTCTTCAAACTGTTTTGAAAAGAGGAGGTGCTACACCATGGTAAATATGCCCCTGTCCCAACTATTTTGAGACCTGTAGCAGGCATCAAATTTGAAATGAGCTCATTTTGTGTATAAAATCGTAAAATTTCTCAGTTTAAACATTTATGTTATCTATGTTCTATTGTGAATAAAATATCGGCTCTTGTGATTTGAAAGTCTTTTAGTTTTCATTTTATTCAAATTTAAAAACGTCCCAACATTTCCGGAATTCGGGTTGTATATATAGTTTAAAAAATGACCCAAAATAGACTTTAATTGACTTTAACTCTTAATCCCTCACAGAGAAATGACTAACTTCCATCTTGTCCGGTTTCATCTTATTAGGAACATTTTCTTGCCATTGTGTAAATAATCAAGTTTAAATGAATAAATTTTATGTGCCTGAGCCTGAGCAGAGCATATTTTTGAAGGTCTGCTATACCCTTTTATGGAAATACTTCCCTAAATTACAGCACAAGCGTATTCATTTTTTATAAGTTAAAGAGTTCATAAGGTACTGCTGAACAGGAATAACCCAAGTACACTGTGTTACATTCGTCACTCAAGTCTGTAGTTTATTCAGTTTTGCGGTTGTGCATGTTCTTTCTTCCTATGAGCGGCTGGTTGGGACTTCACGGGTACAGAAGTCTGACTGGAGAGCTCGTCCATCAAAAAGCCCTTGGAGTCTCCTTTTCACTGTAGGTTGCTGTGTAAGGTATGCTGTTATCCAGTTAGCAGTTCCCTTGGCCACTGAGGTCATGTTTATTTCATATTCATAAGGATTGATGGTTGCAATGTGCACTTCATAATCTGGGTGCAAAGGCCAGGTATTTGAACCTCGTTCAAAGTGACATTGTATACATGATTTAACCTCAACCCTAACAACAGTATTACAGTTAGAAAGTTAATTTCAGTAGTTCAATGTTCATATCAGTAGTTCAACAGCACACAATCAGTTTAAATGTTTTGTACGATTTTTAGGCTCTTAACAGCTGTGCTTTTTCCATTATTACAGTACGTACCTATGAGACTCACCATGAACTGAATGAAAGATCTCTCTGGTGAGTCAATGTGGTGTGAGTTATTTAAGAGGTAAAGAGGGAGGACACTTTAGGGCTGATTTGGAAATTACATTTTAAATAGCACTGACAAAGTTGACTCGTCTGCTGTAGAACTGCGGTACTCAGAGATTATCAGAGCCACTAAACTTAATTAGGCAATTCAGACATGTACCCATGAATGTAATCTTCACATTCACACAGTGTAGGAGAGCGAAAAAAAAGAGAAACTAGAGGTGGGAACTGCAGCATGTGTATCCATAGGTGTCAAAATAGGTGGTCATAATGTTTTGGCTCATCTGTGTGTCTATATATATATATATATATATATATACACACACACACACACATTACCGTTCAAAGTTTTGGGGTCAGTAAGGTTTTGTCTGTGTTTCTTATACTCACCAAATCTGCATAATAATAGTATTTTTATATAGCTCCTCGCACATTTATGTGACTTTGTGACAAACATCTGAAGAGCTAATCAGAATTTTACTAAGTGTCATCAGACACTGTAATTGGAAGGTCAAAATTTAAAGGAGATAATAATAATTGTCAATGATAGTCAGATTACACAAAGGAAAAAATAGCCAATTTCCAATAAGATCTGTGTGCTTCATTAAAATAGAGACTTTGCAGTCCTTCTGTGCTTTTGTAATAATCTGTTGCGCATATAGATGAGGCTCCCTAGCATATCAAATCAACACCTGTTATGTTTTAGCTCATGCTTTAAAGCACTCAAACTAAATATCTTTCACAATGCATGTGTGGCTTTCGCTCTTCCACAATGGTGTAATTGATGCTTTTAAATTGCTGAGCATCAGCCTGGTTTAAATCCTTCTCTTTTACACTACGCTGCTCTATTATTCATTGCCCAACCTGATGACAGAGCGTCACAGTAAACTTGACACACCTCATGTTACATTTGCATGGAGCCAAACTCATTAGATACTACCTTTAGGCCCGTTAAAGGTCAGGCGAGCGGAAATAACCATGTGGGCCAAAGAGAACATGTTTTAGAAATGCTTATTAAAGCAATGTGACATTTCATACCGTGAATGGGGTTGTAGTGTCTTTTGTGGTGTCAGACTGGTTAGCGTTGGACTTAAAGGGTTGGAGAAAATAATATGGCTGCATTTTAAAGGGGGGAAATATCACACCAAACTGACCATGTTCTTTTTTCAATTTATTTTATTTTTTTTTATAAGGTTGTGTTAAAACAAACCACTCTCTTGCACGCTGTAAGCATACACCGTGTTTTGAAATGTCAGCCGCTTTTACTTACACATGAACTGTTGCCTAATGAGATTTTAATACTTGATGGCTGAACAATGCAAGGTGCTAATTGTGAGAAGAAATTTAATGCTCTGTCAAATTTTATGGATGATCGCATTGGCAACAGCCAATCAATTCGCTCTACATCTTTTTTCAGACACCATCGCAAGTCTTATTTATAGGGATCGACACTTACTGTCTGTTTGACAGCTGAAGGACATGGATGTCAATGCGACGCTAAAGACAGATCGTGATTGAGACATTTTAAGATCTTATCATGGGAACAAATTACATTTACCATGTTTTATTCAGAGCTTTCTCTTGTGCTGTCAGAGGGTGCACGGGTTACATTGATGGAGGGGGGAAGTCAAATAGTGAATTATTAATTTGGTCCTAATAATAGAAGCATGGCTGTTCTGGAGAATTAAGCCAATTCGCAAGTCTGATCATGCCTCCTTTCTGTTGCGGGTAACTTCTGTGAATTTATTGTTCTTTCTCTGTACTTCGCCTTCACATCTCAGTCTTTGATATTACAGATTAGTTGGTGCATGTTGCTGTCGGATGGTCATGTGCCATTACACAGAAGCATTGATATAAGGTGACTGGCCTGAGATGGCTTTGATCATTGCTGTAATCAAGCCTGAAACTATGCTTTTCTCCTGCCAAATGGTTTTTAACAAATCCACCTTAACTCCCACTTCACTTACTTGTTACACAGATTTCCCCCTCTGGTTTTATCTCATCTTCTGCTTTCGCCTCTCTGGGTGGGAACCAAAGATGATCAATAGATACTGTGCATGGGAGAGCTCTTCCACATGATTGGCAGAATGAGAATTCGTAAGTCTTGCTCACTTGTAGCTACAGGTAGCGCGCATCACACTGTCATTCTTCTAGATCGGCTTGGAAATGATTAATATCAGCTTCCTGACAGACCAGGGCCCTCATTTATCAACAGTGCATAGAAAAGGTTCTATATTTTGTCCTACGAATGAAATTTAGAATGTGCCTAAGTACAAGAAAATCTGTATTTATCAAATGTGCGCATGCAGTTCTTACGCACATGAGTAAGCAATCATTGTTGATAAATCCCGTATTTGTGCAAGTACCATGCTCGTTAACGGTCATTAGCATTCAGAAACACCTCCAATGAACCATATATGGTGACAATACTTCCCTTTAAAAATCACGTGATTGTATTTTTTCCTCACCGCAATAATGCAGATCAGCACAATCTTGGAAAATGTGCTCTCTAAGGAGCGCATTGTTTGCCAAGTCTTCCAATAATGCAAGTTAAGCCATTGCACTGAGACAAACATTTTTCACAGCTGTCTTTTATAGGGTTTGACACCAATTACGCATCGTGTTTAAAACTAGACAAATTATAAATTGAGTGTTTTATAATTAAAAGAAACACAGGACATATGTGGATTGCTTAATGCATACTGTGACACTCTTAAATGCTTTTTATGTGTAGTGTCGTTATTCTACCACTAGATTCTCTGCGTAAGCATGCTCAGAAGTGTGCTTATATTTACACACATTTCTACATATAAGTACAAGTTGGTGAATCCCACACTTTGCGTGAAACTGTTCTTACGCACTCATTATGCACAAATCTGTCCGTACGCACCGTTGATAAATGAGGGCCCAGTGATTCCTTCGCATGGTCCGTGTTGGGTAGTAACTAATTACATGTAATCTGGATTATGTAATCAGATTCCAAAAAGTAAGCACTTGTAATTAGATTATATTTCATTTTAAAATACTCATAATCAGACTACAGTTCTTTTCTATTGACTGCATGATTACATTTTATTCTCACAATGGCAGTAAATTATTCATAATCCATTGATTCTACTGCTTTTTTATATTTTACATTTTCCTTTCCAGGTTTGTGGAATTACACACACAGACCAGCCACTCATGTGACTATCACTGAAAACTGAATGTCATAACTTTTTATTGCTTTGAGATATAAACACAAAATTTTGTGCAGTTGACATGATTGTGAACAAGCCCACATGTGAATTTGTGACTGGTCACATATGCTTTCTAATGGTCATATAAATGGTCACAATATAAATCAGTAACCCAAGAAAAAGTGATGCAGTTTTTCTCAGTAGCGTTGTAACATAAGAACCTCCAAACATGATTAAAATCTATCTTCTTCAAATTTTTAAAGGCTTTCTATCAAATTAGATCATGAACTTAATGCGGCCTTGTTATATTTATTTATTTATTTATTTATTTATTGTAGAGTTATGCAGGTTTTTTTTTTTTTTTTTTAAAAAAAAGCCCTTTTTAAAAAAAAAAAAAGCCCTTACTTTTAAGTATTTCACTTAGACATGAAATAATCAAAAATGACTTCAGGGTGTAAAAATTTAATGGAGAAAGATGCCGTTGTACCAGTAGGGTCACTAACTGGGTCACGCTAACCAACCAAACCTTGACCCCTTGCCATGAACCGGCTTTGTGATTGTATTGTTTGGGTTATGGATCTGATGATGTGAAATTTAAGATGTCCTTAATTCTCTTGGTTCCTTAATGAGTAACATTGCTAAATGAAAGTAAATGAAACATTGCATGTCATCAGCATTGTGGAATGCTTTTGGATACCATGAAAACAGAAATCTAATTTCTGAAATAGAAATCTAATTGGGTGGTGATGGAGACTGATGCTTTTTTTTGTCAAGTTGCTACGGTGCGGTTTCATATAAAGACCATTCTTAGTGTTTCTTGTTTATTATTTTTCATTAACTTGAGGCATAAATTCCATCTTTGCATGATTGTGTATGTTTTAGATGTCTAGACCCATCCAAACCAAGAGTTGATTATGCCAAGTTCCTGTACAGTGATTCCCTCTAACTTTTCTTCCAGAAACATTAGCTGTTGATGTGGTGCATTCACACTGCTACATTCATTCCGTCCCAGGATGCCTGTTTTTGCAGTGGATCGAACAAGGTCACACCTCATGTACAGCCTCATACACCCTCAAAACATGCCCACACACAGTGACAGAGCTGATTCTAATGGGAAATGTCTTGAATTACTTGCCACATGGCATGTTAATGTTACTTCAGTGGTTTACTTTGAAGACTTCTCTGTCACTTTTCAAACTAGTAGTAATAGAAAAATGCTAAGGAGACAATTTAAGGGGAAAACATTTTATTTAAGTGACATACCTGAGGCTTCTGGATTTTGTCTGCACTCTGTAGTATTTATGATGTGTCTCCAGCAATTACCTGTCTATGGTCCATGCAGTTTTCCACAGGAAGAAACATTTAGATTAGCAATCGTTATACACTCAGTTAAATGTGATTTGTTGTGAATGCAGTGCTGCTTTGATCAGCCTGAATGGTTCACTGCTCTGTACTTTACCTCCTCGACTGAAACTGGAAAGAATATTTCTGTGCTGAAAATGCAACATATACTTTATTAGAGTGCTTTAATAGAGGGACATTCATTATTTCAGCGGAGCTAAATCTAATTAGAATCAATAACACATCTTTATTTCAACCTAAAAAAAAAAAAGAAAAAAGTTACATGAGAAACTTTCAGAAATGATTTATTTTAGCAATTATCTTTTAGTCCTTTAGAAACTAACAAATCCAAATGTCTGACAAAAAAAAAATTCTATTTTTTAAGGCAGAAAAAGCATGTTTGACAGTTAAATATTTACATTATATTATTCTATTTTTGTTAATAAACTATATTCTAAAATTTAATTAATGAACCCTCTGGTCATTGTTGGGAAACTCTTCAAGCATCATTATCAAATTATGTATTGTGATACATATTCATATAAGGTTAAAGCCTCAAGCTTTTCTTTTGGCCTATATATTTTAAAACATAAGCACAGTATAATGTGTATGTTTTGGTTTCCCTGTTTGATAGTCTGCCTGCCTGTGTTCCCTAGTTTGCTCCCTTGGTTAATGATTACATTCACCTGTCAGTCATTATCTCTCCCCATGTATTTAAGCCCTGATTTTAAATACACAGAGATGATAACATAACATGCATACCTCAATCAAAAACCATGGAGACAAACTAGCAAAGTGAATACAGTGAAAACGAAACCAAAACTGAACATATGTTACACAGCACATGCACCATATTTTCCTGAAAATAACTTACACTTGACTATAACTTGTCAAGTGCAAAAAAAAAAAAAAAAAAAACACAGATATGTTGCACCAGGTGTAACATAAAAGTCCTTTTTTTATTATACCAGTAAATGCAAAATGTTTACAAATATTCCCCTCACTCCACAACAAATCCTGTAAATATAACAATTTTCAGAACAGGAATGAAAAATATGTATACATAAAGAAAAACTAAGTATTGTGCCATTCATTATAAACAACATTTATCATAAACACCAAGCTTAAACAAATTTATTTAAAGTAAAATGCGACTTATATTCTAGAAAATGTGGTAGGCTATATATTTATTTATATCCATTTTATTATTTTTTACGTATTGCAATTTTAAATTTACAATAAAATTTTCAGCCCCAAACAATTTGGAAATTAAAGAGAGAACTGCAAACTTGACAGAGTCTTTGAAAGACGCCATGCCCTTCTTCTGTACCCCTTCCCTCCCTGTTCGGCTGTTTCCCTGACAGAATTATTGATCCATCCCAAATTGGCTCGCTGTGCCTGAGCCTCAACTCCAGTGTTTGGGCTGAATGA